>NC_142702.1:16950214-17270896 GCF_029339155.1 Prunus mume
AAAGAAATGATGGCCATCCTTTTTGCGGTGGAAAAATGGCGGCCGTACCTCATCGGTTCCCACTTCAAAATCATCACCGATCACCAAACCTTGCGACACCTTCACGATCAACGCATTACCACACCTGCACAACACAAATGGCTCGCCAAGCTGCTGGGCTACAATTATACACTTGAATATCGGGCTGGAAGTTTGAATAAAGCCGCTGACGCTCTGTCTCGTCACCAAGATGTTGCCCTTCTTGCTACCTCTGCCCCAATATTTGATGGCATCATTGACATTCAAGCCCTTTATACGTCTGATCCTGATACGATTACCATTTTAAATGCTCTCAGTACCAACACAAAGGTGCCCGTTGGCTTCTCTTTTCAGAATCAACTCTTGTTATACCGGGATCGCATCTTTGTACCACGACGTCCAACTGGCGCCTTAAGATTCTCACAGAGTTTCACTCCTCCCGTGGCGAGCCACTCGGGTTTCTACGCACTTACAAACGTATTACTCGTTCATTTTTGTGGCCTGGAATTAAGAGAGATGTCAAACTCTTTGTTGCCTCGTGTGATATCTGCCAGAGAAACAACTATGAAGCGATCCGACCTCCTGGTCTCTTACAACCTCTTCCAGGTTCCTCAAGGTGTATGGCAGGACATTTCCCTTGATTTTGTTGAAGGCCTCCCAAAGTCTGCTGGCAAGAATGCTTTATTAGTTGTTGTGGATCGACTAACAAAGTATGGCCATTTTATCCCTTTGACGCACCCGTTTACTGCTGCAAAATTTCTGACATATTCATTAAGGAGATTTTTCGGCTCCATGGCATGCCAAAAACTATTGTCGTGATCGTGATCCGTGTTCATTTCCAATTTTGGGACTCCTTCTTCCTGGCTCGGGAACGCATAACTCTGCCGATTCTTCCTACCACCCACAGAGTGATGGTCGAAGTTCTTAATCGCACGGTGGAACATTACTTACGCTGTTTTGTCGACGACAAACCCTCCACTTGGGTCCATTGGCTCCCATGGGCGGAATGGTGGTACAACACCACATTCCAAGCTGCCATCAAGATGAGTCCTTACCAAGCTCTCTACGGTGCTCCTCCTCCATCTGTTCCCAAGTACCTTCAGGACACAAGCTTGGTTCAAGCGATGGACCAGACCTTACGACGCGACCAGCTCCTCACTTCCCTTCGCACCAACATGCTCCAAGCTCAGAACCGCATGAAGCTCTATGCTGATCGACACCGCACGAGCGTGAATTCAATGTTGGTGATTGGGTTTATTTGCGCATTCAACCTTACCGACAGACCTCTCTTGCTGCCCCACAAAATTTCAAGTTATCCCCAAATACTATGGGCCATATCGGGTTGAAGCACGCATTGGCAAAGCGCCTATCGCCTACGCCTACCACCTTCCGCCAAAATTCACCCCTGTCTTTCATGTCTCCTTTAAAACTTAAACTGGTCGAACATTCTTCCCTCCCGATCTTCCACCTACAGCTTGGCAATGAATTCCAATGGTCTGCTGAATCAGTCCTTGACCGTCGTCTCATCAAACAACACAATTCTCCAGTTGTTCAATGGCTTATCAAATGGGTTGGTCTACCACAGGCCGACGCCACCTGGGAAATCGCAGATGACATTCTGGCTCGTTTTCCCTCCTTTATCGCATGAGGACATGCTCATTCTCAAGGGGGTAGGAATTGATGGAACCCCTAGTCCTCATGGACGAATGCCTTACCATTATGCTTTCCTCCAAGGCCACTTTAGCCATTCTATCATTTTTGATTAGCTGTTCACTGTTCATACGTGGCACCTACAGGCTGGCCCTAGCAACCTCATGTATAAAATGCTATTGCATCAATGAGAAAGGATATGGAACTTTGCCAAATACTTATTTTGTCTGTTTCCTTCTATCTGTTTTGCAATACACTGTGCTGGTACCTATCATTGCACGATTGCAACCACTGACAGCAATAACTCCGCGGCCTCGGTGGTGGAAGGTGCTCGCATGACTTGTTTCTGTTGTCCCGTTGGTATGAAAATGTAGCTGTCTTCTCTCTCGAGGCGAAAGAAGCGACCGTCCACAAGCCCTGGATTAATTTTTTGTACATATCAACAGC
This sequence comes from Prunus mume, assembly GCF_029339155.1. Lineage (NCBI taxonomy): Eukaryota > Viridiplantae > Streptophyta > Magnoliopsida > Rosales > Rosaceae > Prunus > Prunus mume. The sequence goes on from NC_142702.1 coordinate 16,952,330, forward strand.
AGACTATTTGTTTTTGCATACATCCAATGTCATTTCGTAGCATCAAATGCATCTTCTTCGGAGATATTGACCCCATTTGTTCAGTTTTAACATATCTTTGGGCTGGAAAACTGAAGTGGCCCAACCCAGATTGTGAGATTAACATCTCTGCATCTCCTCTGTTGATATATTTTGTGACAATTTTTTTTTCTTTCAGACCTTATTTTCTTCGGTAAGCGTTGGTTACTTTGCCCTCTTCTACATCTTTCCTTGTCTTCTAAATGTTTCTCTCTTTTTTTTATACAAATGTTTTCTTTACGGGATCTTTCAATAGCAACCTAACAATTCTTCTTCTTGTTTCTGAGATCTATTTTCTCTGCAAAGTTAATTCTCTCATTTGGCTAATTCTTTCTTTGAAGTCTCCTAATTAATTTCAGTTTTTAATTGTCCAAAATTGACATAAATAGGATGGGTGAAGTTCTAGGCTTCTTTCTTTTTCTTGGTTCATAATTTATCCCAGTAATTTTGTTCAATGACAGCTTTTTTTTTTGGGTCAATTTTATTCAGTGGTTTTTTATGTTGTTGTTGTTGTTGTTTTTTTTTTTTTTTGTTTTGTTTTGCTAAGAGAGGGAAAAAATGGTATAAAACTTTCTTCAATTTTGGTTTAGGGAAAGTAAAGAAAAAACAAAATACCTGAAAGAGCTTTGCAACAGAGTTTTTATTCGAAAGGCATTTGATGTAAACTTGGAACTATAACAGAAGGGAAAATGAAGGAGATATAATCTGTAAACGGGTCTAAGTTGGGTATTTTAAATTGTGAAAGGTGTTGAATCTAACTTAACATAATATCATTTAGTAAGAGCATCTCTAGTAGAGAGTTGTATAATGAGGTGTATGTTAAATATATACCATTTGTGATCAGAATCACCTACAATGGGTAGGTGTAAATGATTGTAAATTTGCATCACAACCGTGAGATGCAAATTTAGATGAACATGTGCATCTATCCTTTTTTTTACATCTCTTACAGGCGTGGCCTGCATGAGAAAATGTGAAAAAAGGTGGACAAAAGTGAGAAATTATATAATGGTACTGTATCACCACGTCAGCTAGTGATACTCCCACTCAAAATTTGTCATGTGTATAATTTATTTACAATTGGATTTACCACTTATTTGTATCGTTAAAAATGAAATTAAAAAGATTTTTTATAAAAAACATAAAAAGGAAAAAGGAAAATTCATGACAAGACAAGTTGAACGACGAAGGCCCTTCCCCCAACTTACTGCCATGGAAATCTATCACTGCCAAATTCCTCAAACACTTATTGGCTTATTGGCCTCCGTCTGAAGCCTATATATTCTTCAATACCATAAACCCACCTGCTTTTAGATCCTCAATCTATTTCATTAAACCCTACATTGAGAGAGAGAGAGAGAGAGAGAGAGAATATCAACCATGGGAATTATTAGGTCTACTAATGATGATTCTCTAGCCTCCTTCTAATGTTTAAGGTTGTGTTGAGAAATGTAAGGTAAAGAGATATGAAAGATGGGGAAAAAAAAGGAGATGAGCGACAACCATGACAGGCTGTGGGGGTGGGGGCACTTGTCGGCAAGGAAGGGTTTGCTTTTTTTTCCTTCCAGTTTTGTTTTGTTTTTGTTTTTTGTTTTTTTCAAGTTGAAAATGTAAAAATAAAATTTTAAATCCAGCTGGATAAAGAGTTTTAATTTTTTTTTTTATAAAAATAAGACACATGGAAAAATTTGAGTGGGAGTATCACCAGCTGACGTGGTGATACAGTACCATTCTATAATTTCTCGACAAAAGTGAGCAAAAAGGCTTAATGTAAACCTACTTGCCCAAGATGCGCGGCTAGAGTAGTTGCTAGCCACATAAAATAAAATAATTCATTATTGCTGATTACGCTTCTACAGTGAAACTTATAATTAATCAATTAGTTAATAGGTATATATATATATATATATATATTAGCTTGTTCTTCTGATAATTTTTCTGTGGATGAAATCATATCTTCTCCAAATTTAAATATTTTTAGGTCTATTTGTTTGAAAAAATAAAATAAACTTAACACACACAAAATTATTTTTATAAAGTTAACACAAAAACGAATTAAGACAAAAAAAAAATTCAATTATACATATTTAGATTTACAGCTTCCCCATTGGAGCAAAAATCACATTTACAATCCCAAAAGGTGTAAATGAGATGTAAAAGTGGCTTTACACATCCGAAAATACACCCCTCACTGTTTAAAATTCTTGCTTTGAAATATTTATAGTTGTGCCACTACACTTCCGTTGACCGTAACTTCTCTGTTAAAATTCCGATTTGGGCCCACTACGTGTCTACGAACTCATATCGACGAGCTCTATGCTATGGTGTCACTCAAATCCCAAAAATCGTTACGCATAAAAAAATGTCTTTCGGATCTTACTTCAAGGATAAAATTGTAATTTCACAATTAAATAAATTAAATATATGGTTAAAATTGGATCTCATTGTGTTTTTCAGGACATTGATCAGCAGCAAGACAATTGGTTGCGGTACTAGGAGGGGAAAACTCTACTATCTGGACTTGGCATCGACGGTGAAGCCAGCCTCAGTCACGCTTACAAAATTGGGGGTATGAGTGTTGAGAAGAAAACTTCCGAAGTATGGTTATGGCATCGCCGTCTTGGACATGCTTCGTTTGGATATTTACATCAGCTATTTCCTTCCTTATTTTCCAAGTTAGATATTTCCAGTTTTAAGTGTGACATCTGTGAACTAGCCAAGAGTCATCGTGTTCCTTTTCCTTTAAGTTCACATAAAAGTTTGGTTCCCTTTTCTCTTGTTCATTCTGATGTTTGGGGCCTAGCTAAAATCACCACTCAAGGGGGAGCTCGATGGTTTGTCACGTTTATCGATGATTATACACGCATGACATGGGTTTCCCTTCTCACAACAAAAGGGGAAATCAGTTCCAATTTTCAACAGTTCTATCAAATGGTGGAGACATAATTTCATACCAAAATTCCTGACGGGGAATTCCTCAACCATGACCTTAATCAGTTCTTACAAGATCATGACATCATACATCAACGCTCATGCCCTTACAGTCCCCAACAGAATGGTGTAGCTGAACGAAAGAATATACATTTATTGGAAGTAGTTCGTGCCTCTCTTTTTGGTGCCAATATGCCTAGGCCTTTTTGGGGAGAAGCAGTCCTCTCTGCAACATACATTATTAATCGGATTCCCTCCAGTATCCTAAATTTCCAAACCCCCTTTCAAACACTCCACCACCATCTCCAAATACCTCCTACCCAAAACCTGGAACCAAGGATTTTCGGATGTGTGGTCTTTGTCCACTTACATGATCACCAATGCAGCAAATTGGATCCCCGCGCCGAAAAGTGTGTCTTCATTGGTTATGCACCTCATCAGAAAGGGTACCGGTGTTACCATCCTCCTAGTTAGAAAGTTTACACTTCTATGGATGTTGCGTTCCGAGAAAACAACATATATTTTTCAATTGCACAGGAGGAGCATCGTGACCCCAACGCTTCTCAAAATTTGAATTTCTTTTTCCGGACACATTCCATATTGAAAGCGACCATCGCCTATTGGAAGCGACCGGTGGCCGTGACTCTGCGAGCGACGGTCGCTCCCGAACACCGACTCAACCTATTGTGCCGTCTCCTTGCTGTCCAACTCGAGGAGGAAAGCGAAGAGATTTTGCCCGCTCAGACTTCTTGGACCTAGTATCACACCAAGCACTGTTGAGGACGTCATTGGTACCATCTTGTCCTGAAACTAATAATATTAATGAAATATCCCATGATAATTTAATTTTAGAAGGCACAGAGCCTACATATCATATTCCAAAACGGAAGAACCATGGCAAACCTCCAGTACACTACGAAGCAGACCTTAATGCCAAAGGAAAATATCCCATCAACAATTATATATCTCTCAACAGATTATCTGAATCACGGGCACACTTTGTGAAGCAGTTGGCAGACATATCAGTTCCCAACAGTGTAACTGAAGCACTAGAAGATCCAAAATGGAAAGAGACCATGAATGAAGAAATGCAAGCCCTCCAGAAGAATGACACATGAGAACTCGTGTTATTACCTCATGGAAAGAAGACAGTGGGATGCAGGTGGATTTATACTGTGAAACTCAAAGCAGATGGATCCAATGAACGATATAAAGCTAGATTGGTGGCAAAAGGGTACACACAGAGATATGGGATAGACTATCAAGAGACCTTTGCCCCAGTAGCCAAGATTAACACTATTAGAGTCCTTCTGTCTCTAGTAGCAAAGCTCGATTGGCCATTACATCAGTTTGATGTAAAGAATGCATTCTTATATGGAGACCTAGAAGAAGAAGTATATATAGACTTACCACCATGATGTGACTTAGCCCGTGATAAGGAGAACCATGTTTGCAAACTCAAAAAGTCATTATATGGGTTAAAGCAGTCTCCCAGGGCATGGTTTGGTAGATTCACTAAATCCATGAAGAATTTTGGACATACATAGAGTAATTCGGATCACACCTTGTTCTTGAAGTGTGATGGAAGAAAACTTACTGCACTGATTGTTTATGTGGATGATATAGTCGTAACTGGAAACGACACAGAAGAGCAATCAAACTGCAGAAGTATTTGTCTCAGGAATTTGAGATGAAAGATTTGGGTGATCTGAAGTACTTTATTGGAATTGAAGTAACAAGGTCCACAAATGGTATATTTCTTTCACAAAGGAAGTATGTATTGGACCTACTGATTGAAACAGGAATGCTTGGATGCACTACTACAAAAAAGGAAAACCACGACGGGTATTCACCGTCGTGTATTCTGTTTTCAAATCGTCGTGGAATCCACCGACATCTTTTCCATAACAAAACCACGACGGTGAATAACCGTCGTTGTTAAAACAAAAACGTCATCAAAAAATAAAAACCGACGTCTTTGTGCTGCAAAAAGACATAAAAAACAGTCGAGGATGAGAATAGACGACCAACTCCAACAAAAAAAACGTCGTTAAAAAGGAAACAGATGACAAATATAAATACGACGTCTTTACAATCATAATAGACGACGTTATTGACACCTACTACGTCACAACATTTCCCACAATCGTCGTAAAATAAATTTTCCACTTCGATTTTTTATGAATTATGACGTGGAAATAGATGTCGAGGTTCATTAATTACGACGTATGTATTTACTTAGACGACGTTGAAATGAATAAACAACGTCGGTTCCAAATAAATGAGAGCCGTATTACAGAATTTATACGTCATATTTTGAAAATAAACGACGTGGAAAAAATGATGGGGTCATTAATTACGACACAGTAATTTATAAGGACGACGTTGTCGTCTATATACAACGTCGGTACCATGAAAAAGACCGTCGTGTTTAATAATTTATACGTCTTCATTAAAAAAATTAACGTCGTCTAATTCATCTTAACGTCGACGAATTTAATGGACTTCAAATACCGTCGTGAATTCATCCTTTTCCACTTCGTTTATTAAAGAACTTACGACGTGGTAAATTCATGACGACGTCGTCTTTTGTAACGTTCAGGTTAAAATTCTCATCTTTTAGACGTCGGTATTATGGGATTGGAGTCGTGTTATTTTGAATTACATGGCGGTTCTTTATGCTTGTCCGACGTGTTATCCTAGATTACTGTTTCACAATAGCGTCGTGGTTCTTCATTGTTACTTTGCTTTAAGACGTCGGTAAATATATTGCGGTCGTTGAATGCTCCAAAACGTCGTTATTTATTAGAACAGACGTTGTTTTATTACATTTTTATCAAAACCGTCGTGTTTTGTAATCTGGAACCAGTAATTTTTGTTCTGATTGTTTTGTGGCCAAAACCTGTATAATGAAAGTGAAGAAATCACATTACAATATATTACAAAATTAATGTCATACACTGCCAATTAAAAGCATCATTCAACCCATATATCTTCACACCCATCTCGAATATTTTGACTCCCTAACTCAACCACCACTTCATCAAATGTGTCAACATTTGGCATCCCCCTAGTAAATGGCTCACACTCAATTCTCACATCACCTAAGACATCATCACCAATAACATCATTATATTCTCTATTAGGCATTGATAACACTACCGACCAACCACGATGCATCGGGTCGTCAACAAAAAATACTTGTTTGACTTGAGAAGCCAAAACAAATTGGTCATTCCTATGTCCAATTTTACTCAAATCTACAAGGGTAAATCCAAGTTCGTCCACTACAAGACCAGAAGTATTATCAATCCAATCACACCTAAAGACTGGGATTGTAAACTTTTGGTAGTCAAGGTCCCAAATTTCTTGAATGACACCATAGAAACCCATATTTGAGAGAATTGGGTTTTATCCTTGGCACTAGCAACTTGCATAGTATGTGCAAGTAAATAAACTCCACTATTTTGAGTTGTCCGCACATCATCTTGTGCCTTGATGTTGAATTTAATACCTTTAATGAGATAGCTCCTATATAATGGCACTGCCATGTTTGGACCAGCTGCTAGCCACCTTAAATTTTCTGATACGCCATGATTGTCTTCCTCATTAATTTCACTTTGAACCTGCAAATTAATCATATAACTTCATTCAATCTAACATAGAAAGAAGAAAATTAAAAGTCCAATATGTTATTCAATAACATATACCTTGAAGCGTAGCCATTGAATGAAAGTGCTATTGTGCTTATCCTGCAGCCACTTTGTTCTCTTTCTAAATTTTGGATAAGTGGTCTGGATGTGAATCATATGTTGCCTACATGACACACAAAATTCAAGTATTACGGTCCCAAACATATAAGATAAACATAAGAAATAATTTAAAATGGAAACTTAAAGAATAAAACTCATACGTACTCGATATAAGGTAGGACTTCCTCCGTATTCTCCAAGACATATAGATGTGCTTGGTTCAACAGGTCCCGATCAACTACGCTCACTGTGCAACCTGATAATGGCTTTGAAACTCCCATCTTTTGGCTTGAAGGCACTCCAACTGTACTAACATCAGATAAATGCTCAAGTACAAAACTCTACAGCTTCTTCAGCTATATACCGCTCAGCAATGCAACCTTCGGGACGAGTACGATTCTGAACATACCCCTTTAGCACTTTCATATATCTTTCAAACGGATACATCCATCTAAAATATACTGGCCCACACAGACGAACTTCTCTGACAAGATGTACTACTAGATGAACCATGATATCAAAGAATGAAGGGGGAAAGTACTTCTCAAGCAAACACAAAGTAACTACTACATCTTCTTCCAACTTATCTAGCTTGGAAACATCAACAGTCTTTGCACATATAGTATTGAAGAAGAAGCACAAACGAGTTATTGCATACCTTGCAGGCTTCTCCAAAACAGAACGAATTGCCACAGGAGCAATTGTTGCATTAAGGTATGACAATCATGTGATTTAAGGCCAAGAAGTCTTGAATCTTGTAAAGATACAAGATTTTTTATATTTGAAGAATAACCTTCAGGGACCTTCATACCATAGAAAGAATTGCAAACCTCTCTCTTCTCTGCTCTTGACAAATTCCAAGGCCCGGGAGGCAAACGAGTACGTCTTTCTCCATACTCGGGTTGCAAATCAGTTTTGACCCCCATGTTCAATAAATCTAATCGAGCAGCAATCCCATCTTTATTTTTTCCAGGATCTCCAGCAATGTACCAATGATACTATCGCAAACATTCTTCTCAATGTGCATAACATCTAGGACATGCCTCACAGGAAGGTATTTCCAATACTCGAGATCAAAGAATATTGATTTCTTCTTCCAACAAACTCTGTCACCATCTTCAACCATATGCAGCACTTCTTCTCCGGTTAATGGCTCAGAGGCGTGCCATATTCAGTTTCCCATTAAAAGCTGCACGTTGCCTCCTATATGGATGATTGATCGGTAACCATTTTCTATGCCCAATGTAACAAATTTTGTGGCCATTTTTCAACCTGTGACTAGGTGTATCATCGCCGCATATTGGACAAGCTTTATATCCTTTAACAACACAACCAGATAAGTTTCCATAGGCGGGGAAATCATTAATTGTCCACATTAATGCAGCTCTGAGTGTAAAGTATTCTCCATTATGTGCATCATACACTCCTCCAATCCCATCCCACAAAGATTTTAAATCATCAATCAAAGGCTCCAAGTAGACGTCTATATCATTTCCGGGCTGTTTAGGACCGGAAATCAATAAGGTCAACATCATGAACTTTCGTTTCATGCACAGCCATGGAGGGAGATTATATGTAACTAAGATAACTGGCCAGCAACTATATCTGCTACTTAGAGAATCGTGGGGATTGAATCCATCGATGACAGAGCCAATCTCAAGTTTCTCGGCTCATTACCAAACTCGGGCCATTTATCATCAAGAAGTTTCAAGACGGGAATCCCTGGATGAGACATATAACCGTCAATTGATTTTCTAGCAGCATGCCAAGTCAAACTCTTAGCAGTCTCATGTGATCGAAACATCCTTTTAAACCTTGGAATTGGAGGAAAATACCACACCACCTTCGCTGGCACACCCTCTTTCAAGATTGAATCTTTGCCTTCCTTCCACCTTGAGATACCACAATTAGGACAATGAGTTAAATCCTCATACTCCTTCCTATACAAGATGCAATCATTGGGGCATGCGTGCATTTTCTCATAACTCAGCCCCAATGCACACAAAGTCTTTTTTGCCTCATACATAGAGGCCGGTATTGTATTTCCTTCTGGAAGCAAATCGCCTTGAAGTATCAATAATTCTGTAAAACAGCCATCACTCATCCCATATTTTGCCTTCAAATTATACAACTTCACTAATGCCGATAACTTCGTGTACTTTCTACAACCAGGGTACAATGGTTGATCTCCATCCCCAATCACATTGGCAAACTCATAAGGATCAGATCCAAAATCACCAAAATCATTATCATCCATCTCTATTTCTTCGGACACAAAACTGTACCTACTATGGTCATCATCTTCTTCAACATTTCTACTAGCATTAGTAGCTGCTTCCCAAGGTTCTCCGTGAAATGTCCAATTCTTATAGCTTTGGTCAACTCCATTAAAGTATAAGTGATCCCTTATAATTCCAACCCCAAACAATTTCAAATTAACACATTTAACACATGGACAACGGATATGTGTGGTAGTTAGAAGATTTTCTACAGAAAAGTTCAAAAATGCTTCCACCCTAACTCATATGCCTTCGATCTTCTATCCGAGTGCATCCATGACTTATCCATCTCCGACACTATACCCTATTATATATAATAAAGTGAAAAGGAAAGCAATGACCATCACTATAGCAGATTATATAAAGTCTAATAGCAAGTAATATACAACATAGACGACGGTTTTTAAACAAAAACAGACGTATTTGACATTTATAGACGACGGATTTTACGTCGTCTAATTATAACCACGACGGTAGTTACATAACACCGTCGTGTATAAGTAATAACAACGACGGTTTAAAGTAAAACCCGTCGTTGTATGCCTGAAAACGCGTCGATATCCAGTTTATTTTCAAGATCCGAAAACCCTATTAACAACACAACATAGACATGAAACCAAGCAAGAAACTAACATATACGTGAAACCAACATATACTAAGCATGAAAACAATAAATCCATTCCCAATTCAACATAACAGAGAGTGATTAAAAGATCCGACAAAATGAAATCCATTCCCAATTCAACATAACAGAGAGTGATCAAGAAAACATTAAACAGAAAATCCATGAACCCTTTAACAACATTATTAACAGATCGCAAAACATATACCTAAAACCCTTTAACAAAACAACGTAATATATCATTCAATGAATTTACAAGGGGAAGAGAGGGTTTGTACTTACAGGTTGGCAGAGCGCCATGATTATGACCAAATTGGATTTGACACAGCCTGGCCCAACTTTGAATTAGAGATGAAGTGAGAGAGCGAAATGTTATGTTGCGCGAAATCTGAAAATTTTAGGGTTCAGGGTTAGAAGTATAAAAATAAGAGCCAAATATGAAAATTTTAGGTCCCGCGAATATTTTAAGAAACCGCGCTTTTTAAAACATCGACCGAAAAAACACGCGTCGTTAAAATTTAACATTAAACATGACGCTAATTACATTAAGGACGTCGTGGTAAAACTATGTACCACGCAAAATCAAAAAAGGTGTTAAAACTATGAAAAACCACGGCGGGGTTAATTAACTACCGACGTTGTAAACAATAATAAACGACTCACGTGTAAACAAAACGTCGTTTAAAAGAGAAACGACGTCGGATTTTTCACCATACGACGTAAACTCCATATTCCACGACTCAATCACCGTCGTTAAAAGTAATACCCTAAACTTTAAAACCCTAAATTATATATTTGTAAAATTTAATTTTATAAAATTGTTTATGTTTTTACATCCTAAGAAATAACAAACATAAACCCTAAACCCCAAAAATTATACTTTAACCATAAACCCTAATAAATAACAACCCTAATCCCCAAACCCTAGACCCTAAACCATCAAACTATGTAAGTGATGCTATGACTCATCAAAACAATTTTATTTAGGTTGGACATTTTAATCTTTTATTACACAAACTGCATTTTTTTGGGTTTTAGGGGGAAGAAAATATATCAATGACTTCATAGGAGTTGAAGTTGAATTTTTTGAATTTATTTTAAATTTATTTTTAAAATTTTGAATTAAAAATAATAAAATATTCTTATGTCAACAACAAACCACGGCGGGGTTAATTAACTACCGACGTTGTAAACAATAATAAACGACTCACGTGTAAACAAAACGTCGTTTAAAAGAGAAACGACGTCGGATTTTTCACCATACGACGTAAACTCAATATTCCACGACTCAATCACCGTCGTTAAAAGTAATACCCTAAACTTTAAAACCCTAAATTATATATTTGTAAAATTTAATTTTATAAAATTGTTTATGGTTTTACATCCTAAGAAATAACAAACATAAACCCTAAACCCCAAAAATTATACTTTAACCATAAACCCTAATAAATAACAACCCTAATCCCCAAACCCTAGACCCTAAACCATCAAACTATGTAAGTGATGCTATGACTCATCAAAACAATTTTATTTAGGTTGGACATTTTAATCTTTTATTACACAAACTGAATTTTTTTGGGTTTTAGGGGGAAGAAAATATATCAATGACTTCATAGGAGTTGAAGTTGAATTTTTTGAATTTATTTTAAATTTATTTTTAAAATTTTGAATTAAAAATAATAAAATATTCTTATGTCAACAACAAACCACGACGTTGTAAATAATAATAAACGACTCACATGTAAAAAGGACGTCGTTGAAAAGAGAAACCATGGCGGATGTTTCACCATCAGACGTAAAATACATATTCAACGACCTAATCACCGTCGTTATAAGGTATTAACCTAAACCCTAATAAACGACTTACTTGTTCAAAAGCACGTCATTTAAAAGCGAAACCATGGCGAAATTGTCATCAAAACGACGTCTTATGTACGCCCCATCACGTCTAAATATCATTTTACGTCGGTTTTTACATAATTATGTCGTTGGAAAGTTATTACACGTCGGTTACGCAATTTGTTTTTTCTTTTATATTATGAAAACCTCAACAAATTTTCAGGGAAAAAAAGGATGTATATTATAAACAAAATTTGGACATTATATATTATAGAAAAAATTATATATTATATAAAAATATCCATTATATACATTATATATTATATAAAATTATATATTATATAAAATTATTCCAACAATCATCTAATCCATATGAAGGCAAACAAACTCTGCCCATTCTTTCCTGACTTCATCAATGGCTGCTTGGGGGTATGGCGCTTGATCTTTTCCCTTGGCAAACTGCAATCCATAAACAATGATTATTAAGCTTTACAAAATAAAAAGAAATTCAGAGACAGACGACGTTGTTTTATCATAACCGACGTAGTATATCGATTCAACGACGGTAATTTTAAATGACCGTCGTTGATAATACAAAAAACCACAAAAAATGTTTCTGAAAATTTTATTCTTACCTTCTTCTCAAACTCCAAGGAAGGATCCATGATGATGTCCCTCATGAAGCGCATCACATAATACCCGCATTCGACACTGCTGGGTTGCTTTGGTGTGCCTGGCGAGTTTTCAGATTGGTGCTTTACGGCCTGGTCTGCCTATGTGGGAATTATAAATTTTTAAAGCACTGTTCACGATGTTTTTGCCCTCCTCATCAACCACACGATTTCCAGGCAGAGGATCCAGAAAATAGACGGTTTCCCTCTTTGCCCTCACAATCAGCAAGACCCAATGACGGCTGCACAAAAATAAAATAAAAAACGACGGTTAATATAAAAACCGACGTATTATATAGTTTCACACGACGTAATAACTTAATCATCGACGTTATTATAAATTTATCACGACGATAATTAACTACCGACGTGGTTAGTTGTTTCAAACGACTCAATAAATAAATAACCGACGTGGTTAGATGTTTCAAACGACACAGAATTAGTTAAACAGTTTTATAAGTGGTCAATTAGTGAAAATCATACAAACAAAATCCTTTTAAGGAGACTAACCCTGGATTGTAAGGCATCATGAAAATCTGTTCACCATCTGTTTTTTGAAGTCGACTGGCTACAATTCGTGATCTGTCGCTTAGTGACCCGCGTTGGCACTAACTTGAGCAGGGTCGATAAAGCCAACCATGCTGCACATATTTGCGTCTCTCAAAACATCATATAAGCACCTAAATATATAAAACAAACGACGGTTATTTATACACAAACGACGTATTATACAATTTCACACGACGAAATGAAATAGAAACAGACGTGATAACTAATTTATCACGACGGTAGAAAAAGAACGACGTTTTTAGTGGTTTAAAACGACGTAATAATTAAACAACCGACGTCTTATGATATAATGTTTGATATTTGATTATGACAAACCTCATATATACTGCAACCACAGTAGCCCCAATTTCTTCCATGCCTGCAAACTGTGTAATATCTTCATGCAAGACGAAGGTACTTCGAGCTGCACCAAACACCTCCTTCTCAATGTTGAAGGTCATGATCTTCTCCTGAGGCTTTAGTGTCGTTTCCACATAACGACAAAGGGACTGTAAGGAAGATGGCACCTCCACATTCGAATAATCAACTACTTCAGTACCCTGTTTAAAGAAATAAAGCAAAATAAAATGACGTGGTAATTCATTAAAAACGACGGTTTAAATTAAAAAACGTCGTCTTATTATAATTTAAACGACGATAATTAAATACCGTCGTTTTATATAACTATAGACGTCGTAGAAAATAAATTCCGACGTCTAATGTGAAAACAAACGACGGTTTAAAGAAAAATATCGACGTCTGAAATGTGAAAAACAAATTAAAAAGGCAAAGTTATGAGAATATACCTCCTCGTCATGCTTTTCTTCTTCTTGTTTTTCTTCTTTCTTCTCTTCATCATTTGTTTCTTCCTTTTGTCCTTCATCTTTTTTCTCTTGTTTTTCTTCCTTCTTCCCTTCATCTTTGTTTTCTCCTTTCTTCTCTTCATCTTGATTATCTAAAGCCCCAGATTTCTGTTTTAAATAATAAAGAAATATATATATAAGACAGATTGTACAGAGAGTAAAAAAATTAAACCAAAACGTCGTGGTAAGGCATAACCTAAGACGGTATGTAAGAATTATGGACGTCTTAAAATTATTAAACGATGGTAAATAATAAACGTCGTGGTAATTGTATATTACGTCGTTAAGGACTAAAACCGTCGTCTAAAAACCACAAAGTACGACGTCTAGTGGCGTGTAAAACAAGTAAACTAAATACGACGTTATATTTAAATAAACACGACGGGTTATTTATAAAATCGTCGTGGTATGGTTTTAAAACGACGGGTTTATTCATAATAACGACGTCTAATGTAAAAAAAAAACAGAGAATTCAAAGTTCAGTTATGTTACCGTTTCTTCCTGCTGCTCCCCATTTTTGGCAGTATCATCCTCTAAATGTTGGGATCTCCCTTCAGCCCCAGAACAGCTTGCTTTATCGACATTGGATTTATGGGGCTTTGCTGTAGACCTTGGTTTTGAGAGGGGCTAGTTTTCGGTTTAAGCATGCTTGGATCAAAATTGGGGATGAGGTGGGAAAGCTGACTTAGTAAATGTTCCCTCTCAGCCTCTACTAATTGTTTGGTTCTAGCTTCCATCTTCTTAGTCTCCTCTTCAAGGACAAGTCTTACACTTTCCTTCAATTGATCAGCAAACTTTACCCTCTGTGGTCTAGGTAAATTGAAGAATTGCCTAGGGGAAATCCCAGCACCTACCCCTCTTACTCTCCCTGGATGCTCGGGACCCAAAGCCAAGGTCAAGACATCATTACTGCCAGTTACACTCAGACTGCCTTCAGCCACTTGTTTTTGCAATTCATCCTAAAACAAAGACATACAAAAAAGTCAGCACAAGAAAACACACGACGGTTATTTATAAACAAACGACGCAGTATATAATTTCACACGACGCACCAAAATAGAACTCGGACGTTATAATACATTTATAACGACGTTAATTAAAACCGACGTGGTTAGATGTTTAAAACGACGCAATAAATAAACCACCGACGTCTTTTTCTGTAATTACAGAAAACAGAGTTGTGATTCCAGATTTAGATCTTTCACGACGTTTTTGAAAACATTTCGACGTAGTAATAACATTAAAACGACGAAAAAATTAAACACCGACGTCTTATCTATACTTACAGAAAACAGAGTTGTGATTCCAGTTTTAGATCTTTCACGACGTTTTTTAAAATATTTCGACGTAGTAAAATCATTGACACGACGAAAAATATAACATTAGACGTAATAAGAATTATATATACACAGTTTAATACATTTTTAAAACAGAGTGTGTAGGCTTACAATTAATTTTGCTTTCTCTGCCACCTTTGGATCAGGATGTTACCATGTTTGTCCTGTCTAGCTTTCTTCCATAAGGTAGATCGATCAATTTCTACCCAGGCATGGTTTCCTCCAATTGATCCTCCAAACCAGCATATCCTTTTCGAGACAATCGATGATTGTACTCAAGTTTCTCCCTAATCTGTGCATGTTGAGAATGCATACAGACTCAAATTCTTTGGATAACCTTGAAGCTACAAAGGCATCCCATTCTGCTTTCTCTATGAATTTATATACTTCAGGGGGTTGGCTTAATTTCTCCCTCTCCTTGATGTATGGAAGGATATAATGCCTTGTCAGTGTAGACTTGAAATCCTTCCATTTCTTGGCAGCAGAAGATAACACCGAGGTCTTGCCCCCTTGACCTACCACAAAAGCCATGTCAACGGCTTCCCAAATCTGCTCCTTTATATCATTGGGGATTTCAGCCCATTTCTTGTCCACAAGTGGGACTCTGGAGCGTGCCAACACACCAATGTAGGATCTGCATCTCAGTATGTGCAGGGCCACATCCTTTCCCCCTTTTATTGTACTCAACAACTGGCTTGATTTTCTGCAATTTTCTCTTCACAACACGAGGCATTGTGCTCATACCTCGACCTGACTTTGAATCCTCAGAAATTGTTGTCGGGCTGCTTGGTTCTGTCTCAGCAGATGAAACAAACTTCATCTTCTTCAAGGGCTTGTCTTGAGGAGTTTCCATTCCAAGCTCCTTACCTCCATTTTTTTTGGAGCCAGAGTACTTACTTTGGTCTTGAGAAACCATGGTTACAGAATAAACAAACCTACAAGTGAAAATATTTCGGGAAAAAATTAGAACACAAACGACGGTTATTTATAAACTACGACGTATGATAAGATTTTACACGACGTAATAACATAACATCAGACGTAATAAATGTTTAAAGAAGAAACAATACAAATGTTTAAACAACGACGAAACAATATTAAATAAGACGTAATAAGAACTTATTACGGCGATATTTACACGACGTCGTGATATTCATATTAACACGACGTAAATATTAATATACCGTCGTGTTATGGATATTCACACGACGTGAATAATAAGCTACCGTCGTATTTATAAGAAACCAAAAACATTTTTCTTTCTCTGTGAATGTTTGATTGCAGGTTTAATTTCTCTGAAACATGGTTTTTGTTTTTCCTAATTTGATAAAATACAAAGAAAAAAAGCTTTGGCATCTTTTTATAGACGACGGTATCTTAAAACAACGTCGTGGTATGAACATTCACACGGCGTCAATAATAAGATACCGTCGTCTATATAAGATACCAAACCCTACTTTCTTTCTCTCTGTATTTTATCAAATTAGGAAAAACGAAAACCATGGTTCAGAGAAATCAAACCTGCAACTAAACAAGCAAATAAAAATTTGACCGTCTGTTTAAAAACAACTTAGATCAATTTTAAGACGACGCTAGGACGACTGACGAACCGTCGTGGTCTACATATTTAACCACGCAAATACAAAGCTACCGTCGTCTTATTTAGTTGAATTAGTTGTGTTCAAAGTTGAAACTTTCCCTCTCTTTCTGTGTATTTTATCAAACTTGAAAGAGTAAAAATGATTTTCGCCAGAAAAAAGGTAAAAAGATTTTCAAAACAAAAACAGTATGAGCATGCAAAATAGCAACAAAAATAGTGAGAAATGAAAGCTTACCTTTTGCGTGCAATGAAAGCTTTCTCGGATTTTGGTGTTTAAGTTCAGAGGCGAAGACAAGAGGAAGACGATGAGATACTCTGACTGCTCGACAAGGAAAAAGACGAAAAGTTTTCTCTGGGAGATTGAAATTTTTCTCGGGTTTGGAAACGAGTGCATGTGTAAGTCAGGTAGACGAAAAGTTGTATATGTATACAAACCGTTTCATAGTAATAAGACGGCGGTTTACATATAACGACGACGTATTAATAGACAAACTACGACGTTATTTGAACTTATGACGTGGTACATAATACGACAGTAGTGTTGTAGGTACCGCCGTAGTAAACTCCTAAATAAAAGTCGATAACTCAATATCTCGCGTCATGGTAGAAATATTTAACACGACGGTTATTTTAAAGTTACGACGTTTATTTTCATAATATACGTCGTTTTATTGTAATATACCGACGTGGATAACACTAAACTAAAACGACGTATTATTTTTTTACGACGTGGATTCGTTTTACACGTCGTTATGTGTAATATAACCGACGTGGATTTTATTTTTATTATAAATATAATTTTTTCTCCTTTTTCTTATAGTTTATTTTTCAAAAACAGTGCCTTATACATATAGTTTTTTTTCCCGAGGAAATTAATGTTCTAGAATTTATAAAGTTTCTTTTCTAGGTGACTGATTTAAATAAAATAAAAATATAAAACAACGACTGTTTTTGTTATACCGTCGTTGTTTCTTGTCGTCTTAAGTAAGAAGAAAACGACGTAATGTATTTGTTACCGACGAGGATTATTTTTGTTAAACGTCGTTATGTGTAATATAACCGACGTGGATTTGGTTTTTTAATTATAAATAGGGTTTTTTTCCACGGGTTCTTTCAGTTTTAGTATTCGATTAGGGTTTCAACTTCTTCTTGCCCCTTTCTCTGTCTCACCTCATCTCTGATTGCAAATCACCAATTTTCAATAAATTGTCTCGCTGATTGCAAATCTGTGGCTGCCGTCGTGAAGTTTTAGGAGGCAATTGTTTGGATGTGAATGTTCACTTCCAAAAAATTGTCTCTCTGATTGCAAATCTGAGGCTGCCGTCGTCAAATTTCAGATGCAATTTTTTGGATGTTAATGTGTATGTGCGTTTGTGTATCTCAAAGACACAAATACACATACATCATTAACCTCTAAAATATTGTCTTCTGGTAAGATGATGATGAGCAACAGAGTTCCATCTTGTAAGATTTCCTAACCCTTGTGATCTCAGAATAATCTGATTATGTCGGCGGTTTTCTATATAAACCGTCGTGGTTATTTCAATTCTTGTCGTTAAGTAGATCTACCGACGTAGGATAACAAAATCCAAGAAATAAATTGTTAAAAACAATTCTTATTCAGACGACGGTTTAAATATAATGTATGACGTATAAAGTGGACAAATACGACGTTAAATTATATAATACGTCGTTATATGAAAACCCCAACTTGGTAAGAATTAAAGATGTAAATCGTAGAAATACGAGAAAGACGTCGTTATATTTACCTTTGCCGTAGTTGTACATTAATTTAATACGGCGGTATTTTGTATTTTACCGCCGTGGATTTATTTGTAATTATACGGCGCCTTATACGAAAACTTGGTCGTGTTAATTTCGGGTAAAACGACGGCTTTTTTTGAAACCGTCGTCTTTACTTTCTACGTCGGTCGGTTCATAACTTCCGCCGTTATTTGTTGGCTTCGATTTTACCTCTTGAAAATCCTATTTCAATAAGACGTCGGTTTTTAAATTAAGTACGTCGTGTTTTATGAACAGCCATTTGAAACTCCATTTTTTAGTTGTCTAATGTGTTATTTCACGGCGGTTTTATAAAACCGTCGTCTTTTAAAAAACAACGACGGTTTTCACTTAGACCGTCGTGTTTTTCTGGTCGTCTTTTTCACTTTTTGTTGTAGTGATGTAAGCCTGCTGACACACCTATCGAGATGAATCACAAGTTGTGTGAAGACTTGGATCAAGAACCAACCAATAAGAAACAATACCAACGCGTTGTTGGGAGGTTAATATATTTAGCCCACACAAGACCAGACATTGCATATGCTTTGTGACTGTGG
This sequence comes from Prunus mume, assembly GCF_029339155.1. Classification (NCBI taxonomy): domain Eukaryota; kingdom Viridiplantae; phylum Streptophyta; class Magnoliopsida; order Rosales; family Rosaceae; genus Prunus; species Prunus mume. The sequence goes on from NC_142702.1 coordinate 16,971,169, forward strand.
TCAGTTTATGCATTCACCCAGTGTATTCCATATGAATGCAGTTGATCGGATCTTAAGATACTTAAAGTTAGCACCTGGAAAAGGGTTAATGTTCTCAAAAAATAGAGATCTCGAAGTCATTGGATATATAGATGCTGATTAGGCTGGCTTACATCGATGACGCTCTACTTCCGGGTACTTCACTTTTGTGGGAGGTAACCTAGTCACTTGGAGGAGTAAGAAACAAAATGTGGTTTCTCGATCTAGTGCTGAAGCTGAGTATCGAGGAATGGCTCATGGAGTTTGTGAATTACTATGGATTAGAAAACTATTGACAGAATTTGGGTTCAAGCCAAGAAAACCAATGGAATTACATTGTGATAACAAGTCAGCCATTGATATTGCCCATAACCCAGTTCAACATGATCGAACCAAACATGTTGAAGAGGATAGACATTTTATCAAGGAGAAACTTGAGAAGCAAATCATACGCCTACCATTCGTAAAGTCAGAAGACCAATTGGCAGATATTTTAACAAAGGCTGTTTGTAGCAGAGTATTTCATGACTCACTTACCAAGTTGAGCATTGGTGACGTATATGCACCAACTTGAGGGGGAGTGTTAAAGTGAGTCTCTTAATTAATCAAGGAAATTTATTTCCTTGATTAATTAAGGGATTTACTTTCCCATTTTATTTAGTAGACAAATCTTTGTATAATTAGGAGATACTATCCTAGTTGATTACTGTATCTATTTCCTTGTAAAGCCTCATGTACATTCCTATATATACCTACTTATGGAGAAGAATAATATTCAACCAAAAGTATTCAAACCATATTCATATTTTAGCAGGTAGTCCTTTCGAGATTGGCGCTTATGAAACTTGGGCTGCTAATTAAAGCATGCCAAGACTTGCAAACACATTTGAACTTAAACAGAGATTTCAAAGGCAATTTTGCAATGATGTCTAACAAGATTTCATGGGGTAAGTCCTTTGGGCTAACCATGTTAAAAACTAAAATACATATACAGAATTCAACTGACAAGACCAGGAAACTACAAGCTGCCTCCAGCAACCCAAACAATCCCAAAATAGAGAGAATAGAAGGACAAAGCAATAGAACTGAAGTTGGAACGATGATAATTGAGTTATAGAGCTAAAATCCCAAAGAAACTTGAGTCTCTTAATAGCCTTTTTATTCTTAAGAGTACATCAGCTTATTAAGAAGACCTAATTGACAAAGGAAATTAAACCGAATTCTAATTGGAATAAGAGAACTAATATATAAAAAAACCTAATAATTTAAAATAACTAGAATATTAGCCCAACTGACTAACGGGCATAAAATAACTAGATGCTTCTGCGTCATAAAGCATTTCAAAGATCGACAAAGTTACACTTCTCGTCCTGCATAATCTGTTGTGCTTTTGCTTTAGTGAAGGATCCAAGATTTTACCTATATTAAGGCATGGTCGATTGTCGACTAAATTGCAGAAACTAATTTTCGCTATTATTTAATGGGCTACATGATACTTTTTGGGGGCTGATGTGCATGGGTTTCCAACCCTCCAACACACCCAGTGACGGATCCAGGAATTTTTCAGGGGAGGTGCAATATTTAAAAGACTAAAAATCGCAAAGGACTCAAGCAAGGTCCAAGGTTCAAGTCTAATATCCATGTAGTGTGTTAAAAAAAAAGGCTAAAAATTCAAAAATTAATTTAGACAACCAAATGCCCTTAGAATTTTAACAATACTAATGTTATTCGTAATTAAAACAAATAAGAATTTTACGTGTATTACTAATTGATTACAGTCTGTATGGAATATCAATTAATATGAACAAAATCCATGTCAGTGACACAATTAGTTTACCAAAATTCATATCAAATATGAACAAAATCCATGTCAATTACTTAATTAATCTAACAAAAGTCAATACCAATTAATCTCACCAAAATTAATACCAATTAATCTAACCAAAAGCACATGTGATTTGGAGGTCAGAGATAAAAGTACACGTAATTAAAAGTTCTGGGTAATTTTTTGCGAATTTTTTGGCACACATATGAGTTTTTAATGAATTTTTTAAGTTAGGCCAATTAGAAATGGACATGTGTCAGCTTGCTATTGGACCATTTAAAAAAAAATCAAAAGTGAGAAGCAGAGTCTTTCTTCTTCCTCGAAGAGCCTCTGCAACTCTAACTTTAATTCTAGAAAAACTTCGAAAATTCATAACTTTGGTTGTGGAGCTCCGATTGATGAACCGTTTTCTCCTACATGCTCGTGAGATCGAGCCCAACAATCTAAGGTAAATATTTAGAGTCTCACACAGCAGCAAACAAAACAACGTCTTTGAGGCATTTAGTCGAACAATTGGTGGGCAATAGCGAAGGGGCAAATTCTGACATCCCCTGTGAAGTTTCCGGCGAGGAGAGGTGCAGCTGCACCTCTTTGCTCCTCTGTGGATCCGCCAGTGAACACACCCCCCCTCTCTTTTGTTGTTGGGTATTCCACCATCCACTAGAGCAAGCAAGTTTCTTCGTAATACTGATATAATAAGTTTATTTAACCACTTTCTAGTAGAATAAATATTATAAAAAAATGTTAGGATTTGCCCATATAAGTGACAAAGGGCCTCAACGGGAAGATTTGCCAACAATTAAATAAATAAATAAATAAACTGTTAAAAGAAGGGGGTGTATTCAATTAAGATTTTAAAAGACTATTTAGGGATAAAAAAAAGTATAGTGAATTTAACTAGAATATAATGACGTATAGGATTTTACTAGCAAAGGTGCCCGCGCGATGCTGCGGGTTTTTAAATTGTGTGAAATGTGTATAAAGTGATGAAAATAGGCAGGGATTACGTTCTATGTACATATACATGAAAATGTAAATAGTGTCATCGTATTTAGTTTCTCAAGTTTTAGTTACAAAAGATAAACTAATAACATGTTTTATATACTATTTGATACGTGTCTATCTATTTTTGGTTATAATGTATGTGTATATATAAAGCACACATACATACGTGTATACATAAGAAGTAGACACATGCCTATATATATTAAAAGTTTATTATATATACATATATTTGCATATCTATATGAGTATATATTACTTTATTAGGACCATGTATTTTTCGCCAATATGCTTGTTTGAATATAATATGTGTGGTTATTATAATCTAACAAAAATATAAATCATGATAATTAAGAATATATAACTTTAAGACTATATGTTTTTGACAATATACTTGTTTGAATATAACAAAAATGCATATGTGTTTGTTATATCCAAATATAGGGAGTATAATACTATTCCATTTTGTACTCTATGCATGCATGTATTTTTTGAACTTTTAAACTATTTTAATTTAAACATTTAATTAGATAATTAATTTTGTACATAAATGTCACTTACAAAATAAGTATATTAAATGGGGCCTAACAATTGTAGTATTCTAATTATCTAGAGCAAACATCAAGTTATATTTATACAAACCAAGATTAAACATATATTTAATTACATAAGACATAAACTCTCTCTCTCTCTCTCTCTCTCTCTCTCTATATATATATATATTAATTAAAACATACATATAATTATAAGTAATATGTAATTTATAGGAAGTTTAAAATTTTAAAAAAAAATCTTTGCCTTTTGTTGTTGAATAGGACAAAAAGTAAAAAGAGCGAAGGGCAATACGGTCATTTTACTGTGGTTCCAAATAGGACAAAAAAGAACAAAGAACATAAGTAGGGGCAAAACCGTAATTTTACTATTGCTAAGCTTCGTAAAAATTAAAAGCTAATATTATTTCATTATTTGTATGTCTTTCTCAATAAATAAATAAAAAATTATTATTTCATCAGCTTCCGAACTCTTGCAGCCCCGTCCCAGCATCCCACGCTAGCATACAGGTTTGCCACACTATCTGCAGCCTTAATGCCAATCCACACACTTCCATGAACCCTACAGGACGAAAGGCTGCGACGTAATGCTGTGCTGGGCATATATACCTTACAATCATGGAGTTCCAAGATACATTTTCTTTGCCATCCAAATTTTTGAATATGTAAAGCGCATCTTTGACCTGCCCAAGATACATTATCTTTGCCTTCCAAGATACATTACCCAGTTCTAGCTCTTTCATTAAGGAAGTTTTGGCTCTGGTGCCTTTTCAGGGTTCACTTTTGCTTAAATTTGTGAAGGGCATTCTTGATTATGAAACAAATGAGCATTACTTTTAGGGCATGTTTACGTATCAGTAATGGAGAAAGTAAGGAATCAGAGAATTTAGGAATCGGAGAACTACTGAATCGGTATGGGAAGAATCATTCCCATTAAGCTGTTTACTAAACATATGGAATTAGCAAAGGAATGAGGTTGATTCCTATTGTTATTGTTTACTAATTTTCATGAATCAGAATCCAAATTAATTTGATTACTAAAATGCCCTGCACATTTTCACTACAGTACATATATAATTCTCAAATTGGCTAAGGAGACCAAACTAATCTTGCAGCAAACCAATAAGGCGGTGTAAACATGAGGAATCAATATGCTGAACAAGATGAACAACAAGAACCCAGTTCAATGATAATGTTAATAACACCTTTGTCCAGAGCCAATTTCAAACGAAAAAATAAACTCCAATATATATATATATATATATATCTCTTTCACCTACGTAACTAGTAAACAATCAAATAATAATAACATGCATAATCTTCATACATTAAATACATGGAACTTCTTGGAAATGAGTTTTTATTTTTTTAGGGTTGGAGCGTCTTGGAACTTCTTGGCGTGAGTTTTTATTTTTTTTAGGGTTTGGGGTGTTTTGGAATTATGGTAAAGTGGTAATGGTATTTTTGGAAGTTACTAAGAGAAAACAGGAATGAGAATCGTATCGACTACTCCTCCCTAGTTGATCTGATACCTAGTTTTGATGGGATGTGATTATGGATTTTGAGGTGAGGCCCACTTATTTTTTCATTCCTGATTGCAAGTAAACGTAGGGAAAGTTAGGAATGTAAATCATTCACTTTCCTCCCATACCCATTACTAATACGTAAACGTGCCCTTAAAGTGCTCTAAAAGATTTCTTAGTTAACTTCAACTTTTATGTGCTTAGTTGTGATTGTCGGTGGTGACTTGTTTATTGAGATGACAACCCTATTACTAATTGCTGGCAAAGAGCACTTCTACCATGCCTAGGAGCTAGCTCCACTGCCTGTGCAAGCACTCAGAATACTTGCATACGTAAAATCATCAGGTTTTGAAGAATGCCTCGTCTCACTGAAAAGCTGCACACACACACACATCAACCTGCCACTCTTGTGCGAACCCTGAAATAATGGATGTCCATGACGCCACATTTCTCACAGGCATTTCATCAAACGCCTTATAGGCAGTATGTAACTCACTGCATCTACCATAAAACTTACCATAGAGCTTCCAATATACACATTGACAACAAACCCACCTCTTAATTTTGTGAATGACGGAGAATCAACAGAGCTAGAATCAAACATGTCATCGAACAAAGTTGAGATTTTTATTGGTGAATTAGAATCAGAGGAAAAAAACAGAAAAACTCTCTATGTGCCCTTTCATGTCTTCTATCTGGTTAGGCCACCGCCCCACTGCCCGACTACAGAAAAAATCAGAGAACAAAGTTGAGATTTTTATTGGTGAATTGGGGGGTTGAAGGTGATGGAGAATTCACAAGATTTTATCATGCAACATAGAGGGAGATGGGGATGGAAGGAAGGTCTTTGCTTAAACCCAACAGCAAGTAGCTCTAGGTATTTGTGGTTTAGTCCAGCTTGGGTGGAAGTCAGGGACTCAGGGTGAGGAAGGAATGAATAAAAAAAGTCCTATGTGAAAATATGATGGGTTATGGTGGGATTTGATATAGGGTTTGATATTTATACCTCTCACTAAAAAATCCCACACATTCCGGATTTTGAAAAGTCCTTCCAAATTAGCAAGTTTTTGAATACCATAAGACTTTGCAACTCTCTTTTAAAAATCCTAATAGTCTTAATGGAATATCACAAGACTTGTTTAGACTATTTAAAAGTCTTAATTGAATACCACATGACTTATTTATCCCAAAATAGTATATTAAAATCCCAATCAAATACATACTTAGAAATATTCCTTTCTCAAAAGAAAAATAAATAAATAAAATGAGATAGTCCTCAAATTAAACTCACAATCAATCACTAATTTAAACTCACAATCAATAATTCCAAAGAAAGATTTTACCCCGAACACATTTAAAATGATACCAAACAGAACTCACAACTCAGTTGAGTAAAATTAGACTCACTGTAACCATAGATCCTCCTCCTTCTGGCCCTACGATTGTCACAAAGTTTTAATCCAGTAATCCTAAATTGCTGCGATTTCTGATCATACAACGCCAACTTCCCGGAAGAAGTTGAAAAATGAACACCACCATTTGTTGTAAACCCCAATAGGAATGCAATTGTTCATTCTGCTAGAACAGGAATCGTGCGAATCATTTTCAAGGAATCCATTTCCAGAACCCATATGTCATAGTAGTAACGGCACCCACGAACACGATCCCATTCTTGTCTATGACGGAACAAAGAAAGTGATTTCACCAACACCCTAATGGAAATTAAATATGCCACCGTGAGCAATCTATCAGGAAGCATAATTCTTTGGAAAACCTCATTCTCCGTATCAAAAGAAATGACGCATCTGCAAATAGTATAGTCGAGCGGCTATACTCCTTTTTCTAATTTTTTTTTAAAAAAGAAATAGTATTCCCAAGCGGCTATACTCGATTTTTTCCTAATTTTTAAAAGAAATAGTATGGCGGCGGCTATATGCAGTTTTTCCCCATTTTTTAAAAGCGTATAGCCAAGGCTGTATAGTATATCCAAGCTACGTTGCTTGGCTTTTTTTTTGTCTAATAAATAGTATAGCCGGGCGGCCATACTCCCTTTTTTTTTTTAATAATCTTTTTAAAGAAATAGTGCAACCTTTCAACTATACTAAGGTTTTAGGAATTTTTTCCAAAAAGAAATGCTATAGCCATGCGGCTATATTCGGTTCAAAAAGAAATATTATACAGTGCATCTATACTCGGTTTTTATAATTTTTTTTAAAAAGAAATAGTATAACCGGTCGGTGATACTCGGTTTTTTTTAATTTTTTAAAAGATATAGTACAACTGTGCGGCTATACTCAGTTTTTTTTTTTCCAATTTTTAAAAAAGAATTAGTATACTCGTGCGAATCTACTCGCTTTCCATAATATCTTTTTTTTTTTAAATTCAAAAAAACGAGTATAGCCGATCGGCTATACTATTTCTTTTAAAAACAAATTTGAAAAACCAAGTAGCGCCGCACGACAAAACTATTTAATAAAAAAAAATTATGAAAAAGGGACCCTCCTAGTTGCATTTGTTTAACTTTATAGATATTAATTTTGTATAGCCATGTGGCTATACAAATAAAATATGTACGTGTTTTATTTGTTAAAATTTTGGCATAAAAAAAAATATGAAAAAAGGACCCTCCTAGTTGCATTAGTTATACTTTAGAGATATTTATAGCGTATAGCTGTGCGAGTATACGAATAAAACTTGGGTAATGGCCTAATAGTAATAGATAATGCTCTAAACTATTCTTACTGATAAACAAAAATCGGCAAAAAATTGTAAAAGAAAAAGAGGATCATAGTATATATATATATATATATATATATAAAAGTATAGCAGCTCGACTATACTACTTATTTATTTTAAAAAAAAATTAGGGGAAAAACAGGGTATAGCCGTGCGGCTATACTATTCTTTTAGAACAAGTAGCGGAAGAGGGTCAGTCTTTGAAAGAAGGTCTGGATAAGTATAATTTGAGGAATCAGAAGAGGGCCCAAGAGGCCAGAGAGAGGGCAGAGTTGCTTGGAAGAGCTGTATGGAACTCCCAACCCTTTTACTTTTTGTTTACTACCTCATTCTGATGTATGCCTTTGTTTAATATGCCTTTGTCTTATGATGTAGACTGGGGAGGGTGCTCATGTTTTGAGAATCTTTGATGATGAGGCACAAGCAAGGGCATCAGTTCGTAGTTCTTCTCGCATGCTTGAAGAAGCCAGTGCTACTGGAGAAAGTATTCTTAGGAAATATGCAGAACAAAGGGATTGGCTAAAGGTATCACCCATATTTGTGCTCACTGTTATGCACCTCACTTTGCACCAATTATTGAAAGAAGCTTACAGTTACCAACTATCATAAATACCCTGCAACTAAGTTGTACTTGAAACACAGTCTGATATGATTCATACTGAATGATTTGAAAACTAGCTGACTAAGTGTGATAATCTCACCACCCTACTTTGATATACCACTTCCCTAGTTATAGGATTAAATATATGATGAATTGTAACCAAGAGACCTCAGGTGTCTTAACTCCCTGACCTTGAGCACTTTGATACATTGATGATAAATGGAATACTCAATTGCCTCAAAATCAATATGAAAAAGAACTCAACAATACTCCGATATACCAAGAGAATTGTATATGGTTGTCTGGTTGAAGATGAAGTTGAAAGATACATCTTACGTTTCAATGGCCAAAATGATGTTCTTTGAATTTGATAAATTTTATCTCTGTATATGGTTGTCAAATTCAAATGGACCCTTCATTTTTATTTATTATTTTGGTAATAGTCTGTCTAACCATATTTTCACTTCGTTAGATGAGGTCCTAACTTGAAAAGCATGGCAGCTATTAGATTGGATTTCTTTTATGGGAACATTTTTGCTCACCACTTTAACCAAGGTGTACTCTCACTCCATGGGCATAACCACGGTTAAGCTAATCATGGACACATGTCAAATACTGAGTACACCTTGAGTTACAGTGATGAGCAAAAATATTGATTTCTTTTATATATATTAATTCTGCTCGGACTCTCATAAATTTGATAATCCACAATGTAAATTCAAAACGAACATAAACAGACACCATTATGAAGACAGTTCAAATCCGAAGAATTTTGCATTTATCATGAATTTAAATTCTCAATAATGAATCATTTTTCTGAATGAAAAATTTCACTGTACATTACAGTGTACGAACAAGCATCCTAGAGATCATGTATTAATAATTGATCCCTACATAAATGAACAAAACTAATCTGAATAACTGACTGGCTGTCAAAAATTTATATACAGGATTGCTACAATTGTTCATTGATGTCTTCACGGCCACCATAGCAATGGCTCATGCAAACTGAAGGAAATGTTCTTGTCTAAAATATACACGGAACTAGATGGAGTAAAGTAACTCATGAAGACTCCACTTTGACGGCGGGAGGATTCATCAACTTCCAAACAGAAAGGAGACCAGTTGCATCCCCACTGAAGAATAGTCCTCCAGGTCCTACCTCGACCGTCCGAACTTCTTGTTTTGCAAATAATCTGCCTCTTTCAGTGAATGATGGCAGTTCATATATGCGGACAGAATTATCATTGCAAGAAGAAAGCAAGATTGGCTTGCTTTCTGCATCTGTCATTCCGGCAAGATCAAGAACACCCTGCTCTTCGTTGTGAGTGTAGGTCACTTCCAAACCGCCTCCTCCAGTGGCAGCCCACACCTTTATTGTGTCGTCCAGTGAGCATGAGAGCAAGAACTGATCCCAGCAAAGAAGAGACATCACCGCACCAGAATGCCCATTTAGTGTCAGAACACCCTGCAAAGTATAAAGGTCCCACACCTGAAACAAAAAGAACATTACAGTAAATTACACGAGGAATTTGAATACAGAAGCACTCCATAATCAGATTATTGGAATAAATCATTTTGCTCCCTCTCTTGTAAATAGAGGAGAGGACATATAGTAGAAACTGACAAGACTTGTTTGTAGACGCCACAAACTAACCTTAATTGTATGGTCCACAGAACCAGAGTAAAGCCTGTTGTGCCCAACAGTTAAACATACCACAGCACCAGTGTGGCCCTTCAGAGTTGCAGCAGGATAAAATGGCAGATTAGTTTCAGTGCTACCTTTCCACACACATATATCACCATTCTGCAATATTAAAAGAAACAGATAAATCAATTGAAAACGGTGCACTATGAATAAAAGGAGGAACATATATCCTAAAATCCCAGCTACACAATAATTAGGAAAGCTGCGGAATTGTTAGGCTCTTTACCTGTGTCCCGGCGAAAAGCATTTCATTACCAACCACCATAGCATGCATTTGGCCAACAGGTCCATCCAGGTTGAATTCAGAATTTGTCTCAGTATTCCAAACCTGCAACATCAAGCAAAATCAGCATACATATTGAAGTTGAACCAACCAAGCTACTAAAAGAAAGTGCTCCAGTTACAACAATGAAATACCTTAACAAGATTTGGTACACCAGCAAAAACCCATGGGCCATCACTAATTAAAGAACCTGCTTCACCACCAAGATCAATCACACAGCCACATTCACCAGTATGGCAGTCCCAAACTCTGGCTGTTCCATCTTTACTGGTTGAATAAAGCTTGTTAGTTCGTTCAGGAAGGGCAATACCAGTGACAGCCTGTTAACACAAATTTCACAATTATTATGATTGTCCAAACTCGGAAATAAAGAGGAACAGAACAAATTAAAAAAGAAAACATACTTCCAAAATTAAAAATACCTTCGTGTGCCCTTGGAGCTTTGCCAACATGGAGAACCCCTCACCACGGAACCAGTTATGCAAATACAGGGATCGATCACCTTTCACACAATTTCCATCTACCCAGAACTTGCAGACATTTTTCGGAGTAGGATTGCTTTTCTGGGCAGCATTGCTTTTCTGAGGAGCATTGATTTTCTGAGGAGCATTGCTTTTCTGAGGAGCATTGCTTTTCTGAGTAGCATTGCATGCATTGCCCTTTCCGGTGGCAGTTGCTTCCTTCGTCCAAACAAGAGACGACTTCTTTGAAATTTGAGGGTTCATGGATGAAGGCGCGTGCAGGAAACGACAGAATTCCCTTGTGCACCTTCTAGCAGCCCAAAAGGCGCAAACAGTTTTTGAAGGTCCTCCTGCAGGTCGAGCATACACTGATCTTTCTGGTCTATTGGTGTGCCTCCTCACTACCTTAGTGGCCATACTATAAACACAAATTTTGAAACCAATAAGAAATCGCAGAGAGACAGCTTCGAAGATCACCCCCTCAAACAGAATTTCAATATTTGATCGATCTTCAGAAAACCCTAAAAATATACGAAACCCGATAAGCCTTGAAATCCAAATCAACGTACGATCCCCCTCTAAGAATCGAGAAACTAGCAAGGGCGGATTCTTCAAATCCTTTAAATCAATTCGAAAACTTTTCAAACTAGCCAGTCGCCGATCCCAAGGCGTATCCTAAACAACAATAAAAGTAACCCTAAAATCGAAGCCCTAGATATCCAGCTTGAGCGAGCATCAAACCCATAACCAAAAACCATTATCCTCAAGAAATACGCGTTCGGCGAAAAAAATAGCCTCTTGGGTATCAATTAACGGTCGAAAACGAACAAAACCCTAGAAGGAACAATGCGATTGCAGAGACGCGTGAAGAGAAGAAGCAAACCTGATCGATTCGATTGGGCGAGAGCTTTGAGCATTGAAGCTATTCGATTATCGTCTGGACTGATTTCGACGCACAGTCAATCCAAATTGACGAACGATCAAAGAGAAAGAAAACGATCACGGAGAAAGAAAGAAAATGCCTTTTGCTTTCGTTGCGATTGAAACCCTAATTGTAAGCGAAACTTTGATCACTCTGGCCTGAAGCTGATCTTCTATAGTTGGCGTAGGCTGGAGACTTTCCAACTGGAGCCAGGAAAGAAGTACAGCGTTCGTTAGACGCGGTGATCGCAAAACTGATCGTGACCGTCCGATATGAAGCAACTATTCCTGATCGTGACCGTCCGTTAGATCTAATCTATTTTTGTCGTTTTCTCTTTATTTATTTTTAAACAAACCTAGCTTTCGGACCTAAAAAAACCTAACTAACTTTTTATCGAAAGCAATTTCTTTTTTTGAAATTATGTTACTAAAACATTTTCACCCATGCCTCTGGAAGATCATAAAGAAAAAATATAGTGGATCAGCATGTTTAATAAAATAAAGATATTTAAACTTAAGGAGTTAGAAGCCTTATTTGGATTGGGAAAAACTCATATATAAGCCAACGAAGTCTAATCTTGTGAAAAAAAAGTTCGATTTGCATACAAGTGGTCTCAAGTTCAAATCTCTCTAAAACCTCGATAATGTTTGAATACCCCTCCCCTTCCGAACTTTCAAAAAAAAAAAACCTTAGATATAGAGATTTAGATAACATTACAAGATTCATTATATGTAGACCTACATTGAAAGATACATCTTACGTTTCAATTGCCAAAATGATGTTCTTTGCATTTCATAGATTTTATCTCTGTATGTTGGTTGTCAAATTCAAATGCACCCTTAATTTTCATTTATTATTTTGATAAAAGTCTATGTCTAACCAGATGTTCACTTTGTTAAATGAGGTCCTAAATTCGAATCCCTTGAATTAACAAGTCTCGCCCCCTTTGTGCGAGTGCCAAGCATGGTAGCTATCTCATATTGGATTTCTTTTACCTCCTTTAATGAAATTTCTTATTGACCAAAAAAAAAAAAAAAAGATTGGATTTCTTTTACGAAAACAGCCACCAATCTTAGATTGTGTTCAAATCCCTCGAATGACATAGATTGGAAGGGTAAGTAAAATCAAAATTTATGAAAACAGACATCATTCTGAAGACAATGTTCAAAACCAAAGAATTGCATTTATAATGAATTTAAATTCTCAATAATGAATCATTTTTCAGATTGAAAAATTTCACTGTACATTAACAGTGTAAGAACAAACATCATAGAGGGATCATGTATTAAAAATTGATCCCACAGAAATGAACACAACTAATTTGAATAGCTGACTGGTTTTAGATACAGGATTGCTACATTTGTTCATTGATGCTTCACGGCCACCATAGCACGGCTATACAGTTTCTTTTTGAAAAATTAAAAACGAGTATAGCCGCACGGCTAAACTATTTCTTTTTGAAAAATTAGGAAAATACCAAGTTTAGCCGGTCGGATATATTATTTCTTTTAAAAAAATTGAAAAAGCCCAGTATCGCCACGCGGCTATACTATTTTTTAAAAATAAAAATAAATAAACCAAATATAGCCGGGCGGCTATACTATTTTTTCTATTAAAAAAAAGTAGTATAGCCAAACGGCTATACTATATAAAAATTATGAATAAGGGACCCTCCTAGTTGCATTAATTTATATTTTATAGATATTAATTTGTTATAGCCACACGGCTATACGAATAAAATATGTACGTGTTTTATTTTTAAAAATTTTGGCATAAAAAAAAATTATGAACCCTTTAATATCACAATGTCAACAACTAAACCAAATTTCATACAAAATTGGCTAGATAAGTGAACGGGAAGATTTGCCAACAAAGGGAGAGCAAAGCATCGACAAACACACACTTGAATAAAAAATGATAGTGTAAGATTGATCAAGAATTGAGACCTTTCACTTTAGAGTTCAGAGTGACTTGTTGGGTAATCCATATAAAGTTCATGGCTCATAAATTTTCTTCTTCGCCCATAGAAGTGACAAAGGGCCTCAACAGGAAGATTTGCCAACAAGTGAAAGCATCAACAAACACAAACCTATATGAAAAAAAGGGAGTTTTTGTTTTTTCAGGTGTAAGGAATATTAAAATTTTGATATGAACAAGTACATAAAATAAAATAAAAATTGTTAGAAGATGAAGACAGAACCACCAATAACATGAAATATTCCCTTCTCAAAAGAAAAATAAATAAATAAAATGAGATAGTCCTCAAACACATTTATAATGACACCAAACAAAACTCACAACTCAGTTGAGTAAAATTGGACTCGCACTGTAACCATAGATCCTCCTCCTTCTGGCCCTGCGATTGTCACAAAGTTTTAATCCAGTATCCCTAAATTGCTGCGATTTCTGATCATACAAAGCTAACTTCCCGGAAGAAGTTGAAAAATGAACACCACCATTTGTTGTAAACCCCAATAGGAATGCAATTGTTCCTTCTGCTGGAACATGAATCGTGCGAATCATTTTCAAGGAATCCATATGTCATAGTAGTAACGGCACCCACGAACACGATCCCATTCTTGTCTATGATGGAACAAAGAAAGTGATTTCTCCAACACCCTAATCGAAATTGAATATGCTACCGTGAGCAATCTATCAAGAAGCATAATCCTTTGGAAAACCTCATTCTCCATATCAAAAGAAAGATGCATTTGCATACTGTACTAAAAATAGTGTAGCCGATCGGCTTTACTCGGCTTTTTTATTTTTTCCTAATACATCGTATAGCCGCGCGGCCATACTCGGTTTTCAGAAATTTTTTCGAAAAGAAATAGTATAGACGGCTATATTCGTTTCCCAATTTTTTAAAAGAAATAGTATAGCCGTTCGGATATACTATTTTTTCTATAAAAAACCGTGGTATATTATAGATATTAATTTGGTATAGCCATGTAGCTATATGACACGTACGTATTTTATTTGTTGGAATTTTTCATATTTTATTTGTTAGAATTTTTTCATAAAAAAAAATTATGAAAAAAGGACCCTCCTAGTTGCATTAGTTTATGCTTTATAGATATCAATTTGGTATAGTAGTGCGGGTATACTATTATAAATAAAAAAATAAAAAACCGAGTACAGCGGCTATACTATTTCTTTTTTTTTCTTTTTTTTTTAAGGAAAAAAAAGCAAGTATAGCCGCTTGGCAATAAAAAAAGGAAATTGAGAAAAGTGAAACTACTGGTAAAGGTCACAGAGTGAAAGGAGGACATTGAAGATTAAGGGACACTCTGTTTCTGTCGTCTACGTTAGCCTAATCGCTTTTCAAGTCAAGTCAATGGAGTTATGGGTAGGCTGTCTTTTCATTCATTGGATTCTGCAATTCATCATAACAAGCTTGGCTTTCGATGAGACACCAGCAAACGCTAGTTTGTTTCTTGACCACTTCAAGTCGTCGATATCCATGGCTCTTGTGAGAGCAGCCGATCCACAAACCTCCTCTGTTTCCAGTACTTCTGGATATTGTCGTTATCACGTGTTCCTGAGTTTCAGAGGCCAAGACACTGCAAGACTTTCGCGACCACCTCTACAGCCCTTGTCAGCGCCGGATTTCGCACTTTCCGGGACTACGATGAAGTCGAGAGAGGAGAAGGTATCAAGCCCGAACTGCAGAAAGCAATCAAACACTCACGAACTTCTGTCGTTGTGTTCTCGAAGACTACGCGTCATCCGGATGGTGCCTTGACGAGTGGTGATGATACTTGAACGCAAGAGAAAGACCTCAGATGCCCATGTCGTTTTGCCTGTCTTCTACGATGTGTATCCATCCCATGTAAAGAAGCAGACAGGAAGTCTTGCAAAGGCATTTGCTAGACACCAAAAAACTCAACCGCTGCTGAAGGTGAAGGCATGGAGAGAGGCACTTGCAGAGGTTGCAGATCTGGCAGGGATGGTCTTGCAAAATCAAGCTCATGGGTAATTTCATTCCTACTACCAACTGAATTAGTTTCTTTATTTGGTTCAAAATTTTGATAGATTCTGTCCTTTCAAATAAAATAAAATAAAAATTATTGATAAAAACACATCCACAAAAACACTCAAGACACCCTCAGCAATCCAGATTCTTCTAAAGGCATCCGGGACTGAGATGCAAAGACAGAGAAAGACCTATTATGCAGCTGTTATTGCAAACATAGTTTTAAGTTCTATCTAACTCTTTCAGCACTCATCTATCATATATTTGTACCTTCTAACTTTCTGAACTTATTTCCATGGTATTTTATAACTTGTATATGAAATCATGCATGCATGTTTGAATTCTCTTTCATTTTTATTGCAATTTTTTAGGTACGAGTCGAAGTTCATCAAGAAAATAGTTAAAGTGATTGGAGTCAAACTAAGTCGCACACCATTGAGTGTTTCTCCCAACTTGGTTGGAATGCATTCTCGAGTCGAAAGAATTAATTTCTGGTTACATCGGAGGTCAACTGATGTTGGCGTACTTGTAATCTATGGGATGAGCGGAATAGGGAAAACAACCATCGCAAAGACTGTTTATAATTCAAACTTTAGAATATTTGAAGGAAGCAGCTTCCTTGAAAATATCAAAGAAGTTTCACATCAACCCAATGGCTTAGTTCAAATACAAACACAACTTCTTTCTGATATTTTGAATGGGAGAAAAATGAAAGTAAGCAATGTTAGTGAGGGATTAATTAAGATTGAAGATGCAATAAGCTCTAAAAGGGTTCTTCTTGTTCTCGATGATGTGGATCATATGGACCAATTAGATGCAGTATTTCAAGTGAAAGATCGATTTTATCCCGGAAGTAAAATCATCATAACAACTAGGCGTACAAGATTGTTAAAGGCTCATCAAATTACTGAGGCGTATGCAGTTGGAACTTTGACTAAAAAGAATCATTGGAGCTCTTCAGTTGGCACGCTTTTGGCCAAGACCATCCTGTTGAAGATTACACGGAATATTCAGAGAAGCTAGTCGATCATTGCGGAGGACTTCCATTAGCTCTCAAAGTTTTAGGTTCTTCTTTGTTGGGGGAAAGTGTATGTCTATGGAAAAGTGCATTGGAGAAGTTAGAAGTTATTCCAAATGGTGAAATAATAAATAAACTAAGAGTAAGCTATGACTCTTTGCAAGATGACCATGACCAAAAATTATTCCTCCACATTGCTTGTTTCTTTATCGGAATGGACAAAGATTACATTGCTAAAATACTAGATGGATGTGATTTCTATACAATTGTTGGCATTCAAAATCTCATCGATAGATGTTTGGTGATTATTGATGGATGGGACAAGGTGTGGATGCACGACCTGATTCGTGGAATGGGAAGAGAAATTGTTCGCCTAGAATCAAAGGAGCCTTGGAAGCGTAGTAGAGTATGGCATCATAAGGACTCTTTCAAAATCTTGACGGAAAAGAATGTAAGAAATATGCGTTATTTGTACACATTTTTGTTTTTCCTCTTCTAAAAACTTTCCAAATGTCTTTTCCTTTTCTTTTGTAGGGTACGGAAACAATTGAAGGTCTTGTCCTGGACATGCACATGTACCCTACTATAAACTCAAATGAGAAAGTCTTGGAAACCAATGCATTTTCACGGATGCAGGAACTAAAACTACTCCATCTTAGTCATGTAAAACTCCGCGGATGTTACGCAGAATTTTGTAGTGGACTAAGATGGTTGTGTTGGCGTGAATTTCCTTTAGATTCTATACCCGTCGATTTTCCTGTGGGAAGCATTATTGTTCTTGAAATGCAATACAGCAATCTGAGACAAGTATTCAAGGGAACAAAAGTATGTCACTCTCTACCCTTTTCAATTTCTTTGTCATTTTCATTAGGCTTTTAGTTTGATAACAAATTATATATTTGTAAAAATTAACTCCCCACATTGTTTTCTTCTGTACATTTTGTCCTCTACAGTATCTTCCGTCCTTGAAGACCCTTGATCTCAGCCATTCTCATTCCCTTGCAGAAACCATTGAATTCTCATATTGCCCAAATCTAGAGAAATTGGTTCTAGTAGACTGCACGAGCCTGATTTATGTCCATGGATCCATTGGAAACCTAGAGAGACTTATTTACTTGAATATGAAAGATTGCAAAAAGATTAGGTTGCTTCCCAAGAACATTTGTATGCTAAAATCACTTGAAACATTTATTATATCTGGTTGCTCAAATCTAAAGGAGTTATCAATTGAGATGTTGAGGAACATGGACTCGTTAAAAGTGCTTGAGACAGATGGAATTCCAATAAGTGAATTATGGCTAGAAAGAAGTTTGAGTATCTTGTGTTCTTTACCATGCTCTTTAATAGAATTAAGTCTTTGGGGGTGCAATCTTTCGGATGATGCCTTTCCTATGGATTTTAGTAATATGTCGTCATTGCAAAGATTAAATCTAGGGAATAATCCAATTTGTAGCCTACCAAATTGTATCAAAGGATTAGCGAGGCTCGATAAACTCTCTTTTTCCATGTGTATGAGTCTCAAATCGCTTCTAGGGTTACCAAAAGTAAACAACTTGGATATTGTAGATTGCATTTTATTGGAGAAAACAACATATCAATCCCGTTCCGTAGAGACAGCCACATCATTTAATCGCAACAACCTAGTTGAGTGGCAGTACAAGTTCAAGTCACTAGCCATTGAAAGTGGAGATGCAGAAAGGATCAACATCTTTGGATTGAGCAACTTGTTGGAATCAATGGCACCCATTTTACAAAAGGATGATCCAATTCCCGTCCAGGTGTGCGCCTCTCTCTCTCTCTCTCTCTCTCTCTCTCTCTTTCTCTCTCATATGATCACAGGAAAGAGTTGACTAATATTGTCAGTTCTATTGCATATATATAGGGACTGGTTGAATCTGGTATATACAGCACATTTTTTGGTGGGAATGAGGTTCCTGGCCAATTCAGCCATAAAAGCAGAGGGTCCTCTATATCTTTTACTGTGCCATTACTTGATAATCACAGAACTCGAGGCTTGATTTTCTTGGTTGTCTATTTGAATGCTGGCTATGATTCTCCTATTATCCAACACAATTCTTTGACACATATAAGAGTCAAAAATAAGAGCAAGGGTCTGAGGGGGGCGTATGAACCATCACACTACGGTATTCCAGATGAAGGAGAAGACATGATATGGTTAAGCCACTGGAGTTTGGAGGATGATCAGTTCCAAGGGGGCGATGAAGTGGTTGTTTCTGTAATTATGAAATCTGGGCTTCTGGTTAAGGAGTTGGGCATCCGACTTGTGCAGGTGCAACAAGAAGAGAATCATAATATGATGAGTATTTCTACAGATTCTCCTTATGATCGATTATCGTTCAATATGATCCTTGGGGACTCTGATGAAGAAGGTAAGGCAGGTGTGATGTTTTATTGACGCGTTTCGTAATTTTACTCCAACTATTTCCAAATATAAAATAAAATAAAATAAAATAAAGCAAAATAATAAATGAATCTATATTTTGTCTGGTATATATGTTTTCCAGAGGAGGTTTTCTCTCATTTTGTATGTTTACCAGACGAAGAAGAAGAGCAACAGGATGATATCACAGTTACAACCACCACAGGCAGCAATAACTCCGGTGTCCTCCGTGGCTGGAAGGTGCTCGTCACCACAGCTTGCTTCTTTCTCACCCTTTCTCTAATCACTCGGTCTTCTCTCTTAGGCAGAAAGAAGGGACCGTCCACAAGCCCTGGATGAATTTTTTGTACATCTCAACAGCAGAATATTTCTTCGGAGATATTTTTATTGACCCCATTTGTTCAGTTTTAACACATCTTTGGGCTGGAAAACTGAAGTGGCCCAACCCAGATTGTGAGATTAGCATCTGCACATGCTCTGTTGATATATTTTGTGACTTTTTTTTTCTTTCAGACCTTATTTTCTTCCGTAAGCGTTGGTTGCTTCGCCCTCTCCTTCATCTTTCCTTGTCTTCTAACTGTTTCTCACTTTTTTTTATACAAATGTTTTCTTTATGGGATCTTTCAATAGCAACCTAACAATTCTTCTTCTTGTTTCTGAGATCTATTTTCTCTGCAAAGTCAATTCTCTCATTTGGCTAATTCTTTCTTTGAAGTCTCCTAATTAATTTCAGTTTTTAATTGTCCAAAATTGACATAAATAGGATGGGTGAAGTTCTAGGCTTCTTTCTTTTTCTTGGTTCATAATTTATCCCAGTAATTTTGTTCAATGACAGCTTTTGTTTTTTTTGGGTCAATTTTATTCAGTGGTTTTTTGGTTGTTGTTGTTGTTGCTAAGAGAGGGAAAAAAATGGTACAACACTTTCTTCAATTTTGGTTTAGGGAAAGTAAAGAAAAAAAAAATCCTGAAAGAGCTTTGCAACAGAGTTTTTATTCGAAAGGCATTTGATGTTAACTTAAACTTAGAACAATAACGGAAGGGAAAATGAAGGAGATATAATCTGTAAACAGGTCTAAGTTGGGTATTTTAAATTGTGAAAGGTTTTAGCGCGTTAAATCGAACTTAACATAATATCATCTAGTAAGAGCATCTCCAGTAGGGGGTTGTATAATAAGATGTATGTTAAATATATACCATTTGTGATCGGAATCACTTGCAATGGGCAGGTGTAAATGATTGTAAATTTGCATCACAACCATGAGATGCAAATTTAGATAAACATGTGCATCATTTTTTACATCTCTTACAGGCGGGGCCTACATGAGAAAATGTGAGAAAAGGTGGACAAATGTGAGCAAAAAGGCTTAATGTAAACCTACTTGCCCAAGACGCGCAGCTAGAGTAGTTGCTAGACAAAACTTCATACTTAATTTGTAGCCGCATAAAATAAAATAATTCATTATTGCTGATTACGCTTCTACAATGAAACTCATAATTAATCAATTTATTAATAAGTAATATATATATAGAGCATCTTGTTCTCACTACTACAAAAAAGGAAAACCACGACGGGAATTCACCGTCGTGTATTCTGTTTTCAAATGGTCGTGGAATCCACCGACATCTTTTCCATAACAAAACCACGACGGTGAATAACTGTCGTTGTTAAAACAAAGCACGTCATCAAAAAATAAAAACCGACGTCTTTGTGCTGCAAAAAGACATAAAAAAAACAGTCGAGGATGAGAATAGCGACCAACTCCAACAAAAAAAACGTCGTTAAAAAGGAAACAGATGACAAATATAAATACGACATCTTTACAATCATAATAGACGACGTTATTGAAACCTACTACGTCACAACATTTCCCACAACCGTCGTAAAATAAATTTTCCACTTCGATTTTTTATGAATTATGCGTGGAAATAGGTGTCAGGGTCATTACTTACGACGCATATATTTACAGAGACGACGTTGAATTTGATAAATAACGTCGGTTCCAAATAAATGAGAGCCGTATTACAGAATTTATACGTCATATTTTGAAAATAAACGACGTGAAAAAAGATGGTGTCATTAATTACGACACAGTAATTTATAATGACGACGTTGTAGTCTATATACAACGTCGTCACCATTAAAAAGACTGTCGTCTTTAATAATTTATACGTCTTCATTTAAAAAATTGACGTCGTCTAATTCATATATCTTAATGTCGACAAGTTTAATGGACTTCAAATACCATCATAAAATATATTTTCCACTTCGATTTTTCTACGAATTATGACGTGGAAATAGATGTCAGGTTCATTAATTACGACGTATGTATTTACTTAGACGACGTTGAAATGAATAAACAACGTCGGTTCCAAATAAATGAGAGCCGTATTACATAATTTATACGTCATATTTTGAAAATAAACGACGTGGAAAAAATGATAGGGTCATTAATTACGACACAGTAATTTATAAGGACGACGTTGTCCTCTATATACAACGTCGGTACCATGAAAAAGACCGTCGTGTTTAATAATTTATACGTCTTCATTAAAAAAATTAACGTCGTCTAATTCATAAATCTTAACGTCGACAAATTTAATGGACTTCAAATACCGTCGTGAATTCATCCTTTTCCACTTCGTTTATGAAAGAACATGCGACGTGGTAAATTCATGACGACGTCGTCTTTTGTAACGTTCAGGTTAAAGTTCTCGTCTTTTAGACGTCGGTGTTATGGGATTGGAGTCGTGTTATTTTGAATTACATGGCGGTTCTTTATGCTTGTCCGACGTGTTATCCTGGATTACTGTTTCACAATAGCGTCGTGGTTCTTCATTGTTACTTTGCTTTAAGACGTCGGTAAATATATTGCGGTCGTTGAATGCTCCAAAACGTCGTTATTTATTAGAACAGACATTTGTTTTTCACATTTTTATCAAAACCGTCGTGTTTTGTAATCTGGAACCAGTAATTTTTGTACTGATTGTTTTGTGGCCAAAACCTGTATAATGAAAGTGAAGAAATCACATTACAATATATTACAAAATTAATGTCATACACTGCCAATTAAAAGCATCATTCAACCCATATATCTTCACACCCATCTCGAATATTTTGACTCCCTAACTCAACCACCACTTCATCAAATGTGTCAACATTTGGCATCCCCCTAGTAAATGGCTCACACTCAATTCTCACATCACCTAAGACATCATCACCAATAACATCATTATATTCTCTATTAGGCATTGATAACACTACCGACCAACCACGATGCATCGGGTCGTCAACAAAAAATACTTGTTTGACTTGAGAAGCCAAAACAAATTGGTCATTCCTATGTCCAATTTTACTCAAATCTACAAGGGTAAATCCAAGTTCGTCCACTACAAGACCAGAAGTATTATCAATCCAATCACACCTAAAGACTGGGATTGTAAACTTTTGGTAGTCAAGGTCCCAAATTTCTTGAATGACACCATAGAAACCCATATTTGAGAGAATTGGGTTTTTATCCTTGACACTAGCAACTTGCATAGTATGTGCAAGTAAATAAACTCCACTATTTTGAGTTGTCCGCACATCATCTTGTGCCTTGATGTTGAATTTAATACCTTTAATGAGATAGCTCCTATATAATGCCTTTGCTATGCTTGGACCATTGCTAGCCACCTTAAATTTTCTGATACGCCATGATTGTCTTCCTCATTAAGTTCACTTTGAACCTGCAAATTAATCATAACTTAATTCAATCTAACATAGAAAGAAGAAAATTAAAAGTCCAATATGTTATTCAATAACATATACCTTGAAGCGTAGCCATTGAATGAAAGTGCTATTGTGCTTATCCTGCAGCCACTTTGTTCTCTTTCTAAATTTTGGATAAGCGGTCCGGATGTGGATCATATATTGCCTACATGACACACAAAATTCAAGTATTACAGTCCCAAACATATAAGATAAACATAAGAAATAATTTAAAATGGAAACTTAAAGAATAAAACTCATACGTACTCGATATAAGGTAGGACTTCCTCCGTATTCTCCAAGACATATAGATGTGCTTGGTTCAAGCAGGTCCCGATCAACTCGCTCACTGTGTACAACTGATAATGGCTTTGAAACTCCCATCTTTTGGCTTGAAGGCACTCCAACTGTACTAACATCGGATAAATGCTCGGTACAAAACTCTGACTTCTTGACTATATACCGCTCAGCAATGCAACCTTCGGGACGAGTACGATTCTGAACATACCCCTTTAGCACTTTCATATATCTTTCAAACGGATACATCCATCTAAAATATACTGGCCCACACAACGAACTTCTCTGACAAGATGTACTACTAGATGAACCATGATATCAAAGAATAAAGGGGGAAAGTACTTCTCAAGCAAACACAAAGTAATTACTACATCTTCTTCCAACTTATCTAGCTTGGAAACATCAACAATCTTTGCACATATAGCATTGAAGAAGAAGCACAAAGCGAGTTATTGCATACCTTGCAGGCTTCTCCAAAGCAGAACGAATTGCCACATGGAGCAATTGTTGCATTAAGGTATGACAATCATGTGATTTAAGGCCAAGAAGTCTTGAATCTTGTAAAGATACAAGATTTTTTATATTTGAAGAATAACCTTCAGGGACCTTCATACCATAGAAAGAATTGCAAACCTCTCTCTTCTCTGCTCTTGACAAATTCCAAGGCCCGGGAGGCAAACGAGTACGTCTTTCTCCATACTCGGGTTGCAAATCAGTTTTGACCCCCATGTTCAATAAATCTAATCGAGCAGCAATCCCATCTTTATTTTTTCCAGGGATCTCCAGCAATGTACCAATGATACTATCGCAAACATTCTTCTCAATGTGCATAACATCTAGGACATGCCTCACAGGAAGGTATTTCCAATACTCGAGATCAAAGAATATTGATTTCTTCTTCCAACAAACTCTGTCACCATCTTCAACCATATACTTCTTCTCCGGTTAATGGCTCAGAGGCGTGCCATATTCAGTTTCCCATTAAAAGGCACGTTGCCTCCTATATGGATGATTGATCGGTAACCATTTTCTATGCCCAATGTAACAAATTTTGTGGCCATTTTTCAACTGTGACTAGGTGTATCATCGCGCATATTGGACAAGCTTTTATCCTTTAACAACACAAGATAAGTTTCCATAGGCGGGGAAATCATTAATTGTCCACATTAATGCAGCTCGAGTGTAAAGTATTCTCCATTATGTGCATCATACACTCCTCCAATCCCATCCCACAAAGATTTTAAATCATCAATCAAAGGCTCCAAGTAGACGTCTATATCATTTCCGGGTTGTTTAGGACCGGAAATCAATAAGGTCAACATCATGAACTTTCGTTTCATGCACACCATGGAGGAGATTATATGTAACTAAGATAAGCGGCCAGCAACTATATCGCTACTTAGAGAAGCTGTGGGGATTGAATCCATCGGATGTGAGCCAATCTCAAGTTTCTCGGCTCATTACCAAACTCGGGCCATTTATCATCAAGAAGTTTCCAAGGACGGGGAATCCGCAATGGATGAGACATATAACCGTCAATTGATTTTCTAGCAGCATGCCAAGTCAAACTCTTAGCGGTCTCATGTGATCGAAACATCCTTTTAAACCTTGGAATTGGAGGAAAATACCACACCACCTTCGCTGGCACACCCTCTTTCAAGATTGAATCTTTGCCTTCCTTCCACCTTGAGATACCACAATTAGGACAATGAGTTAAATCCTCATACTCCTTCCTATACAAGATGCAATCATTGGGGCATGCGTGCATTTTCTCATAACTCAGCCCCAATGCACACAAAGTCTTTTTGCCTCATACATAGAGGCGGTATTGTATTTCCTTCTGGAAGCAAATCGCCTTGAAGTATCAATAATTCAGTAAAAGCAGACATCACTCATCCCATATTTTGCCTTCAAATTATACAACTTCACTAATGCCAATAACTTCGTGTACTTTCTACAACCAGGTACAATGGTTGATCTCCATCCCCAATCACATTGGCAAACTCATAAGGATCAGATCCAAAATCACCAAAATCATTATCATCCATCTCTATTTATTCGACACAAAACTGTACCTACTATGGTCATCATCTTCTTCAACATTTCTACTAGCATTAGTAGTTTGCTTCCCAAGGTTCTCCGTGAAATGTCCAATTCTTATAGCTTTGGTCAACTCCATTAAAGTATAAGTGATCCATTATAATTCCAACCCCAAACAATTTCAAATTAACACATTTAACACATGGACAGCGGATATGTGTGGTAGTTAGAAGATTTTCTCTGAAAAGTTCAAAAATGCTTCCACCCTAACTCATATGCCTTGATCTTCTATCCGAGTGCATCCATGACTTATCCATCTCCGACACTATACCTATTATATATAATAAAGTGAAAAGACAAGCAATGACCATCACTATAGCAGATTATATAAAGTATAATAGCAAGTAATATACAACAGAGCGGCGGTTTTTAAACAAAAGCAGGCGTATTTGACATATATAGGCACGGATTTTACGTCGTCTAATTATAACCACGACGGTAGTTAAATAACACCGTCGTGTATAGTAATAAAACGACGGTTTAAAGTAAAAACCGTAAATCGTATATGCCAAAACGCGTCGATATCCAGTTTATTTTCAAGATCCCAAAACCCTATTAAGAACACAACATAGACATGAAACCAAGCAAGAAACCAACATATACATGAAACCAACATATACTAAGCATGAAAACAATAAATCCATTCCCAATTCAACATAACAGAGAGTGATTAAAAGATCCGACAAAATGAAATCCATTCCCAATTCAACATAACAGAGAGTGATCAAGAAAACATTAAGCAGAAAATCCATGAACTCATACCTCCAACAACATTATTAACAGATCGCAAAACATATACCTAAAACCCTTTAACAAAATAACGTAATATATCATTCAATGAATTTACAAGGGGAAGAGAGGGTTTGTACTTACAGTTGGCGAGCTCACATGATTATGACCAAATTGGATTTGACACAACTTTGGCCCAACTTTGAATTAGAGATGAAGTGAGAGAGCGAAATGTTATGTTGCGCGAAATTGAAAATTTTAGGGTTCAGGGTTAGAAGTATAAAAATAAGAGCCAAATCTGAAAATTTTAGGTCCCGCGAATATTTTAAGAAAGCGCGCTTTTTAAAACATCGACCGAAAAAACACGCGTCGTTAAAATTTAACATTAAACATGACGCTTATTACATTAAGGACGTCGTGGTAAAACTATGTACCATGAAAAATCAAAAAAGGCGTTAAAACTATGAAAAACCACGTCGGGGGTTAAGTAACTAACGACGTTGTAAATAATAATAAACGACTCACGTGTAAACAAAACGTCGTTTAAAAGAGAAACGACGTCGGATTTTTCACCATACGACGTAAACTCAATATTCCACGACTCAATCACCGTCGTTAAAAGTAATACCCTAAACTTTAAAACCATAAATTATATATTTGTAAAATTTAATTTTATAAAATTGTTTATGGTTTTACATCCTAATAAATAACAAACATAAAACTTAAACCCCAAAAATTATACTTTAACCATAAACCCTAATAAATAACAACCCTAATCCCTAAACCCTAAACCCTAAACCATCAAACTATATAAATGATGCTATGACTCATCAAAACAATTTTATTTAGGTTGGTCATTTTAAACTTTTATTGCACAAACTGCATTTTTTTGGGTTTTAGGGGGAAGAAAATATATCAATGACTTCATAGGAGTTGAAGTTGAATTTTTTGAATTTATTTTAAAAATTTTGAATTAAAAATAATAAAATATTCTTATATCAACAACAAACCACGGCGGGTTTAAGTAACTAACGACGTTGTAAATAATAATAAACGACTCACGTGTAAACAAAACGTCGTTTAAAAGAGAAATGACGTCGTATTTTTACCATACGACGTAAACTCAATATTCTACGACTCAATCACCGTCGTTAAAAGTAATACCCTAAACTTTAAAACCATAAATTATATATTTGTAAAATTTAATTTTATAAAATTGTTTATGGTTTTACATCCTAATAAATAACAAACATAAACCCTAAACCCCAAAAATTATACTTTAACCATAAACCTAATAAATAACAACCTAATCCCCAAACCCTAAACCCTAAACCATCAAACTATATAAGTGATGCTATGACTCATCAAAACAATTTTATTTAGGTTGGTCATTTTAATCTTTTATTACACAAACTGCATTTTTTTGGGTTTTAGGGGGAAGAAAATATATCAATGACTTCATAGGAGTTGAAGTTGAATTTTTTGAATTTATTTTAAATTTATTTTTAAAATTTTGAATTAAAAATAATAAAATATTCTTATATCAACAACAAACCACGACTTTGTAAATAATAATAAACGACTCACATGTAAAAAGGACGTCGTTTAAAAGAGAAACCATGGCGGATGTTTCACCATCAGACATAAAATACATATTCCACGACCTAATCACCGTCGTTATAAGGTATTAACCTAAACCCTAATAAACGACTTACTTGTTCAAAAGGATGTCGTTTAAAAGCGAAACCATGGCGAAATTGTCATCAAAACGACGTCTTATGTACGTCCCATCACGTCTAAATATCATTTTACGTCGGTTTTTTACATAATTATGTCGTTGGAAAGTTATTACACGTCGGTTACGCAATTTGTTTTTTCTTTTATATTATGAAAACCTCAGCAAATTTTCAGGGAAAAAAAGGATGTATATTATAGACAAAATTGGTACATTATATATTATAGACAAAATTAGTACATATAAAAATATCAAGTGTTCCAAAAATCCTCTAATCCATATGAAGGCAAACAAACTCTGCCCATTCTTTCCTGACTTCATCAATGGCTGCTTGGGGGTATGGCGATTGATCTTTTCCCTTGGCAAACTGCAATCCATAAACAATGATTATTAAGCTTTACAAAATAAAAGAAATTCAGACACAGACGACGTTTTTTTCTCATAACCGACGTAGTCTATCGATTCAACAACGGTAATTTTAAATGACCGTCGTTGATAATACAAAAAACCACAAAAAATGTTTCTGAAAATTTTATTCTTACCTTCTTCTCAAACTCCAAGGAAGGATCCATGATGATGTCCCTCATGGCGCATCACATAATACCCGCATTCGACCTTCTTTGGGTTGCTTTGGTGTGCTGGCGAGTTTTCAAATTGGTGCTTTACGGCCTGGTGCGCCTATGTAGGAATTATAAATTTTTAAAGCACTGTTCACGATGTTTTTGCCCTCCTCATCAACCACGATTTCCGAGCGGAGGATCCAGAAAATAAAGCGGTTTCCTTCTTTGCCCTCACAATCAGCAAGACCAATGACGGCTGCACAAAAATAAAATAAAAGCGACGGTTAATATAAAAGTCAGCACGGAGAAAGCGGCGTATATTTATAAAAACCGGCGTATTATATAGTTTCACACGACGTAATAACTTAATCATCGCGTCATTATAAATTTATCACGGCGATAATTAACTACCTCGTGGTTAGTTGTTTCAAGCGACTCAATAAATAAATAACCGACGTGGTTAGATGTTTCAAACGACACAGAATTAGTTAAACAGTTTTATAAGTGGTCAATTAGTGAAAATCATACAAACAAAATCCTTTTAAGGAGACTAACCCTGGATTGTAAGGCATCATGAAAATCTGTTCACCATCTGTTTTCTGAATTCGATGGCTACAATTCATGATCCGCCGATTAGTGACCCAGCGTTGGCACTAACTTGAGCAGGGTCGATAAAGCCAACCATGCTGCACATATTTGCTTCTCTCAAAAGATCATATAAGCCCCTAAATATATAAAACAAACGACGGTTATTTATACACAAAGCGACGTATTATACAATTTCATCGGCGGCGAAATAGAAGCGGCGTGATAACTAATTTATCACGGCGGTAAAAAAACGACGTGGTTAGTGGTTTAAAACGACGCAATAATTAAACAACCGACGTCTTATGATATAATGTTTGATATTTGATTAGGACAAACCTCATATATACTGCAACCACAGTAGCCCCAATTTCTTCCATGCCTGCAAACTATATAATATCTTCATGCAAGACGAAGGTACTTCGATCTGCAGCAAACACCTCCTTCTCAATGTTGAAGGTCATGATCTTCTCCTGAGGCTTTAGTGTCGTTTCAACATAACGACAAAGGGACTGTAAGGAAGATGGCACCTCCACATTGGAATAATCAACTACTTCATTACCCTGTTTAAAGAAATAAAGCAAAATAAAATGACGTGGTAATTCATTAAAAACGACGGTTTAAATTAAAAAACGTCGTCTGATTATAATTTAAACGACGGTAATTAAATACCGTCGTTTTAGATAATTTATTACGTCGTAGAAAATAAATTCCGACGTCTAATGTGAAAACAAACGACGGTTTAAAGAAAAATATCGACGTCTGAAATGTGAAAAACAAATTAAAAAGGCAAAGTTATGAGAATATACCTCCTCGTCATGCTTTTCTTCATCTTGTTTTTCTTCTTTCTTCTCTTCATCATTTGTGTCTTCCTTTTGGCCTTCATCTTTTTTCTCTTTTTTTTCTTCCTTCTTCCCTTCATCTTTTGTTTCTCCCATCTTCTGTTCATCTTTATTTTCTTCTTTCTTCTCTTCATCTTGATTATCTAAAGCCCCAGATTTCTGTTTTAAATAATAAAGAAATATATATAAGACAGTTTGTACAGAGTAAAAAATTAAACCAAAACGTCGTGGTAAGGCATAACCTAAGGACGGTATGTAAGAATTATGGACGTCTTAAAATTATTAAACGATGGTAAATAATAAACGTCGTGGTAATTGTATATTACGTCGTTAAGGACTAAAACCGTCGTCTAAAAACCACAAGTACGACGTCTAATGGCGTGTAAAACAAGTAAACTAAATACGACGTGATATTTAAATAAACACGACGGGTTATTTATAAAATCGTCGTGGTATGTTTTTAAAATGACGGGTTTATTCATAATAACGACGTCTAATGTTAAAAAAACACAGAGAATTCAAAGTTCAGTTATGTTACCGTTTCTTCCTGCTGTTCCCCATTTTTGGCAGTATCATCCTCTAAATGTTGGGATCTCCCTTCAGCCCCAGAACAGCTTGCTTTATCGGACATTGGATTTTTGGGACTTTGTCTGTAGACCTTGGTTTTGAGAGGGGCTAGTTTTCGGTTTAAGCATGCTTGGATCAAAATTGGGGATGAGGTGGGAAAGCTGACTTAGTAAATGTTCCCTCTCAGCCTCTACTAATTGTTTGGTTCTAGCTTCCATCTTCTCAGTCTCTTCTTGAAGGACAATTCTTACACTTTCCTTCAATTGATCAGCAAACTTTACCCTCTGTGGTCTAGGTAAATTGAAGAATTGCCTAGGGAAATCCCAGCACCTACCCCTCTTACTCTCCTGGATGCTCGGGACCCAAAGCCAAGGTCAACACATCATTATTGCGATTATACCCAGTGCCTTCACCACTTGTTTTTGCAATTCATCCTAAAACAAAGACATACAAAAAAGTCGGCACAAGAAAACACACGACGGTTATTTATAAACAAGCGGCGCATTATATAATTTCAGACGGCACCAATATAGAAATCGGCGTTATAATATATTTATAACGGCGTTAATTAAAACGGCGTGGTTAGTTGTTTAAAGCAGCGTAATAAATAAACCACCGGCGTCTTTTGCTGTAATTACGAAAGCGAGTTGTGATTCCATTTAGATCTTTCACGGCGTTTTTAAAATATTTCGGACGTAGTAAAATCATTGACACGACGGAAAATATAACATAAGGCGTAATAAGAATTATACATAGTTTAATAAAAATTTAAAACAGAGTGTGTAGGCTTACAATTAATTTTGCTTTCTCTGCCACCTTTGGATCTGGGATGTTACCATGTTTGTCCTGTCTAGCTTTCTTCCATAAGGTAGATCGATCAATTTCTACCCAGGCATGGTTTCCTCCAATTGATCCTCCAAACCAGCATATCCTTTTCGAGACAATCGATGATTGTACTCAAGTTTCTCCCTAATCTGTGAATGTTGAGAATGCACAGACTCAAATTCTTTGGATAACCTTGAAGCTACAAAGGCATCCCATTCTCGCTTTCTCTATGAATTTATATACTTCAGGTTGGCTTAATTTCTCCCTCTCCTTGATGTATGGAAGGATATAATGCCTCGTCAGTGTAGACTTGAAATCCTTCCATTTCTTGGCAGCATAAGATAACACCGAGGTCTTGCCCTTGACCTACCACAAAAGCCATGTCAACGGCTTCCCAAATCTGCTCCTTTATATCATTGGGGATTTCAGCCCATTTCTTCTCCACAAGTGGGACTCTGGAGCGTGCCAACACACCAATGTAGGACTGCATCTCAGTATGTGCAGGGCCACATCCTTTCCCCCTTTATTGTACTCAACAACTGGCTTGATTTTCTGCAATTTTCTCTTCACAACACGAGGCATTGTGCTCATACCTCGACTGACTTTGAATCCTCGAAATTGTTGTCGTGTTGCTTGGTTCTGTCTCGTGAGATGAAACAAACTTCATCTTCTTCAAGGGCTTGTCTTGAGGAGTTACCATTCAAGCTCCTTACCTCCATTTTTTGGAGCAGTACTTACTTTGGTCTTGAGAAACCATGGTTCTGAGAATAAACAAACACTGCAAGTGAAAATATTTCGGGAAAAAATTAGAACACAAGCGACGGTTATTTATAAACTACGACGTATGATAAGATTTTACACGGACGTAATAACATAACATCAGACGTAATAAATGTTTAAAGAAGAAACAATATAAATGTTTAAACAACGACGAAACAATATTAAATAAGACGTAATAAGAACTTATTACGGCGATATTTCTACTGACGTCGTGATATTCATATTAACACGACGTAAATATTAATATAACGTCGTGTTATGGATATTCACACGACGTGAATAATAAGCTACCGTCATATTTATAAGAAACCAAAAACATTTTTCTTTCTCTGTGAATGTTTGATTGCAGGTTTAATTTCTCTGAAACATGGTTTTTGTTTTTCCTAATTTGATAAAATACAAAGAAAAAAAGCTTTGGCATCTTTTTATAGACGACGGTATCTTAGTATAACGTCGTGGTATGAACATTCACAGCGTCAATAATAAGATACCGTCGTCTATATAAGATACCAAACCCTACTTTCTTTCTCTCTGTATTTTATCAAATTAGGAAAAACGAAAACCATGGTTCAGAGAAATCAAACCTGCAACTAAACAAGCAAATAAAAATTTGACCGTCATTTTAAAAACAACTTAGATCAATTTTAAGACGACGCTAGGACGATCGACGAACCGTCGTGGTCTACATATTTAACCACGTAAATACAAAGCTACCGTCGTCTTATTTAGTTGAATTAGTTGTGTTCAAAGTTGAAACTTTTCTCTTCTGTGTATTTTATCAAACTTGGAAAGAATAAAAATGATTTTCGCAGAAAAAGGTAAAAGATTTTCAAAACAAAAGCAAGTATGAGCATGCAAAATAGCAACAAAATAGTGAGAAATGAAAGCTTACCTTTTGCGTGCAATGAAAGCTTTCTCTCGGATTTTGGTGTTTAAGTTCAGAGGCGACGACGAAGACAAGAGGAAGACGATGAGATACTCGATGCTCGACAAGGAAAAAGACGAAAAGTTTTCTCGGGAGATTGAAATTTTTCTCGGGTTTGGAAACAGTGCATGTGTAAGTCGTAGACGAAAAGTTGTATATGTATACAAACCGTTTCATAGTAATAAGACGGTGGTTTACATAGAACGACAACGTATTAATAGACAAACTACGACGTTAATTTGAACTTGTGACGTTGTACATAAATACGACAGTAGTGTTGTAGGTACCGCCGTAGTAAACTCCAAAATAAAAGTCGATAACTCAATATCTCGCGTCATGGTAGAAATATTTAACACGGCGGTTGTTTTAAATTTACGACGTTTATTTTTATAATATACGTCGTTTTATTGTAATATACCGACGTGGATAACACTAAACTAAAACGACGTATTATTTTTTCACGACGTGGATTCATTTTTAAACGTCGTTATGTGTAATATAACCGGACGTGGATTTTACTTTTTTATTATAAATATAATTTTTTCCCCTTTTTCTTATAGTTTATTTTTCAAAAAGCATTGCCTTATAGATATAGTTTTTTCCTAGGAAATTAATGTTCTAGAATTTGTAAAGTTTCTTTTCTAGGTGACTGATTTAAATCAAATAAAAATATAAAACAACGATAGTTTTGTTATACCGTCGTTGTTTCTTGTCTTAAGTAAGAAGAAAACGACGTAATGTATTTGTTACCGACGAGGATTATTTTTGTTAAACGTCATTATGTGTAATATAACCGACGTGGATTTGGTTTTTTAATTATAAATAGGGTTTTTTCCACGGGTTCTTTCAGTTTTAGTATTCGATTAGGGTTTCAACTTCTTCTTGCCCCTTTCTCTTTCACCTCATCTCTTGGGAGGCAATTGTTTGAATGTTGGTTATCTGTGGCTGATTACAAATCTGATTGCAAATCACCAATTTTCAATAAATTGTCTCTCTGATTGCAAATCTGTGGCTGCCGTCGTGAAGTTTTAGGAGGCAATTGTTTGGATGTGAATGTGTGTGTGCGTTTGTGTAGATACACAAACGCACACGCATCATTCACTTCAAATTGTTCTCTCGATTGCAAATCTGAGGCTGCCGTCGTCAAATTTCAGAAGCAATTTTTGGATGTTAATGTGTATGTGCGTTTGTGTATCCAAAGACACAAATACACATACATCATTAACCTCTAAAATATTGTCTTTGGTAAGATTATGATGAGCAACGAGTTCCATCTTGTAAGATTTCCTAACCCTTGTGATCTCGAATAATCTGATTATGTCGGCGGTTTTCTATATAAACCGTCGTGGTTATTTCAATTCTTGTCGTTAAGTAGATCTACCGATGTAGGATAACAAAATCCAAGAAATAAATTGTTAAAAAAATTCTTATTCAGACGACGGTTTAAATATAATGTATGACGTATAAAGTGGACAAATCGACGTTAAATTCTATAATACGTCGTTATATGAAAACCCCAACTTGGTAAGATTTAAAGATGTCGTCGTAGAAATATGAGAAAGACGTCGTTATATTTACCTTTGCCGTAGTTGTACATTAATTTAATACGGCGGTATTTTGTATTTTACCGTGGATTTATTTGTAATTATACGGCGCCTTATACGAAAACTTGGTCGTGTTAATTTCGGGTAAAACGACGGCTTTTTTTGAAACCGTCGTCTTTACTTTCTACGTCGGTCGGTTCATAACTTCCGCCGTTATTTGTTGGCTATGATTTTACCTCTTGAAAATCCTATTTCAATAAGATGTCGGTTTTTAAATTAAGTACGTCGTGTTTTATGAACAGCCATTTGAAACTCCATTTTTTAGTTGTCTAATGTGTTATTACACGGCGGTTTTATAAAACCGTCGTCTTTTAAAAAACAACGACGGTTTTCACTTAGACCGTCGTGTTTTTCTGGTTGTCTTTTTCACTTTTTGTAGTAGTGTCTTTTGATAATTTTTCTATGGATGAAATCATATTTTCTCCAAATTTAAATATTTTTAGGTCTATTTGTTTGAAAAAATAAAATAAACTTAACAAACACAAAATTAATTTTATAAAGTTAACACAAAATAAAAATTTAACAGAAAAACGAATTAAGACAAAACAAATCAATTATACATCTTTAGATTTACATGTTCCACATTTGAGCAAAAACCACATTTACAACCCCCGAAGGTGTAAGGGGATGTAAAAGTGGCTTTACACACCAAAATACACCTCTCACTGTTTTAAATTCTTGCTTTGAAATATTTACGGTTGTGCCACTACACTTCCGTTGACCGTAACTTCTCCCTTAAAATTTCGATTTGGGCCCACTCGTGTCAACGAACTCATATCAACGAGCTCCACACTATGGTGTCACTCAAATCCCAAAAGTCGTTTCGCATCGAAAAATGACTATCGTGATCTTACTCCGAGGATAAAATTGTAATTTCACAATTAAATACATTAAATATATGGTTAAAATTGGGTCAGGGTGTCACAGAGTAAAGCCGCACTGCTATACTATTCTTTAATTTTTTTTGGTAAAACCGAGTATAGAGATGCATAATCATTTCCCATGATAACTAGCAAAGCCAAGACATTGTTCATTCTTTGTCTGCTAAAAGTCCACTGCCGAATTCCGTTGGGCAAGTGTAGCGTTTCCAATGCGCCAAATGGAAGCAACCGATTGGTCCGACCAATCCATGACATGGACATTAACAAAAAATGTCACAACCTAGCTTGCTTGCAAAGCAAAGTGTGAATCTAAAGCCTTTTGTGGTTGTGGAAGTTCCTGGCTTATAAGCCAACAGCTGTGTGTTTAGCGGTCTCATGTGCTAAAATATGAAAACTATGAGAGAATATTTGTTTGTGGGAATTTTCTATGTATTCTTCTCCTTGTAGGAGGTCATATTTATAATACAACAAAACCTGAATGGACAAATAAATAATAAATTCCTAAATCTATTTACAGTAGGAAATCATGAATTAAAGTAAATAAATTACAAATAAAATAGGAATCCTTGGTGTGTAAGGAAAGTAAGTCAATATCCACAAGTCACACAAACACTCCCCCTCAAGTTGGTGCATAGATGTCGCCAATGCCCAAGTGATCCAGTGAATTGTGGAATGCTTTACTGGAAATCGCCTTTGTCAAAATATCCGCCAATTGATCCTCGGATTTCACAAAAGGAAACTGAAACACTTTAGCCTCAAGCTTACATTTGATGAAGTGTCGATCCACCTCAACATGTTTAAATACGATCATGCTTTGAACGGATTACGTGCAATGGCTATAGCAGCCTTGTTGTCACAAAAGAGATTCATTGTAGATGTAGGTCTATACCCAAGTTCGATAAGCAACTTTTTAACCAAAGAAGTTCACAAATCCCTTTAGTCATGCCTACTGAACTCCTTTGGATAAAGCTACTACATTCTGTTTCTTGCTCCTCCATGTCACCAAATTCCCTCCATGAATGTGAAGTAACCCGATGTGGATTTTCTACATTACATTACCTTGCCCAATCTGCATCTGAATAACCATCAATATTTAGATGACCATGCTTTGAGAACATAAGTCCTTTTCAGGTGCAGACTTCAAATATCTAAATATCCGAAGAACTGCATTTATGTGGTCTTCACTTGGAGAGTGCATAAATTGGTGACAACGCTCACTTTGCATAAGCAATGTCAGTCAAGTATGTGACAAATAGATCAATCTTCCCACTAACCTTTGGTATCTTTCTTTGTTAGTTGGAACTTGATTCGGATATTCTTCAAGATGATGATTCTGAACAATAGGAGTGTCCGCAGGTTTGTAATCTAGCATTCCTATGTCTGTCAACAAGTCCAAGACATATTTCCTTTGAGAGAAATATGCCTTGTCTGAGCGAGCCACCTCAATTCCCAAGAAATACTTGAGTCCACCTAGATCCTTCATCTCAAACTCTGTATCCGGATAGTCTTGTAGCTGTGATATTTTCTGTTTATCAATCCCAGTAATAATCATATCATCAACATAAATTATTAATGCTGCTACCTTCCCTTTCCGATGTTTCAAGAACAAAGTATGATCTGAGTTGCACCTTGTTTGAAACCATTGTTCTTCATTGTCATGGTGAACCGTCCAAAGCAGGACCCGCCCAGAATTTCCCTGGCAGGCGGACCCGTCTTAGTGCCGACATCACACCGATGCGGGCCCACTTACTAAAACCCAAGACATCCTACCAAAATTTTGGCAGAGTCTCCCCTGTAAAATGCTCAAACCCAACAATATTTAACCTGCATAATTTACATAAAATAAATCCCAACTGCCAGCATGCTTTCAACATACACAATCTAAAATAAAATGGCCTCTGGCCTCAAGTAACAACCTAACATGGGCGATAACAGAGTATCTAACAGAATTTGTTTATAACAAGCGAGTTGAGTAGAAGGAATTTACACAAGTCCTATCTACGGATGAAATGTTTTGAGCTCATGACTGCTCAACGCTTCCAAAGCAACTCTGCACAGGGCGCAAAAGCAGAAATATGTGAGTGGACAAAATAAAGTTTGCATTTAAAAACAACATAATAACCCCACCGTGTAAAAATAATGCTCTAGCATGCAGTTTCACAATTCATAAACCAAATACTCAAAACACATTATCCCAAAGTCCAATACATCTCCAAATCTCAAATCCACAACTCTATTCCCAAAGATATGCAACTCTCATCAACCCGTAAACACACACACACATATATATATATATAACTATAATATAATATATACGTCTCTCCATACTAATGTACCGGGGAAACAATCCAAGCAGGGATAGTTAGGTATGCAGGATTTCGAACACTAACTGCGTCCGGGGATGAGTAGTCCAACCGGGGACGGAACTCTATAGCTCTGCGCGGCGCCAGCGACACATGTAGCTCACAAATCTCATAACAAGTCCTCACAGCGCAGACGATATCATCACCCCACCGCACGCCAGCAGCGTGTGTGACAATACTAAGCAATATACATACTCTTCCCATACGCGCAGCGCGCCAGCACGTACGTATGGGAAGTGTCTCACACACCGCACTGCTAAGCGACATGTGTGAGACCCACAATCTCATGGCCTTCCCACCCCACCGGCACTGCCACGACGTGTGTGGGAAGCCTAGTAACTAGGGAATGATACTCACCTAACATACTCATACATCCCACAACCATCCCTAAAACTCATATCTTTCCACAATCTCAACACAACAACCTCTCATACACTATACATAGGCAATATAGATAGACATTCCAAAATTCATATAAACATATTCCTCATACTCAAATATATCCATATTTAAAATATACTGCCAATACGCATAAGAATATTCAAATCCATCAACCAAATAATTATTAAATCAAAATCACCATTTAAAATATATGCACAAATCTTTTATCAATAAAACCATGCATATGCTTAAAACAAAGTCCACTCACAAATAATCCCAAGTTGCCCGGCCCGAGAGGGTCTCACTGCTGAATGATCATTGAAGTACCTATTTCGAGATACGAACTCTTGATTAATATAACGCACTTCAAAAATAGAAATTCACAAAAGGAAATTACTTAAATCCCCAAGTTCCCGGTGCGTGTACGTCAATGGAATATCCTAAGGTCCGATTCTGAGGTTTGGGAATCGCTTCCAATTGACAGTTACGCGAATTTCAAACTTCGAATTATTGAATCGGAATATCCGGGGCTCCGATTCACGATCCGCGAATTCCTATAGGTTTCTAAGAGCACCTAGATCAACATACTTGGTTTGGAAACAATCGGACGGTTAGAACTTATCGAACCGGATAGCGCATAATATCACGAAATCCGTTCGATAGTCAACGACATCCAAATTGAGATCCGCAAAATCCTACGCACTCGTGGCAACCTAAGAATCTCATCAAGATAAAAGCAACTTCACCAGCCTTGCCCGCGCGGCAGCGCGTAAGTAGTGTAGAGAAATTTTCGACGGCGGAAAATCTCCAAATCACGAGCCACCCTTCCTACCTAGCTTCTTCTCGACGAATGGAGCATCTTTTTCAACTACGGCCAAGTCAATTGGACGGCAAGTGGCGAATTTCACATTGAAAACCGGCCAAAACCTAACTTCAAAATCAAGATTCTAAACCGCAAATCGATCAATTCCTATGCAACAGCGACCAGCTAGCACTTTCAGAAAATGGATAAAAACCTCACCTCACCCGTTGGAAATGGTGGCTGGAGGAGAGAGATCGCTGTGAAGTTCTGTCACAAACAGTTCGTTTTCATTGTTTCCGCGAGCATGTGGGCGATGATGGTGAAACCGGTCGGGAAAGAACGAGGGAGAGCGATTGAGCGAGACCGGTCTCGAGGGTGAGAGTGGATTTGTAGCGTGGCTTGCAGTGGTTTCTACTCGGTGAGCGATGGAGGAGGGAAATCGCGAGAGAGAGAGAGCGAGAGAGAGAGAGAGAGAGAGAGAGAGAGAATGAGGGGTAAAAGTGAAAAATCTGATTTAACCCCAAACTCTTTTCAAATTTATTACGGTTCCGCCATCGAGCTTATTTTGATCGCCAAAACTTCATTAAATCTCCGATTCAAGCCTACCGCCTGTCTACGGTTTCGTCTCAGTACCACCTACGCAACCAAACTACTCGTGGTCCCAAAATCTTCCTGGATAAGAAAATGACCAAAATTACCCTTAACCCAAGAGTAAATTCATAATTTCTCTTAATTTAATTAAAATTGGAAAATAATCAGAGTCGGGGTGTTACACAAACCATGCACGTGGTGACTGTTTCAACCTATACAATGCTTTTCGTAGCCTGCAAACTGTTCCAATATGAGTAGTATTATAACCAGGAGGAATGTCCATGTACACCTCCTCCGTGAGTTCGCCATGTTGAAAAGCATTCTTTACATCAAACTGGTGTAGTGACCAATCCAAATTAGCTGCAAGGGACAATAAGACTCTGACAGTGTTTAACTTTGCAACTGGAGCAAAGGTTTCTTCATAGTCCATACCATAGGTCTGTGTGTACCCTTTTGCCACAAGTCTTGCCTTGTATCGCTCGATAGATCCATCTGCATTATGTTTTATAGTAAACACCCATCTACATCCGATAGTCTTTTTTCCTTGTGGTATAGTCTCCAATGTCCAAGTCTGATTTTTCTCAAGAGCTTTCATCTCCTCTTTTATAGCTTAGACCCACTTAGGGTCTTTCAATGCTTCAGAGACCTTGGTTGGAATATGGATAGCAGACAACTGATGCACAAAAGCCTTGAGTGGTTCGACACTTCTCAAAGTAGATACATGATTTGCAATTGGATACTTGGATGTCTTGCCAATATCAGGTGAATAGCGGTTTGGTGGCTTCCCACGATTTTGCCTGAAAGGTAATTGATATCAATAGTTTTATCCTCTAAATGCACAAGTTTAGTAGGAGTAATTACCTCAAGGATATTCTCGGAGATTGTCTGTTGATCTTTGTTGAGTTAAAGGGGTCTTCATCTTGTTGTTCTGTATATGCAGTAGGTGTGAGACTCGAATCGAAATATCTTCATATGGATCAGTGGGTCGGTAATTGATACGCTATGAATGGGCGATTGGTCGCTTTTCGGCAGAGAGTAATCTTGTGCTCCAGACTTGGGATGATTAATCATTTATGTACATAGGAGAATTTCTTTGTTTTCCAAGTTGCTCCAATTTTGCTCTTCATTTCGTATCTCCCCCTGAAGCGTAGAATTGGATTATGGGTCATGGAAGAACAGATCAGATTCCAGAAAGGTCACATCCAAAGTAACATAGGTACGTCGGGTAGGAGGGTGATAACAACGGTAGCCTTTCTGATGAGTGGCATAACCTACAAAAACACAACGAAGCGCACATGGATCAAGTTTGGTACGTTGATTTTTGTGGAGATGAACGAAAGCCACACATCAAAGATTCGGGTGTGAGTACCAAAAGCAGAGGGCGAGTGCGTGTTGCGCAAGCACACATAAGGGAGTTTTAAAAGTCAATACACCAGAAGGCATGCGGTTGATTAGGTGAACTGCAGTGACAATAGCATCATCCCAGTGATGGCGAGGAACATGAGCGCCAATCGAAGTGCTCGGGCGGTTTCAAGAAGATGTCGATTCTTTCGTTCAGCAACACCATTTTGTTGCGGTGTCTGAGGACAAGTCGTCTCATGGATAATTCCATGTTGTTGGAAGTAAGTCTGAAAGTCATGATTGAAAAATTCTCCACCATTGTCGGAGCGAAGAATCTGGATTTGAGCATTAAACTGAGTTTTCATCTGTTTGTAGAATGACTGAAAATAGGAAAACACTTCGTTTTTATTCTTTAGCAAATAAAGTCATGTCATCCGTGTACAATCATCTATGAATGTGACAAACCATCGAACACCAAAAGGAGCAGTAATAGGTGAAGGTCCCAGACATCAGTGAATTAGCGTAAATGGAGTAGTACACTTGTTCGTACTCAGCGGGTAGGGCACACAAAGTGACTCTTAGCCAAAATACAAGTATCACATGTGAAGTCGAAGTCCTTGAAACCGAGAATAAATCTGGTATAAGATGCTTCATATAACTAAAAGCGGATGCCCCAATCGACGGTGCCACAACCAAATTTGCTTTTGTTTGCTATCAAAGGGATGTGTCACACTGTTAGCCATGCCAGGACTAAAGTCATTGACATAATATAGCCCCCTCTCCTAGTACCACGACCAAGAATCTCCTTAGTGTGAATATCCTGAAGCAAACAAAAACTCGGGTAAATGAATACACAACAATTCAATTGTTCAGTAAGCTGACTAACGGACAACAATTTAGTGGATAAAGATGGAACAAGTAAAGTATTAGATAGTGTGAGAGAGGATGAGAGTGCAACAGTGCCAGCCATCACAGGATAAGTAACGCCATTGGCATTTGTCTGAGTTCGTCGAGGTTGTGTAGTATTGAGAAAATCATCGAGGATCAAGCGTCATATGATCGATTGCACGGAATCAATTATCAACTCCTGGAATCAATCTTATCGGAGTATGGAATCCATAACCAGTATCATTCTTGGTCGTATTGCATTGTCCTCGATCTTTAAGAGTAGCCCACCAATCGGGTAGCCATGCAATTTAAAACAAGTCTCACGAGTATGTCTCGGATCATCACAATATCGCAATCTAGTCCATGTGCCGGTGTCGTTAGTCGAAGTCATAATCTGTGCGCGGAAGATGCATAGGATCTGGTAGAGTAGGAATTCGGATCGGGATCGAGGCACAGTCGGTTGGGTCGAGTCGAAATCGGGATCGAGTGCGAATCATAGACAAATTCGGGGTTGTGGTCATCATCGGAGTTGGGGTCGAGTCGTCTTGAGTCGAGTCGGGGTCGTCGTCGTCATAATCGAGGTCGGGGTTGGGGTTGGGGTCGTCAAAATAGGATCCTGATTCCGGATCGGATTCGGGTCATCAAAATAGGATCCTGATTCAGATCAAATTCGGGCCAAAGTCTGCATCTGTAGGAGCTGAGCCATTTGAGCACTCAACTCAGCTATAGTTGGTTGAGAAGGAGAGAAGGAGTCGGTGGTGCTACCTCCATGAGGGTTGAAAAAATCATCAACCCCCATAGCGGCGGCTGGGGTTTGAAACTAGAGTCAGCAATTCCAAGATCGCCGCTCTGATACCATGCTAAAATATGAAAACTATGAGAGAATATTTGTTTGTGGGAATTTTCTATGTATTCTTCTCCTTGTAGGAGGTCATATTTATAATACAACAAAACCTGAATGGACAAGTAAATAATAAATTCCTAAATCTATTTACAGTAGGAAATCAGGAATTAAAGTAAATCAATTACAAATAAAATAGGAATCCTTGGTGTGTAAGGAAAGTAAGTCAATATCCACAAGTCACACCAACATCATGTATCATTGTTTCTTGATTATCTATTGTAGGTTGGAGGTAGATCTTGCTCATCAATGTACTCTGCTGGCCATGGTGTGGGTGGAAGCAGTTATATGGGTTCAGGCGGTTCTGGCTCGTACTACTGAGGTAATTTAATTTGTTGTTTTATTCATGTTTTATTAAGTCAGTGATGCATGCTTGAGTATGAGGCCAAGGTGCCCAAAGCATTACTATTTTTTCCTCTGGAGATTTATGTTTTTCGAAGGCACGGCTTCTCTTCTTTTGCTCTAAAAGGTCACGGGTGAAAACAGAGCAATATGGTTACAAGTGAATTTGTCTACGGAACAGATCTGACATGAGTAAGAGGATGCTGTAGGATGTGGACTGTATGAAGCTTTTACATTATGATGCCTACAGTTATGGACAGAGATAATTTCCCTAAGAGCCTATGTATGTGATGAGAATCTTTCATTGTATACAATAGGGTGGTGGTTGTGGTTCAAGCCCTCTTGGCTATCCACAGATTGGGATGAAGCTTCAAATGGTAAAGATTTGAAAATAAAACTGAGTTTTGAACCTAGACACACAATAAAATAAAAGTTTATAAAGATTGATACAACTAATATAGGTGCTGGATGCTATGTCAGGCTGTAGTTATTTCGCTGCAAGGATACTCAAGTTGTGTCGTCTAATTTATCTCCTATAAGAACTTCACCTGATGGAAAGCTTGGAGTCATGCTGCATCCTTTGTTCTTATGAATAGTAGATTATAACAAGAGAAGGAGGGATTTCTTAAGGTAAACGGGAAGATTTGGCAACAAAGGGAGAGCAAAGCATTGACAAACACACACCTAAATAAAAAACGATAGGGTATATGATTACAAATTTGATATGAACAAAATAGAAATGCAAACTAGCACTTCTTTCTAGTTTGAAAATGGACGAAGACTCAATTGCCACAATTAATAAATTAAAACAGATTTTACCCCAAAAGTCATTTATAATGACATCAAATAGAACTCACAACTAAGTTGAGTAAAATTAGGCTCTCACTGTAACCATATATCCTCCTCCTGGTTCTGCCATAGGTACCAAGTTTTATTCCAGTATCCGTAACTTGCTCCGATTTAGGATCATACAACTCCAACTTTCTGTTTTTCCAATTTTCGTATCTCGTTGTAAAATGAACACCGCTATTTGCTGTAAATGCCAATGGCCATGCAATTTTTCCCTCTGCTGGAACAGGAATCATGCGAATCATTTTCCAGGAATCCATTTCCAGAACCCATATGTCATAGTAGTAACGGTACAAAGAAAGTGATTTCTCCAACACCCTAATGGAAATTGAATCTGTCACTGAGCAATCTATCAGGAAGCATAATCCTTTGGAAAACCTCATTCTCCATATCAAAAGAAATGATGTATCTGCAATCCGGAGGGAGAAGACTCCTGTACATTCCAATACACAACTCCATTCAAGTAAGCCCATTTCTTGCTCCAAAACACGCTAAATATTTTTGTCACAGGGGGAGCTGCATTGATTATTCTCCAAGAATCCAACCTAAGGCTGTAAACCTCAACACAGACGCCATGCAAAAACCTCCCAATTCTCACAGCTTTGTAGTCATTTCCACAAGGGCGGAACCAGAAATTTTTCAACGGGTGGGCTAGCTAAAGTTATTAGCTTAAAATTTAATGATTAATTTTTTTTGTACTTACAATTTCTATAGTCCTTTTAGAAATAAAAGTAAATTAAATCATATAAACCAAGCTAGTTCATAGCCTCATAGACTAATTTTCAATAAATTTTAACATAAACCAAATAGGGTTTAACACCATAGTGGATTGAACATCTAAGG
Organism: Prunus mume; assembly: GCF_029339155.1. Classification (NCBI taxonomy): domain Eukaryota; kingdom Viridiplantae; phylum Streptophyta; class Magnoliopsida; order Rosales; family Rosaceae; genus Prunus; species Prunus mume. Next base: position 17,015,673 of record NC_142702.1, read on the forward strand.
CTTTTTATCTAGATTGACCTTAGGTTCCTTCATGCATTCATATTATACATGAAAAGTTGTTTTATGTAAAAATACTGACTAAGTATGAAAAATGGGTTTTCGGAATAATCATTTTCTCAAGATAATTTTTAGCGGCTTTTATTCCTCACACATCGAATAAGAAAACTTGATTTTATGGGATTTTAGTATGAAATATATATTAACTTAATGAGCCATCATTTTTAGCCTAAATCGTATTTTGCACTAAAACTGATTTTTCGTATTTTGATTTGGTGGGAATTTGATTTTCTATTATTTTTATTTGAATCCAAATGGAGGGTACTATAAAAATGGAGTAATATAAAAATAAATAAAAGTACAATGACAAAGACATTTAATATTGAAAATAAGTCAAATATATAGGGTTATTTTTTCCTTAAAAAACCACACTGGGCTATAGCCCACTGTAGCCCTTCTTGTGGTTCCGCCCTTGCATTTCCACCAACATCGAGGCCAAACCCAAGAGCGACGATGGCGACGCCGCTGTAACGATACTTGCCACGAACTAGACCTTTAGGAAGTCTCTTGAACTTCCTGATTGATGGATTCCATAAATATTTATTCTCCATAGTAGTATCAGATATACAAAGAAATCCATTGCAGGAACCATAAATGTAGAAAGAGGAACCACTCTTATGCCTAGGAAGATCTAACTCCAAACACTTAGCATATGTTTCAGGACAAGAGACTGACAAGCAATCTGGATTGTCAGAGTACATAAGTAAATAATCACAACCACTTTTCATGGCAGTCCTTTCAAGATGGGCGCTTATGAAACTTGGGCTGCTAATTAAAGCATGCCAAGACTTGCAAACACATCTGAACTTCAACAGAGATTTTACAGGCAATTTTGCAATGATGTCAAACAAGATTTCATGGGGTATGTATTTGGGGTTAACCATGTTCAAAACTAAAATACATACAGAATTCAACTGACAACACCAGGAAACTACAAGTGCTGTCCAGCAACCCAAACAGTCTCAAAATAGAGAGATTAGAAGGACAAAGCAATAGAATTGAAGTTGGAACGGCGATAATTGTGTTCTAGGGCAAAAATCCCAAAGAAACTCGAGTCTCTTTATAGCCTTTTTCTTAGTACGAAATTCGTATTGACATTTCCTAGACTTTAGTATAGGGTGAAAATTAGTTTGTGAGGAATTGTTATTGAACGCTTTGTCACTACTCTTTCAACCCCACACTTCCGAGGCATGCCCTGACCATATGAGAATCTTGACATCAGGTAAATCATGACATAATCACGCATTCATTATAGGATTCCTAGTTGGAGTTATTTTCACTCAAGTATTTTTATGTTAATCTTATTTCTAATAAGATTAGATTTTATCTCTTGAGATTACTTTCCTAGTTCAACTCTATTTTAATTGAAGTTAAAATATTATCTTTTCCTATTGTGACTCTGCACGTTGCTTACCTCTTAGTTAATTTGGTTTAAAGAGAGGCGTCATTACTTTGAGTCCAAGGTGAATCAAATCTCTTATTGATGATAGGTTGTGGTGCAATAGGAAGTTTAATATTCGTGGCCTATTGGGTTTCTCTCCCATCCCATGAGAGAGAACAAGTCTTGTATAAAAGATCATGTGCCATTCTTTTATTTGGTGAGCTTTTTGAGATATTTGTTTTGAGCATATAGAATTCTAAGAAAAGCTATTGTGCGTATATTTGAGATAAATCATCAAGTGTTCAATGTTTACTTGGTGATTTATCAAACACTTTAATCATTCATATTGCATTCATATGCATGTCGGTGACTCATACGGTTGAGGGCACCAAGACCGTGGTGGCGGTTTTCCTCCGGTGAGCTTGAAGCAATCGTGACCAGTATTGCGTTCAACATAAGGAGTGTCGAAGATCATCCCGTGACTGAAGTTGAGTTACGAAGAAGTCGGTAAACATTATCTAGAATGTGTCTAGGATAAGTGTGTGAGTACTTCTTGTAATCATCGTTCTATAGTGGATTTGTGTTGGACTGAGGAGTCCCGTGGATTTTCCCCAGAGGTGGGGTTTTACCACGTAAAATAATTCTCTGCGTGTTCTTTTATTTTATGCCTAGCACGTTACAGGATTGATAAGCCATATCAATCCTGCTACCAAAGTTTATTTTTATTTATTTGATTAGAATCTTAAATTGGCCTATTCACCCTCCTCTAGGCATTTTGAGTCATCCTGCAGGTATTTTCAATTGGCATCAGAGCAGGTTGCTGGACATACTCAGCAAGATCTAACATACCTTAGGATGGATCGTGCCTCGGGCTCAGTGCACATCCACCATATTTCGATGGCAACAACTATGGCGCTTGGAAGGCCAAAATGAAGTCGTTTCTTTGGTCCTTAGATGAACGTGTATGGAGCACAGTGGTTCATGGATTTCCTAAACCCACAAAGACGATCGGAAAAGGAGATGAAGAAACCACAATCCTCAAAACTAGAGAGGAGTGGACCACTGCAGAAGTCACACACAACACTAATAATCAAAAGGGATTAAATGCTTTATTTACTGCTGTCTCTTCCGATCAATTTGAATATATATGTGCTTGTGATACTTCTAAGGAAGCTTGGGATATTTTGCAGGTTACTCATGAAGGAACAGATACTGTCAAGGGAGCCAAGCTTCAAATGCACACTTTACAGTTTGAGACACTTATGATGGATGAGAATGAAACTTTTTCTGAATTTTATGCTAAACTTTGTGTAATTGTGAATGCTTGTTCAGGTTTAGGTGAAAAAATTCCAGAAGATAGAGTTGTGAAAAAGATTTTGAGATCCTTGCCTCAACGGTTTCAACCAAAGATCACGGCTATTGAAGAGATCCGTGATTTGAACACCTTGAAAGTTCAAGAACTCATAGGGTCCATACAAACCTATGAGATGAAACATCTACCTCTTAAAAAGAGCAAAAATGTTGCGTTCAAGGTTGTGAATGAAGAAGATGATGGGCATTCAAATGAAGATTGCAGTGATGAGGAATTAACGATTCTCACAAGGCGATTCATGAACTTTCTCAAGAATCGGGATCAAGGAGTCGAGATTCAAAGGTATAAATTCTAAAAATAGGTTTGTTAATTATACTGATGGTGGATCTAAATTTCGCGAGTTAAATGAGCGAAAGAATCCAAGAGAAAAGGTCAAATGTTTCGAATGTGGAGGCTATGGACACATATCTTCGGAATGTGCCAACACCTTAAAGAAACAAAAGGATGGCAAGAATAAGGCAATGCATACTACTTGGAGTGATAGTGAATCGGAATGCGAGAATGATGAAAAGACGGTTGCACTTATAACCACAGTTAGCTTGGATGAATCACGTGAGGATGATGATTGTAAAGGTATAAATATTGAGTTTATCATGAACAAATATGATGATTTGTTGGCTGCATCTCGAAGCTCAATAAACAAAATAGTGAGCTCGTCAAAGAAGTTCTGTGCTGAAGCTGGAAAATTGCAGGATTGCAAACGAGTTTCAATCCTGATGCAGATTCGAAAGGTAAGTGCAGGTATGAACGAAAAATTGATGTTTTTGCAGAAAAAATTGACTAATCAGAATAAATTAATTGCTTCTCTAACTTCCGACAACAGAGCCCTTGAACTTGAACTTAAAAATTCAAAAGAAAGGATTGTTTCTTTAACCATTGGTGCAGAAAAAATTGACAAGATGATTAGCATGGGACGAAGAGATGGTGACAAACGAGGCTTGGGATTTGAACCAAGTAATAAGTCTTCCGCTGTGTCTAAAACAAAGTTTGTCAAATCCACTTCACCTATTGAACCTTCTGCCTCTCATGAAGTCAAGAAATTTATTCCAATTTGTCACTTTTGTGGAACTCGTGGGCACATAAGACCGAGATGCAATAAGCTTCGAAACGAATTTGTTCGTTCAAATTCTCATGGCATGGGTGGAAAAGTAAGTATCCAACATAAGATTTCAAATCTTATGAAAGAGGTAAACCGCTTATCCAAACTATCTTCTTTTCATTGTTTTCCATCAACTAAGACAAAGTTAGTTTGGAGGAAAAAGGAAAATCATAATTGTATGTCTTCCTCCACTAATGTTGTGCATGAACCCGTTGCTTTAGAAAGTTTGGATCTTAAATGTATTGCTGCAAAACCCTTGGATAATCTTCGATTTGACACTCTTAGAAAGTCTTTAGGTATATGTGCTCTAGATTAATTTGGAGTCTATTGCATGCCAAAGCCTCTTTCATGTTTTATGATATTTCAATTAATTTACTGTGTTTATAAATCTGTCCAGCTCGTGCAAGGGTTGTTAAGGTGTATCAATCAGAATCGTCAACGTATTTGTTGATCTTAGATTGGGCTCTGACATTGCACTATATTAAGAACTTACACTCTCAGCTTCACACAAAGGTTTCCATTGTCTTGGTGCATTATAAACTTCATTAAATGATCTATCCATCTATTTATTTTTATTTTACACACCACACTCTTTTCCTTGAAGTCCTTTGAATATCTCTTATCATGCACTTGTCTCTCTTTGGATTGCCATAACACTACTGTGCGTAAGTTCTTGATCTGTTTATAAAAATAATTTAAAAATTATAAATAAATAAATAAATAAAAGGGTGTCAACCACTCATTGCTCAGTAACCGGGCCTCTTGTCTAACCAACGTCGAGGTTCGAGTCAACAGTTGTGATGGTTTGCTATCCTTGCTTATCTTTGGAGCCTTCATGATTCGGATTAGTATTTCCCGGTGCTTCATCACCCAGTTGCCTCCAGTCATCTGACGTAAGCACACTGATTGACCATCCGTTACATGGATCATGTCGAAAGCTAGATAAAGTGAGCCACAAAATTCGTATTAAAAAATATATATATAAATTGATCTTCTTATACTTACTATGCACTTAGTGTTTGTGCAATCTTTGGTGGGATTCGTTTTGTGTGGACATATTTTTTGTGCTTAATTGAAAAAGAGTTCATTTAACACATTTGCTCCTTGATGGTAGACTCATTTGATGCCTTTTTATCTTTCACCATGACTGTGGTATGCCTCTACTGTTCTCTGTGAGTTTGTGAGTCTTGTGTGTTGTCGTGTGTTTGTCCCTGACATGCTTTGCTTCACATGCGTTCAAGACAGCAAAGGGTTTGTTGCTTCTTTCATTCTTTACCCACAAACTTGGCATGTTTATGAATGGAAAACAATTATATCTTCAAGAGAACTTTGGGTCTGTATCTACAGTATGTTTTATGTCTTGATTGTTTTGAGCTTTCTGTCTTGAGTGTATTGCTTTTGTTTTTGTATGTTTTGGTTCTTAACAAGTTCTCATTATTCTTTTTAGTTCTCTATTTTCCTGTCGCTTATCCCAAAAAAAAAAAAAAAAAAAGAAAAAGAAAAAAAAATTTCTGTTTGTTTTCAAGATAAAGCCTCTTACATGCTTTATTGGTTATTCTCTATATCTTTATATGTTGGGAATGCAATCTGATTTTTTTATTCTTTCCCTCTTATATATGCTCCCTTATGTTCATTCTTTGCCCTTTGGATTTCCTGACAAAAAGGGGGAGAGATTGTGTTGTGGAATTAAGGGGGAGAGATTGTGTTATGGAATTAAGGGGGAGTTGTGTTGTAATTCTGCTTTGAATTACATTTCTTCTCCCACATGCTTCACTGGTTTTGTTGTTTCATAATGTGCAGGGATTCAGGGCTTCAAGCTTAGAATAAGAATTCATTTGTTAAATCCCATGTAATTTCTTTTGAGTTGTAATAGGTGTTTTGTCTAGGAAATGCCAAAGGGGGAGATTGTTAGTACGAAATTCGTATTGACATTTCCTAGACTTTAGTATAGGGTGAAAATTAGTTTGTGAGGAATTGTTATTGAACGCTTTGTCACTACTCTTTCAACCCCACACTTCCGAGGCATGCCCTGACCATATGAGAATCTTGACATCAGGTAAATCATGACATAATCACGCATTCATTATAGGATTCCTAGTTGGAGTTATTTTCACTCAAGTATTTTTATGTTAATCTTATTTCTAATAAGATTAGATTTTATCTCTTGAGATTACTTTCCTAGTTCAACTCTATTTTAATTGAAGTTAAAATATTATCTTTTCCTATTGTGACTCTGCACGTTGCTTACCTCTTAGTTAATTTGGTTTAAAGAGAGGCGTCATTACTTTGAGTCCAAGGTGAATCAAATCTCTTATTGATGATAGGTTGTGGTGCAATAGGAAGTTTAATATTCGTGGCCTATTGGGTTTCTCTCCCATCCCATGAGAGAGAACAAGTCTTGTATAAAAGATCATGTGCCATTCTTTTATTTGGTGAGCTTTTTGAGATATTTGTTTTGAGCATATAGAATTCTAAGAAAAGCTGCTGTGCGTATATTTGAGATAAATCATCAAGTGTTCAATGTTTACTTGGTGATTTATCAAACACTTTAATAATTCATATTGCATTCATATGCATGTCGGTGACTCATACGGTTGAGGGCACCAAGACCGTGGTGGCGGTTTTCCTCCGGTGAGCTTGAAGCAATCGTGACCAGTATTGCGTTCAACATAAGGAGTGTCGAAGATCATCCCGTGACAGAAGTTGAGTTACGAAGAAGTCGGTAAACATTATCTAGAATGTGTCTAGGATAAGTGTGTGAGTACTTCTTGTAATCATCGTTCTATAGTGGATTTGTGTTGGACTGAGGAGTCCCATGGATTTTCCCCAGAGGTGGGGTTTTACCACGTAAAATAATTCTCTGCGTGTTCTTTTATTTTATGCCCAGCACGTTACAGGATTGATAAGCCATATCAATCCTGCTACCAAAGTTTATTTTTATTTATTTGATTAGAATCTTAAATTGGCCTATTCACCCTCCTCTAGGCATTTTGAGTCATCCTGCAGGTATTTTCACTTTTTACACTAGAGTACGTCAACTTATTGACAAAGGAAATTAAATACCATAACAGGAAATTAAACCGAATCCTAATTGGAATAAGAGAACTAATATAAAAAAAGCTAATAATTTAAAATAACTAGAATCCTAGCCCAACTGACCAACGGGCTCATGTATGTACTCTTGGAAAGCCCTGTTAGATGCTTCTGCATCGAAAGCATACCTTAGGCAAAGTGAACCCAAATTCAAAAAGATAACCTCAATCACCAAATTCACCTCCACTGACAAAACTCTGAGCCCATTTCTTGGTTTCTTGAGGTAGGTGGATGGTGATCATCAGAGAGGAAGTTTGCAGTTTGATTACACCAAGCAGATGCTTGAAAGTATTTCATAAGAGAGAGAGATTGAGAAGTCGTGATGTGTAGGAGATTCCGCCGAAGTCTGATAACAATGTATATATGTATTTGTTTTTGGTTGGAAAATTGTATATGCATTTCAAAGATCGACAAAGTTACACTTTTCGTCCTGCATAGTCTGTTGCGCTTTCTCTCTAGTGACGGATCCAAGATTTTAGCAATATTAAGGCATGGTCAACTGTCGACTAAATTGCAGAAACTAGTTTTCGCTATTATTTAGTGGTCTACATGATCCTTCGGAAAATCTCATTCTCCATGTGAAAAGAAATGATGCATCTGCAAATTCGTATAGCCGCGCGGCTATACTTGATTTCCTTTGTTTTTTTAAAGAAATAGTATTACCGCGCGGCTGTACTCGACGTTTCCCTAAATTTTTTAAAAAATAGTATAGCCGCACGGCTGGACACGACTGTTCCTAATTTTCCAAAAGAAATCGTATAGCCAACTGGCTATACTTGGCTTTTCCCTTTTTAAAAAAAATAAATAGTATAGCCGCTCGGCTATACTCGGTGTTTACAATTTCTTTTTTCAAAGAAATAGTATAGTAGCGCATCTATACTCCGTTTTTAGAATTTTCAGACTATACTATTTTTTCAATAAAAAATGGGTCGTATATACAAGCTGCTATACTGTAAAAAAAAAAAAAAAAAAAAAAACTTATGACTAAGGGATCCTCCTAGTTGCATTAGTTTGTATAAATATTAATTTGGTATATAAACACGTAGGTGTTTTTTTTGTTAAAATTTTGGCATTAAAAAATTATGAAAAAAGGACCCCCCAAGTTATATTAGTTTATACTTTATAGATATTAATTTGGTATAGTTGCGCAGGTGTACTATTATTTATATAAAAAAAAATGCGAGTATAGCCGTCTGGCTCTACTATTTCTTTTTAAAATTAGGAAAGAGTATACGATTTATTTTTGAAAAAAATTGGAAAACCCGAGTTAATTAAGCGATTAGTAATTAAGATGACATAAAATATCAAGTAGTTAATAAATCAGTTAATTATTTATTTCAGTGTGAACAAGCATAAGTTTATTAAGCTAAAATCCAAGTTGTTCTAGAAAAATGGAGGGTTATTCTTAGAGTGGCAAATTGCTTCACATGGAGAGGAGGCACAACAATTTCACAGCCGAGGAGCCAGAGATGATGGCTAGATTTTGTTGGCTTGAATCAACGTTCCTATTAGGAATGGAATTTGTTCCTATTAGGAATAGAATTTCTATTTTATTGTAATTATCTAATTTGAGTAGAATTAGGAGATTTTGTACATATTTCCTATTTGTAACCACTCTGTATGTAGTATATATATTCCTCCTTGAGAGAAGAATAAACATATCAGTTTTAAACCCTAATTATTTTGAGTTGGTATCAGAGCGGGTTCCGATCCGTCTCTACAACATCAAAACCCTAATCCTAAAAATACCTATTTCCACTACACCTAGCCTATACACCTAAGCCTGTGCCGTCATATATCTCTTACTGTCGTCGTCGTCACCTAATCTTTTGCTGCTACCGCTATCTATCACCATGTCAGATGTCATTGACTCTTCTTCTTCTACTCCTATTGTGATGGTTCATACCGAATCGTCCACCAACCTACCTATGGGATTCAAATTGAATGGATCCAACTATGAGATATGGGCTTCGATGATTGAACTCCATGCTACTACACAAGGCAAATTGGGTTACCTGACTGGCGACACTGATGCCCCTGATTCCAAAGACCCGAAATTTGGGAAGTGGAAAATTGATGATGATGTTGTGAAAAGTTGGATGCTGCGAACTATGGAACCCAATTTGTTGAATATGTTTCATACTCTACCTACTGCTAAGGAAATTTGGGATGCTGTTAATCAGATGTTTTATGATGGCTCTGACATATCCCAGCTCTATGAACTGCGGTGCCAGGCTACCCGTCTCAAGCAAGATGGTCGTCCTATCTCTACCTATTTTGCCGAACTTAAGGCAATCTGGCTTGAATTGGAAAAGAGACGTCCTTTTCAGATGAAGTGTGCTTGATGATATGAAGACTTTTCAGGCTGCTGTTATGGTAGATTGTGTGTATGATTTTTTGGCTGGTCTTGACGATACCTATGACAAGGTCCGCATTGATATTCTATGAAGTGATAAAGTTCCAAGTATTGAAAATGTATTTTTTATGGTTCGTCTAGAGGCTCAACGCCAGATTACTATGCTTGGATCCAGCACCAAGATTGGGGAACTTCTGTTGTGTTTGCTTCCAAAAACCACGCTTTGGTTTCTCAGCGTACAAGGTCTGGATCTTCTGCTGTTCCGCCTCGTCGCCTGACTTCTGCAGAAAAAGACAAACTGAAGTGTGATCACTGTGGTGAAAAGAGACATACTATCGACACCTGCTGGGTATTGCATGGGGTACCAAATTGGGAGAATGAGCGGAGGCGTTTAAAAAAGGAACAACTAGACAGCAAAGCTCATGTAGCTGTTGCCCTCACTTATATGGCTGAAATCACCACTGGGCACGATCACCTTATTGCTACTCCTCCGACTTTGACCACCGTCTCAGGCATTCCAACACCTTCACATTCAGGTAACTTTGGCAAGGCTTTCCATGCCCATGATACCCGAGATACAGGTTGTATTATTGATTCAGGAGCTACTGACCATATGATGTATAATTCTACTTTATTCTCTACTACTCTTCCGCCTCATCGTGATCATGTTATGACTGCTAATAGTGATGTTGCTCCTGTCACGGGGGCTGGTTCTATACTCTTGACACCTGCTTTACCATTGGACAAAGTGTTACTGGTTCTATCTTTGTCTAGTAATTTATTATATGTACCACAAGTTACTGAGCAGTTAAACTATGTTGTACTGATGTATCCATCTTTTGTCTTACTACAGGATATTCAGACTCGGGAGATCTTTGGTTGTGGTACTAAAAATGGGGGGCTTTATTATGTGAATGATGTGACAACTAGTCGGGTTCTTCGTGCTGGTAGCGCCAACACTTCTCAGCATCGCCGAATTTGGTTGCTACATTACCGATTTGGTCATGCCTCATTTGGATATTTACGACATTTGTTTCCTGCATTATTTAGTGGTGTCAACGAGCCTGATTTCCAATGTCAGACTTTTATTTTAGCTAAGAGTCATCGGGTATCCTACCCTCCAAGTTGTAATAAACGGCTTATGCCATTTGATTTAGTTCATTCTGATGTTTGGGGACCTTCCCCGGTTTCTACAGCCTTGGGAGTTCGTTGGTTTGTGTTATTTGAGGATGATTGCACTCGTATGATGTGGTTATATGGGATGAAAAATAAAAGTGATGTGGTCGAAATTTCTCAGCATTTCTATCAAATGATTCGGACTCAATTTATGCTCCCTATCAAGGTTTTTCGATCTCATAATGGTGGAGAATTTGTTAATTCGGCATTATCCCATTTTTTTCACACTAAGGGTGTCCTCCATAAGACTACTTGCCCTCAAACATCACAACAGAATGAGGTTGCTGAACGTAAAAATGGGCAGATCCTTGCTACTGCCTGTGCTCTGCTGCTTGGTGCATCAGTTCCAAAGCGGTTCTGAATGGATGCTGTTACCTATGCAGTCTATCTCTTGAATCGTCTACCTTCACGAGTTTTGGATTTCCAAACTCCTATGCAAGTACTGACTCATCATGTCTCTGCCTCTTCTATGTTGACTCTGTCTCCAAAGGTGTTTGGTTATGTCATCTATGTTCACCTCCATCAGAATCATAGGAGTAAGCTGGACCCATGTGCACTCCGTTGTGTCTTTTTGGGTTTCTCTCCTCATCAGAAAGGTTACCGTTGCTATCATCCTGCAACCCGACGTCTATATGTCTCTATGGATGTTACCTTTGTTGAGAATGAAATGTTCTTCTCTAATACACCCGAGCATATCCTTTAGGGGGAGACTAGTAGTGAAGGACATAGCAGGCTAGATTTACAAGGGGTAGTAATATTAGATAGTTTGATACAAAGGGAAGAACCGACCGAACCGCAAAACCTGCTACAAGCAGTAACACGCTACACTAGCTGAACCTGCTATTTTAACTTATGTCACTCACTGTCACTGAATCGATTGCCCCCCATGAAGCTTCTCAATAGTACCCGATCAAGCTCCCCATGAAGCTTCTATTCATACTTCTGATAATTCTTATGTTTTACCGCCTATACGGAACCATGGGGTTCCACCTGATCGTTACTCACCAAAAGGCAAAGCGAGATATGCTATTGCCCATTATTTGTCTGATCACAGGTTATCTCCTGAGTGCAAAGCGTTTGTGACCAGAATGGATAATATTAAAATTCCAACCCGTGTTGAGGAGGCATTTAATGATCCAAAATGGGCTGAAGCCATGAATATTGAAATGAAGGCGTTGCAAAAAAATAATACATGGGACATTGTTGATCTACCAAAGGGAACGAAGCCTGTAGGATCTAGATGGGTGTTTACAGTTAAATATAATGCAGATGGTACTGTGGAAAGGTACAAGGCAAGATTAGTGGCTAAAGGGTTCACTCAGACATATGGAGTTGATTATCATAATACTTTTGCACCTGTGGCTAAGATGAATACTGTCAGAGTTTTGTTGTCCTTAGCAATAAACTTGGATTGGACCCTGAGGCAATTTGACGTAAAGAATGCATTCTTACATGGTGAACTAGAAGAAGAAGTGTACATGAGTCTTTCACCAGGGTATAAGGTTACCGGTGAAACGGGGAACGTGTGCAAATTGAAAAAGGCGTTGTACGGGTTAAAGCAATCTCCTCGGGCATGGTTTGGCAAATTTACCACAGCTATGAAGAAGTTTGGTTACCCACAGGCCAATACTGATCATACTCTATTCATTAAACATAGGGCTGGTAAGGTGACTTTGTTGATTATTTATATTGATATGATTGTGACTGGTGATGATACTGTAGAAATCGAGGAACTGCAGAAATGTTTAGCATCTGAATTTGAGATGAAAGATTTGGGCAGTCTGAAATACTTTCTAGGAGTGGAAGTCACTCGATCTAAACATGGCTTATTTCTTTCACAAAGGAAGTATGTCATGGAACTGCTAGAATCTTGGAATGCTTAACTGTAAACCTGATACACCTATTGCTGAGAATCATAAACTTGGTGTTTATGTGGATCAGGTCCCAACTAACAAAGAAAGATATCAAAGGTTAGTTGGAAGATTGATTTATTTATCATTGACACGCACTGATATTGCCTATGTTGTAAGCGTTGCTAGCCAATTTATGCATTCAAATAGTGAGGATCATATGGCTGCTGTGATGCATATTCTGAGTTATTTAAAGTTTGCTCCAAGGAGAGGTTTATTATTTAAGAAAAATGGTCACTTGGATCTAGAAGGTTACACTGACGCATATTATGCCGGGAATATTACAGATAGACGTTCTACATCAGGTTACTTCACCTTTGCTGGTGGTAACCTAGTTACGTGGCGTAGCAAGAAGCAAAACGTTGTGTCTCGGTCCTCCGCAGAGTCTGAGTATAGAGGGATTGCCCAAGGGGTTTGTGAAATACTGTGGTTGAGGTGGTTACTTGCTGAAATTGGGTTTAGACCGAATGCTGCTACAAAGCTCCACTGTGATAATCAATCTGCATTTGAAATTACTAACAATCCGGTGCAACATGATCGAACTAAGCATGTAGAAGTTGATCGGCATTTCATTAAGGAGAAGCTGGAGCATAAGTTAATTTTATACCTTTTGTGCCTTCTTCAGAGCAGCTTGCAGATATGTTGACCCATGCTATGTCAAAGCGCCGATTTGAAGACTCACTTGACAAGTTGGGCATTACCGATATCTATGCACCAACTTGAGGGGGAGTGTTTGACAGGACCCGCCTCGAATTTTCCAGAATCCGAGACGAATCTTGTGGCGACCCCGGCATCACACCCATGCCAGGCTCACTCCCTACGAAGATAGCCTCCTTTTTCAAAAGGAGTAAGGGCACGAGACTTTCTGCCGAAAATTCTGCAGAGTCTCCCCTGTAAATCGGACTTTCCCCAAAATTCCAACCTGCATAAAAACACATTTAATATCCCAACCGGCAGCATGCACAATGTAATAACATGCATTTCACATAAACGGCCTCCGGCCGTCAAATAATCCCAAGCAAAACCATTAACAAAGCCCTTAAGTCAAATAATAAATCAACCAATACAAATAATGGATTCAAACAATTTTATGAAGGCCCACTGTAATCAACATAAAATAACCTCCCAAATTCCAACATGTGAAGTTTAACATCCTAACACAAACGCAAGTAGTTTAAGGCCTCAACCCAAATCATACAGCAATCCAAACGGGTTTTACCCCTATTTTGACCATAACACATTTACACAACCCTCCCTTAGACAACCGGGAGTATGAACAATTATCTAATCATATCTCGGTTTCAATCGAGTTTCAGGACTGACGACAAGGTCAGAACCAAACTCAATAAAACAGCATAAGTAACATTTAGTCTGCGGCTGCACCTAGGTAAGACCCTAGGCTACCTACGTACCCATACTGAGGAATCAAGCCACACGTAGTTCTAAATTCAACATTCAACACTCCAACAATATCTAATCTTTTTCCTTTAATTAAAACTCACGAAGGACTTTAGACTCCTTATTATATCAAATTCAACAAGGCAACTGCTAAACACTTTATGATTTCCTTTCTTTTATCGATTCTTTCCGCGCAACCATACCCTATCCAAGGCTTATGTTGCCAAACATCACTCCCCAATCCGGGACTGAGACATTCATACCAGTGCAGGGTAATCACAAAGCACAACCTCACGGATCTCAATTCGGAAACAAATCCACATATACCTATGTAATATGCGTGTCCATATATATATATATATATATATATAACCACACCCACCTCTCACCATCATCATGTACCAGGGGAAAACAATCCAATTCAGGGATCGTTTGACTAGACCACATGGAGGAGTCCTCAACAACCATGTGGCTAGGGAACGAGCCGTCCAACTAGGGGACTAACTCTCACCAAAGACGCATACCGAGACCCTTAAAGCTCGTACGCCTGAAAACTAGTCCTACGCGCGCATACTACCCAGTCAAGGGTCTACGGTAACACCCCGTTAAGGTATGCCCGGGTACCAACACATCCACGTATCCATAACCATTTCCACTGTTTCCACGTATCAATAGCCAAGGGGAGATACATATGATGACGCACATCATGTACTAGGGAAAACAATCCAACTGGGGATCGTTTGAATTGTCCACATGGCAGAGCAATTCCTCAATTCACCATGTGGCTAGGGAGCGAGCTGTCCAAGGGGACTAACTCAGCCAGCACGTACAGCCGAGACCCTCAAAGCTCAGACGCTGAAAACCAGTCCTACGCGCGCAAACTACCACCCCTCAAGGTCCACGAACCCCTTGCAAGGGCGTCCGAGTTCCAACATATCGAAACCATATCATAATTTTCCGGCATCCCACAGTTCCAGGATCCATGACCAAGAAAGCCCACTCGCTCGAAACACAGCACGTGTGTGTAGTAACCAGGGAAGGTACGTATGATGGTGGAGTTCGTAACCCTTATCACAATATTATAAAACGACAAGTTCAACAATTGAATATACTATACTCACATAATCCTTAAAACACTATAAATCAGAACATCCGGGGCTCCGATCCATGATCTGTGACATCCTACATGATCCTGGGAATGCCTAGATCAACATAATTTAAACTCAGGACCATCCAACGGTCCAAACCTAGCGAACCTAGATAACGCGCAAAATGCGATATCCGTTCGGGACTCTAACGGTATCCACATTCAAATCCGAGCACACCTACACGCTCGTGACATCAAGGGGATTGCATTTGGACAAAAATGCCCTCAGCTACTGTGCTCACACGCCACCACACGCTGTTTGCAGCGTGTGGGTGTCCAAAGCAATTAAGCTTGTCCAGAAAATCTCAAAATCTCGGCTCAAGACTCCTACCCTAGGTGTAACACCCTATTTGGAGCCACTTTTGTTCTTGGGCATACCCCAAAAACTGACCGGAAGTGGCCGGAATCTCATCCCGAAATTCGGCCGAACCCTAATTCAAAAATCAAGCTGCCCACACTCAAAATTGATGCAATCCTACCCAACCATCAGCTAGAGCATGAAAAATAGGTAGAAAAGCATACCTCACTCGTCAAATTTGGAGAAGAAATGAGGGAGAACAAGCGGTTGAAAAATCTATGAAAACCGGCTCGTTTTTCTGCAGATTCCGCCACTCTTGGCGTGGTGAAGACGGCGAAAACTTTCGTGGGTTTGTGGTGGGGCACGGCCGTCGATTTGGTACGGTGTCGTGGCCTGTGGTGGCCGGAACCGGTGGTTGCACAAAAACTGATCGGGAGAGGGCTGCGCTTGCGGGAGAGAAAGAGAGAGCATGCGGAGGAGAGAGAGAGAAGTGAGGGCATTTCTGACTTTTATCAAAAATCCCTTTTTAAAACAATTACGATTGTGCCACTGAGTTTCATTTGATCGTAACTCTCTCGTTACAACTCCGATTCGAGCCCACTACGTGTCTACGGACTCATCTCGCCATGTTCTACACAACGGTACAATCAAAATTCCCAATTTCCTTCCCGGTCAAAAGTCAACCTTAAACCTAATAAAATATTCTAGGGGCAAAATGGTCATTTTATCTGAATAAATTAATATTCACCAACATATTTAGGACCGGGTCGTTACAGTGTTGGCGTGAGTCAACGTCCCTATTAGGAATAGAATTTCTATTTTATTGTAATTATCTAATTTGAGTAGAATTATGAGATTTTGTACATATTTCCTATTTGTAACCATTCTGTATGTAGTATATATATTCCTCCTTGAGAGAAGAATAAACATATCAGTTTTAAACCCTAATTATTTTGAGTGATTTGTCTCGGCTAGATTTGTATTGAAAACAACAACAAAAACTGACCTTTCCGTTGCATCATGCATTAGTGTAAGGGACGCTGCCTATAGACAACAATGATTTTCCAAAATCCTGTCCTCTTACTCGTGCTTCAGCTAATCTCCGGTGAGGAATTTAAGTTTCCTCTCAGAGTTGAAAACCGTAGGCATGAGGAAGGAATTAGATTGATATTATAATATCAAAAGGCACACATTGCCGACCCCATTAATGTGGTATACGCAGCCATAATCATTTCCGATGATAACTAGCAAAGCCAAGACATTATTAATTCTTTGTCTGCTAAAAGTCTACTACCGAATCCAGTCTGCCAAGTGTAACCAAATCCCATCTGCCAAGTGTAGTGTTTCGAATGCGCCAAATGGAAGCAACCGATCTGTCCAACAAATCCATGACATGGTCATTAACAAAAAAATGTCACAACCTAGCTAGCTAGCTTGCAAAGCAAAGTGTGAATCTAAAGCCTTCTGTGGTTGTGGACGTTCCTGGCTTGTAAGTCAATAGAGAAGAGAGCTTCCCTCCTTCAACATTTTCTTTTCTTTTTTCCTAATGTGGGAGTTTTAAGGTTTCATATGGGCCATCCCAAAGTGTACATTACTTGAAAAAGAGGGGCATATACTCTCCACTCTTGTTTCTCTTTTACGACCCCTCATTGGTTGAAATTCCTAATTAAGCGCCTTATTAATTTTTTGAGCTGCTTCTTACTTTAAATAACTTTACAGCCAGGAAAAATAGTAATGAATATGGAAGGGGAAGTATGGGAAATACAAAGGAGCTAAAGGAAAACACATAATAACACCCAGATCAAAACTGAACATGTAAAAAGAGACATTTATATATAAACAGGAACAAGTAATTATTAAGCCAAGCCAAGCCTCATCACCAAATCCATTCCAAAGGCAATTGGCAATAAAAAAAGGAAATTGAAAAAAGCTGATAAGTAAATAGAGTAACATATAAATAGGATGCCAACAAGTGAAACTACTGGTAAAGGTCCAATTTAGGAGAACATTTTAGAAGAAATATAACCCGGAAAAAGGAGAAGCCAGGAGAAGGGAGGACTAGAGTCTATCAGTTTGGGGCGCCTGCCTTGCCTGCTGCGAGCTCTCTTCCTTGCCGAGTACAGCCACCACTTGATGCAAGATAGCTTCAGTTGGTTGGTGAGAGTTGTGCAGGGCCTTGGAAATAGGTTGCCATTTTTCACCATGCTTTGGTTGTGAAGCAATGCATCTTCTCAAAACATCCTTCTGGTTCTCATCAGTCCCATGCTGAAGTTCAAATTTGAAGTATGAAGCCCAGAAATCCCCAATATCTGGGGCAATTGTGACGGCCCTGTCGAGCCAAGTCCTAGCTTTCTTAACCTTACTGTGATGCCAGAAAAACTTGGCCACAGCAGCAATGGCATGGGGATCGTAATCACATTTCCTGAGGGCATCCATAATCTTGGACATCCATCGAGAAGGGGGGTAGGGGTACCATACTCTCAATATATGCTGCCCACAAGATACCACTATTGGGACACCCGTTCAAAGCCTTCGCCATCAAAATATCAGCTTCCTTGTTATTACCATGCCTCAATTCAGTTCGAGTTGCAGCAAGCCATAGTTGAGGGTTGTGAGGATTTTCGCTCCTGGATAGTGTGAGGACTGCACGAGCACTAGTCACCCCATTCAAATTCTCTTCAAGATTAACAAGAGAAAGCCAGAGCGGTATAGAATTGGGGCAGTGCTTCAGGCCCAAGTCATAGGCCTCCTTGGCTTTTTCCAAACGATCAAGCCGTTCCTCTAGCTGTCCAAGCATCAACCACAATTTAAAGAACGAAGGAAATTTCTTTAATCCTTCATCAAGCAATTTCCTCTCCTCCTCAACATTCCCTAATCCTCTCTCAACAATTGCTGCTTTCATCCATACTCTCTCTGTGCCTCCCCCACTTTCTTGGGCTTCGGCAAGAATTATTCTAGCTCTCTCAGGTTCACAAGTTAGCCACGGGTCCATGTCCTTCTCCCTTGCATTTGCATTCTCCTCCTCCTCCTCCTCCTCCTCCTCCTCATTTGCTTTCGCGGCAGTGGCTAGCTCAACCACCGCCTTCCACAGCAAAACAGAATCAGGAATGTGTTCCAACCCTTGACTGAAAACCCTGCTCTTACTCGAGTCATCATGCTCCAAATTTGCAGCCTTCAACCACAACTTCACCGAATTGGGTATCAACTTCAATCCATGGGCAATCACAGCCTTACCTGCTTCATTGGGATTGGGGCTGCTCCTCGCATTCGCAATCGCAATCCTACACGCCTCCAACCACACATCCTCACTATTAGGGCACTCCTCACATCCTTTCTGAATCAATTGCCACGCTGCCTCCATTTCCTCAGCCTGCTCCTCCAACCTCGCAGATGCAATCCAACAAAATGGCCGCTTAGGGTACCTCTCCCTGAAACTCCTGAGCAAAGCAACCGTCTATCCTTCTTTATCGCATCCCTTTTTACCTCCTCCATACCGTCTCTATCTTGATCTCGTTCTCTTCACAAAACAACCGACGACCGAACAAGACAGCAATTCCTTAGGAAACACGAAAATTGACTTCTGCTTGTGTGCTTTTTGTGTCTCCGTCTTTTCTTCTCGTCTTGCATCATCTATTTATAGGCGGCTCTCAACTAGTTCGTTTCCTTTTCTGAAAAGGATTTTGTTTTCAGATAAACTAAAAAATTAGGAATTCTTTTCCTTTCCGACTTCGAACTGTTTTATATATGTGAAGAGAAAATGACTGGAAAAAGATAGATACGATATGATCCAAAACCCAAACAGCTGTGTACAATTCTGATACAAATAGTAAAATAAATATGTTAAACAACAAATAGAAAATTGTACATCTACTTAGATACAGAGACTGGAAGTATCTGATTGCGTTTTGCTGATAGAACCCCTTCATAAGAATAGTTCATATCAGATCACTGATGATACAACATGACATATGTTTATGATAATATGCGACAGAATGATAAGTAGAAGCAAAAGAGACTGAATTTAACATTACAGCAGTGTCTTTATTTTCATTTTTAATTCTTTTTTAGAAGAACAAGTACGATTGAGTGATCCTAGTACTAGCCAAACGTGTGAAATACAAATTATATTTATAACATGTCAATCTGTCCATTGTATAAAAATAATAATATATATTATTGAATAAAATATAACATGTCGATCTATTCTATTTCCATATTATTGAATAAAAATAATATATACTACAAAACGTAAATACTTTATATTAAAAAAAGTGGCCGAACATTTAAGTTGTAACTGCACAAAATTTTGCCAAATAAAACACATACGTATTTTATTCGTATATTACTAACAATGAATGAATGTACAGCCGTGTGGCTATACTCCCTTTTTTTTAAGTCCAGCCGGGCGGCTATACTCGGTTTGGTAACTTTTAAAAAACCGTACGGCCGCGCGGCTATACTCGGTTTTTTAACCTATACGCGTTGTTTGTCATTTTATTTTTAAAAATAGTCCAGCCGGTCGGCCATACTCGGTTTAAAAAATCGTACAGCCGTGCGGCTATACTTGGGTCTATAATTCTTTTAAAAAATAGTACAGCCGACCGGCTATACCGGCTTTCCTATAATTTGTTTTAAAATAGTATATCCGGACGGCTTTACTTTTTCTGACACCTGGCACCTAGGCGCTAAGCGTTCTTATTGTAATAAATCGTATAGCAGTACGGCTCTTCCCGGTTTTTTATATTTTTCTAAAATAGTATAGCCGCACGGCCATACACGGTTTTATTAATGTTTCTTAAAAATAGTATAGCCGACCGGCCGTACTGGTTTTTTCTTTTGTTTTAATTTTAATTTTTAAAAAAGAGTAGTTCCATTACCCAAGTCTCTATTGTCTCCCCTTTTGATTTTTTATTTATTTAT
The DNA here is from genome assembly GCF_029339155.1 of Prunus mume. Classification (NCBI taxonomy): domain Eukaryota; kingdom Viridiplantae; phylum Streptophyta; class Magnoliopsida; order Rosales; family Rosaceae; genus Prunus; species Prunus mume. The sequence goes on from NC_142702.1 coordinate 17,035,880, forward strand.
ACTTTTTCAAAGTTATTACCCATATAACGACTTTAGCATTTTCACTTTTAATAATGTATTATACACATAAATACGTATTTTTTAATAATACATCCGTGTTCTGTAGACGTCTTAAAATAAAGTTCACATTTTAAAAGAAGCAAACATTACTCATATACAAATACACATGTATTTTTTTATGTTTAATACACGTAGTGTTTACAAAAAATTGGAAACACTGAGTTAATTAATCAATTGGTAATTAAGATGATATAAAATATCAAGTAGTTAATTATTTATTTCAGTTGTGAACAAGCATAAGTTTATTAAGCTAAAATCCAAGTTCTTCCAGAAAAATGGAGGGTTACTGTTAGAGTAGCAAATTCCTTCGCATGGAGAGGAGGCACAACAATTTTCACAGACGAGAACGGCTAGAGATGACGGACCTTTCCAGAGTGTTTGTATTGAAAACAACGGACCTTTCCATTGCGCATAAACTTAATCATAAGGGCATTTTAGTCTAAATTTGAGTAGGATTTTCCACAAAAATAATAAAACGTTATTACTATGCTAATCTTTTTTTGTTTTTTTAAACGTAGTATAGCCACGCGGCTATACTATAAAAATAAATTATGAATAACGGACCCAAATGATCCTAGTTGCATTAGTTAGTTTATACTTTATAGATAGTAATTTGGTATAGCCACGCAGCTATACAAATAAAATACATACTTGTTTTATTTGTTAAAATTTTGGCATTAAAAAATTATGAAAAAGGACCCTCCTAGTTGTATTAGTTTAAACTTTGTAGATATTAATTTGGTATAGTCACGAGGGTATACTATTATAATTAATAAAAAAAATAGAAAGATAAAAAAAACCAATTATAGCGGCTATACTATTTCGTTTAAAAGAAATGGAAGAAAAAAAAAAACCAAGTATAGCCGCCCGGATATACTATTTATTTTAAAAACAATACCAAAAACCAATACAGCCGGTGTGGAGGCCAAACCCAAGAGCGAGACGATGCTTGCAATGAATGGTGCCTTTAGGAAGTCTCTTCAACTCCCTGATTGATGGATTCTATAAATATGTACTCTCCATATTATAATCAGATAGACAAAACAATCCATTGCAGGAACCATGGAAGTAGATAGGGGGAAGATCTAACTCCAAACTCTTAGCATATGTTTCAGGACAAACTACTGACAAGCAAGCTGCACTGCTAGTGTACATAAGAAAATAATTATAGCCACTTTTCATGTCATTCCTTTCGAAATGGGCGCTTATGAAACTTGGGCTGCTAATTAAAGCATGCCAAGACTTGCAAACACATCTTAATTTCAAAAGAGATTTCACAGGCAATCTTGAAAGGATGTCAAACAAGATTTCGTAGGGTATGTCTTTGCGGCTAAACATGTTAAAAACTAAATTGCATACAGAATTCAACTGACAACAGGAGGAAAAAGCTATTGAATCAGACCCTAAGAAACATACATACTCAGATATCCAACAATTAAAGCATACATCAGTCGGTCAATTATGCCAATAATGAGTGGGAAAATCAGCTCTCATCAATAATTCCATTTATAGACCACTTAAACTGGCCCAATCACTCTATATAAATCATATGGCTTCAAGCCCAGGCCAAGCATTGGCCCAATTTTTCCATTTATCAAGGTGGATAAAAACCAGGCCCAAATATATGCAAAACGTGAGATATTATTTATTTTTTTAAAATTTATTTATACAAGCGATATTTTATATTAATATAATCTATATATCTATATATATAAAGTAAAAGGCAGATAATTGTGAAAATATCTTTGGTTGATTCAACATTAAGAATTGAAATTATTAATTAAATGAGGATAATATAGTAAATTCACATTTTTTATATTTAAAAAATTAAAATAAAAAACAAAATCAAATTAATAGGTCCTACTTTTATGGAACATAACTATTCATATTATCTTTTCTTAATTTGGAAAAAAATAAAAATAAAAAATAAAACCAAAACGCATGTGCCAAGGGGCTAGTATAAAACAAAAGGCAGAAAAGATTGAAACATTTAAAATACCATAAAATACCCTTAGTTAATTCAAATATTAAGAATTGAAATGATTAATTAAATAAGTATAATATAATAATTTCATATTAAAAAATTAAAATTAAAAACAAAATTAAGATAATAGATCATACTTTTATATAACATAACTATCTATATTATCTTTTTTAAATTCTAAAAATAAAATAAAAAATAAAACCAATTTTCACATACGGGGCTAATCTAAACTATAGTAAGAGAATTCGAAAGAACTAGTATAAAATACATCCACTTTAGCCAACTTTATTTATCCAATTTCTGCACATTACTGATTGGTTGGTAACTGTTTCAGGTGGAACCGAACGAAAATAAGGCCAACGTGTCACCAAATGCTAGTAACGCTTGTTCCATCATCGTCACAGAATCAATCTCATCAAATTTCCTGAACCAACAACATGAACCCAAAGAATTAAGCTGAATAGTTTCTGGGTTTTTCATTTCATTCCATAAAATCAAATGGGTCGTAGGCAGAGCGACTCAGAACTCGGCCGGTTTGCACTTCTGGCCCTTTTCTTGATGGGTGCAATCTTCTGTTGCATGGTGTATCTTTTCCTGTCTATGGTCTCAAACCCCAATAGCATAACTGTTGATTCGGTTTCAGAGTTGGGTGAGAATGGCGGTGAAGTTCCATTGGGGAGTGAAGAAAAAGATGGAGAAGATGGAGAATGTTGTGGAGGGATTGAGCATTTGGAGCTTTGGGGTGATGCTGTGAAATGGGGTTCTCAGTTTAAGGTCAATTCTTCTGAAGAATGCTGCATGGCTTGTAAAGCTATGTGTGGAGATCAAGGTGGGCCTTGTTTGTGTGATAGTTGGGTGTTTTGTGGGAACAGAGTGGCTTGTGGACTTAGATTTGGTGAGGTATGGTTTCTCTGTCTCTTTTGCTTTCAGGAACAGTTTCATTAAATCTGTTATGTATTGGTCTATTCTAGTCAATTCAAGGGAAGCTTTGTGAGCTAATTTAGATGGAAATTTATAATGGGGTTGTGTAATTTTCATACATTGTACAAGAATATAATGTACTGGTGAAAGAAGCAATTTTGGTCTGAAAATAAAAGAAAGGTGGAAAAGGTGGGCAAGTTATCTGCACTGATTGGGAATGGAAATTGAGTGTTTTCCAATTTCAGGTGATTGTCGCTGTTATTGATATTTGAATGGATGGGTTGTGTTTAAATTTGGATTCAAATGTATATCTACCAACATCAATTTGGCCATTGTGGAAAGTAGCATCTTGCATACCACTTTTACTTTTGGTTTTAATTGATTACATTCTTTGTAAATCCTTGAGTTGAATTAATTGGTTTGGTTATGAGATGCTTCTCTTATGCATGTTTGTAGTGTTGGTTAAAGAAACAAAAGGATACCTTAGAGCCTGATCGGAAAGACTCAGGTGATCTAGTTATGTGGACTTCTGGATTCATCTTTGGAGAAAGAGAGGTGAATATTTTTGTGCATTGTACTACGTTTCTCTGGTTTTAAATTACTAATTACAAAGTTACAAGCACAAATGACATGATATATTGTACATTGTCAAAATTTTGGTTCTTGTATATAGGGGTTTGTCTTGTGAACATGTGCCAGAGAGTTCTTATATATAGGGGTTTATCTTACGAATATGTGCCAGAGAGTTCTTATTATGCTTTTCCTTAGTGATATATGAACTTGTCTTCTATGAGACAAAACAATTCAAAGTCATTTTCAGATCAGAGTAACTAGTTTCTATGCTAGTTACTATGTATTCCCATATGTAATCTGGTAAGCGTTTCTTTTTTCTATATGTTTTTTAAGGCATTGCTGCACCTGTAAACTGATGAGAATTTTATTCATGTTTTATTAGGAGTTGATTAGTTGACATAAGCACACATGCCTGTTTAATATTAAAGATAATTGCAAATAACAAAAACAATGAATGTATGAATATTCAGAGTAGTGCAGTGGAAGTGTTGTAAGCCAACAACCAAACGTAGTTTGCTCTGAAACCTGGCTTTGATAGAGTGGCTTCCCTTTGATTCCTTTTAGCTGACTGCTTGCATTTGGGAGAAGCTTAGTTCAGGTGAGTCGGTAACTTGAGATTGTAAAAATTAGAAAAAAATTATTGTGTATTCAGTAAGGGAGGTAATGATTTGAAATAGGCAGTTAGTTTAATGAGCGTACAAAGAGGGGCGCAAATGTGATAAGAGGAGAGGTGGAGGGAAGAAGTGATATTTTTCTGAAGAAAAGGAAAAATAGTATGTGAGAAGAAGAGGGAGGTGACAAGAAATTTGATGTGTTTTGTGTAGAAAAATGACTGTGAACTAAAAATATATGTTTCATAGATTCTTATAGAATAAAAGTAGTATAATTCATCATTTGTGAAAAAGACATTGCAAGTGGAGGATCGATGAATCTCTCAATCCTTGATATATTATAGCAGTTGCTGCAATGAAGTTAGACTAGAATTTTTTTTTTTTTTTTTTTTCTTTCATATGTCTACTTGTCTGCTCACAGAATCCATTGCTCAACAGGGTATTGTTGGTTTGGAAACAGAATATGGTGTTCTTCGCATAAAGGTAAATGCTTTCACTACCGGATTAGATGCCTGATCTCTTTTATCTGGAAACCCTGAGCTAAGGTTTTTGTTACAATTATGTCATGCTGATACTGTAGTCATAGGAAAAATGGCTTGTATATTTGTTTAAGTTTTTGTACTCATATTAAACTGTATGATTGGAACATCTAAGTTTTCTCTTGTTCTTCAATTTATGCAGCTGTTTCCTGATTGTGCCCCACATTCTGTTGCCTATATTCTTGAGATGTTGCAAGTACCTCATTATGCAGGTTGCCACTTTTATCGTGCAGAAGACCGTGGAAGTTTTTGGGACTCGCTAGGAAACCATGTAGAAAATGTAAGTTTATTTGACCTCATAACTTGAAGCTACAACTGAGTTTTCATCTTGCTGATTTAGAGTACTACCTTTTCCTCCCTTGTAGTATATCATTGCTCAAGAGATGGATTTGATGTAGTATTTATTTCTCATTCAGAAGTTTCTCATGTAAGCTCTATAGGCTCCATTTGGCCCGCCTTTCGCATTAATACAAGGAACACTTGAAGCACATGGGATCATATTTAAGAACATTCCAACAGAGGTCTCTCACACCGTTAGAAGAGGATCAGTTGCCTGGATTGGTTCTGGCCCAGAATTCTTCATCAGCCTTGCCAACCATTTTGAGTGGAAAAAAGCATACACCGTGTTCGGTTCTGTTCTTCCGGAAGACATGGAAGTTGCAGAGAAAATTGCCCAGCTTCCATCCAAACAGGAGGTCTGGAGTAGCATTAACGTCTCTGTCTTGGAGAGACCCGTTGATTTATGGGTCCGAAGAATCAAGTCGAACTCATGACATTGCAAAGTAAGAACATAAATGCAGATCCAAGTCGGCTATAGTTAAAGAATTCTCCCCAATTTGCTCAGATCATGCTAAGTTTCATGCTGCTTTCTCAGGCTATTAAAATACAAGGCAGCAAAGAAGATATGTTATAAAATACTACGGTAGTACAGCCACATGGTACATCTTGTACACATGTTATAATATAAGTGGATATTTATAGATACTATTCCCTGTAAGGAGGGAAAATAAACCATGTCGTCCACTCATATTATAACACGCGTACAAGATATACCACGTGGTCATACTACCGTAGTATTCTATAATTTCTCATGTATGAGTTCCTCATTATTAGGTAGATTTGTTTCTTGTTAAATTTGTAGATAGCAAAAAATTCCCATAAATTGATTCTATAATTTTGACGATTATGTCTGCATCTATAAGAGAAGTGAACCATTGAGGCCCCTTGTGAAGCCAAACAACATTCATCGAAATGCCTGTGAGTTATGGCTTTAGAAAGGAGACTTCCAATAGAGTGGCCCAATGGTCATGGCAGCTATCTAAAGCTGCTTCACCAATCTGATTTAGCTTCATCACTGTGTATTGTTTCTTTTCTCTTTGGTGACCCTTGAATTATTAGCTAATAGCTTAACTGTGGCACAATTGGTAGCACAATGCCCCCCTTCATAATTGGTAGCTCAATGCCTCGTTGTGATGCTTTAATGCCCCCTACCGTCAAACAAATGTCTCATTGATGGCACATTATTGCCCTCCTAACGCCTTATGTCACAACAATCTCAAAATATTTCTTGTGTTTGGCATGAACTGGGGCATAGTTGGGGCCAAAACAAATCGGGATCAACATATGAATTTGGTCGGAAAACCCGATCATGACCAGGGATCAACATACGAATTAGGTCGGAAAACCTAACCATGACCGGAAAACATGAACATGCCAATGATGCATGTTTACATTACCCGAAAAATCCAAAATCAAGTCAATTTGTCCATTATGAAATAGAAAACGTGAGGCAAAGCAATTAAAGATCATTAAAAGGGCAAACAAATATGAATCAACAACCCAGAAAGAGAATATTACCAAGGTATCCCAAACTTGGTTTCATGAGGTGGTCATAGCATTAGCGTGGTAACCAAAGAACAACTTTGTACCAAATAACCACACTCTATGCAAAGGGGTTAAACCAACCAATGACCCAACTACCAACGTTCTAGTCAGATCCCCATTTAAGTTCTGTACAGGTAAATAAGAATTTCCAAAGGAAACATTAAGGAAAGGCTTGCATCTAGTATGTAATCCTGGAAAACGGGCATGAACGTTTAAAACTAACTTTTCTGATAGGCTCCGAGACTACGCTTCATTTTTCCTCTTATGAATCCTACAAATGTAGTTCACCATGTCAGACCTCCAAGGTTTAACAAAGACTTTAAAGCCAGTCAAATCCAGAAAAAATTACTGCAGGAAACATTCACTTCCACAGATAAAGTATTGACACTATCGACAGAGAGCCAGCAAATAACCTTATTCAAAGCAGAAAGTTTTATATTACACGAAAAGTCTCGACCATCCATGAAATCAACTCGCACTTCTCCAATCATAATATGTTAACCAGGGAACACTGCAAGATCTTGTAAAAGCTTGCACATATTTAGTATGTCACTTACAGAATAGAATCGATGGGTAATGTTTTCTTGCTAGACAAATACTTCTGTTGCCAAATTATGAATCGGGGCAACGCATTCATGCAAGAATCCACCTGATCAATGGTCCAGATTCACAGTGCCAAGCAAGAGAACATTTTCCTAGAGTTGATATTATATCCGTACTAAAACATCATAAAAAGCTATCAAAAAGTCACCTTTCACTACCAAAACAAAGCTCGATAAGATGCCCAACCAAAACAAAAGAATCCTCTTCCCATTATTATAAAGCAAGCATTCTTACTATCGGATCAAAAGAAAAGAGTAAGATTTTAACAGCTAGAGCTTCTATGCATTAAACCAAGAGATAAACAGAGAGACAACAACTATTCTACATAGTTTTCCTCCACTACACGAACTACAAACTACAAAGATTAAGCTACAATCGCTACAAAGGACCAGAACCAAGCTAAAGTGATCAAGTTTCACATTCTCCTCATGACTTAAAAGGAAAATAATGGTAAAAAGTGGCTTGAAAGCGAAAGTTAAACACAGAACTTACAACTAATAAACTCACAATCTTAGTCCCTAAGATGCAAAGGCATTTGGCTGCTATGAACAGGAAGCTCATTCTTCCTTTAGAATTTCCGGAAACTCAACCACTGCAAGCCCAGCTATGCCTCCGGGGAGGGCATTCGCTTGGCCTTCTTCTTCTTCTCTGAAACTGCCTTGGCAAAAGCCTCAACAATCCTCTGCTGCGAGTCCAAAATCATCTCGGTCCTCTTCATCTCCATCTCCATCCGCATCGTCTCGATCTCCCTCGCCATCTCCATCTTCATCTGCTCCATCCTCACAAACCCATCTCCCAAAACCTTGATCGCCGAAACCATCTCCGCCACGGGGTCTCTCTCCCTCTCTCTCCCCTCCCTCTCCCTCTTCCCCAATCCAGGCCTCACCGAATTCCCACACTCCCTCATCACCTTAGCACTCCCATACCCCGGCCCTGAACCCGATCCCGAATTCGAATTCAAACCGAATTTCGGATCCATTTTCGGATAAACCTTGGTCCCGGGCTGAGCTATACTAACCCCAGTTGGGATCCGAATCCTAAACCCACCTCCACTACTTCCACCACTGCCTCCAACCCCAACTCCATTTCTATACAACTTGCTCATGCTCTTCATATTCGACCCATATCTCAGCTCCTCATACAGCTCCTGATCCTGATCGTCCTCTTCCTCATTCTCATCATTCTCGTCCTCCTCCCCGGGACTCTCCGAGTTCTCCCTCTTCGCAGCCGCGGGACCCTTCTCCATAGCGTCCATCCGCTTGAAATGGACCCAGGAAGAGGTGAATCTGGACAAAGGCATGGACTTGGCCCTCGAGATCTCCGTCCGGTACCGTTTTCGGAGCTTCTCCATCTTATGGCGGCACTGGACGGCGGTCTTGGGAGGAGAAGCGGCGGGGCAGCGGTGAGCGACGGCGTCGGCGACCTCTTGCCAGTGGGTGGCCTTGAGGTTGCCGCGGCGGAGAGAGTACCACTTGTCGCGATAGGAGTCGATGAGGGCGATGGTCTCTTCGTGGGACCAGCAAGGGGGAGGGAGGCGGCGGGAGGAGGGAGGGGTTGGGTTTGGTTGCGGGGTTTGCTGGGTTTGGGGCGGCGGTGGGGCCGGGAGGGCCAGAGGGACGGCCTGCGGTGGGTCCGATTGGAGAGGGAGGATGGAGTCGTCTTGGGGCGAAGATGGAGGAGAAGAAGCCATGGTTGGTTGCTTTGCTGCTGGGTTTGCGTTCGGTGTTGTGGAGGAGGAGAAGGAGGAGATGAGGAGGATGGGGATGTTTGTTGGTTTTTTTAGGGGAGGGGTGAAGTATAGGGAGGCGGCGCAGTATAGAGAAAGGTGGGGAGGATAAGGATGAGGGTTGGGGAGGAGGAGAAAGTGGTGTTTGGTAGCATGATTGATTTGTTTTTGTGGTGGGTTAAAGAGGGTAGGGTGGGGGTGGGTGGGTGGAGGGTGTGCGGCTGATTTTGAGATCTAGTGGGGTGAGATGAGCGGTGGGATGAGGCCACCGCTTAGGTGGGGGTGAGGTGGCTAACGTGCGCCAGGGGGGTGGGGGTTAGTTAACCTACGCGCACACACCACCACAAGAGAGAGAGGGAGAGGGAGAGGGAGGTGGGGGGCCAGGTCCACCTTCTCTGTCTGACTTTGCCCATTATCTTTGTCATTCTTTGATTTGATCATCATCACCATCATCAGCAATTTGTTGGTAATTTGGTAAAATAATAACTTGTGTGGGTGAGGCGGTGGGTGGAGGGTGGGTGGCTAAAGAGACTATGAGCCGATTATTATGACTTGGTTGGGTGGTGATTGGCTTGGCATTTTTGTATGTGGGCTTGGGTTAGTGGTTAGTGGTGGTTTTGGGTTTTTTTTGTTTTTTTGTATTGTTTTTGTGGGTAGTCTTTTGTAGGTTTTGAGGGGTTGAGGAGGGGGAGAGAGAGAGCGTGGGAGAGAGGGAGGTGGGGGTTGGGGGACAAGAGGTGGTGGTGGTACTAACTAAATGCACCAATAGGGGCAGGTTTTGTTTTGTAGCAATTGATGAGAGAGAATGGGGTATGTGAGAGGAGTTTGTGTGACTTTGGTGGTGTTTCAAATAATGGAAGGTCAGTTAATTATATCACATGGGTTCTCGTATGTGATGCAGTAATAGGGGTTTCAGATTTTTTTTATTTATTTTTTAAACAAAGGCTTACCTTTTTAGTTTTGTTTTTTGTTTCACATTCAAAGTTGAATTTTTCAAACGTGAGTTAGGCGTGTTGGTTAGAGTAATGAGTCGATGTTCTTGCATTTAAGTTTGAGTGTTTCTTCTGGTAAATTACATTAATTTAAAGTAGTTTATAATATTGCCTTTATTTAATAAAACTGGCTCTACTATTCTCATTTATGTTACATAAATTTTGAAATATTTTTTGTAAAGTTAATAAAAAAATTCAAATTATTTATACAATTAATTTTATTAAAAACACTTTGAAAAACTAAAAGAATTCAATCGGTTAAAATATTTCAAATCTGATTTGAGAGTAAACATGAACAACCTAAAAGAAAAAGAAACAAAGAAAGATGGCGGGTTGGGGATAGGAGCTATGTTGCACTAACGGACATGGAGACACGATAAGGCAACACGGCGACATGAAAAATCTCAAAAAACTAAGACACGGACACAACTATGACACGACAATTAAATAATAATAAATCGTGATAAAATTATAATAGTATATACTTATATTGAAAAATAATTCATACTCAATATTTCAATGTCATAATACAATAAAACAAAACAAAGTACTCATATTCATCATTTATACATAATCATTAATACACCACAAAATATGATTGAGCATGAAAGGAGGCCTTATTTGAATTAGCATTACTCATCTTTCCCTAAACAAAATAAAGCACTATATATTCACACATAAAACGATTTCCCACCTCATAAAATAAGAATTGGTTTAGCATTAAAAAAAAAACAAGAAACAAAGTGAATGAATTACCCACTTGACCGAATTGTTATCAGTATCTTTAGTCAACCAAAAATATCAACTTTGCTACAAAGGAACAAAGAAAGAAAGCATATTTAAACAAAAAAAATTGACTAAAAAAAATATGATAAAACTGATATAAAAAAATTAAAAAATCGGTTCGTAAGTATTTATCGATGTTTCAACTTCAAGTATAAAATAAGATGAGAAGAAAAAATATGTGGAGAGGGAGGGAAGAAAAGTTGAGTGTTTTTCATGAAAGATGCGGCTGGCTGGGAGAGAAGAAAAGCACACTTTTTAAAACTATTTCAAATATGCCCACAATTGTTTCAATAATTATGTTGTGACCCAGTTTTTGTTTTTAAATTTCCAAAATGGTTCCTGCCATGTCATGACTTCAGTTAACCGTGTCTAAAAGTGTCTTGACCGGTCCGTGTCCAAAACATGTCTTGACTGCGTCTTGACCGTTGACTCATGTCTAAGCCATGTCCGAGGCTTGTCCATGTGTCAGACACTCCGACACTTCAGCCTAATGGGGTGTTCGTGCTACGGGTGCCCTAACGTTACTATATGATCACTGTCATAGTCTAAAATATCAATAATATCGACAAAATATTGAGGATATTATTATTTTTTGGAGTCAAGGATATTTTGAAACGTATTCATACATATATTATATAAATATCGGAAGATATCGATATCGATAATTTCTTTCACTTCAGCAATATTTGGCAACAAAATATCGCTATAATATCAATAATATCGGGATAATGAAGACAATGAAAAATTTGAAGAGTTATTTATACTAACACCCCCTAAGGTTTCTTGCGTTTTCACAAAACCCCCTCATGTCTAAAAAATTATATAAACACCCTCTGAGGTTTCAGTTTGTTTTCACAAAACCCCATATGAGTATATTTGCTCGAAAATCAATTTTCGACTTATGCAAATGACAAAATTAACCTCAATGAAGTATATGCAATCTAATCTCAAATGTCAACTTTGTCATTTGGAGAATTTTTGTTTTATAAAATCATCAATCTTTGAATGGAAAATAAATGAAAATGAGTTTTGAGATAACAATTTAAAACCTCAGGGGGCGTTATTGTAATTTCTAAAACCTCAAGGAGTTTTGTGAAAAAACCGAAACCTCAGGAGGTGTTAGTGTAAATAACTCAAATTTGAACCTTATAGGTACTCTATATGGTATTAAGTCACTTATGTATCTTACCATGCAATGTATAAAGTGTAAAATATTGTAGTAAATCATTATAAATAAATGATTATGCTGTGTTTAATCTTCTTTAATTAATTATTACATATTTTCTACACTTACAGTGTTTGTCAGCTCGCTCTATAATCAACTTAACTCAATTAACTCCGTCATGCAATGCATTTCTTTCCAATTTTTGTGATAAAGTAATAGATAATTGACTATATAAACATCCTCCCAAGTTTCAAGAAAAGTTTCCAAATTTTTCTTACAATTTCCATGATTTTTATCGATATTAATAATATCCCAATATTTCTATCGAAATATCCGTATTTTTGAATTACCGATATTTCTAAAACCATCGATATTTTAGACATTGATCACTACAATGAGCATTTAGGACAACTATAACTTTGTATATATAAAAAAATAAAAAATAATAAAAATAATAAAAAGACAAGTATAACCAAAATTTAGAACCAAAAGTCACTTGAAACTTTTTTAATTGTCATATTAATTAATTACAACAATTTCCCTCTAAGATCACTCGCTTGCCTATTAATGAAATGAATTTGAATGCATACCAATTAATTTCGAACTAATTTATTTCTTTAGCTAAACAATAGTACAAAATGTACTGAATTTTTTTCTCTAATTAAAAATTAATTAGGAAATAATAGTTTTAACTCTATTTATAGATACTTGAAAAATAAAGAATTAGACCAAACTCCATGGTATGGGGGCCGTACGGTGATAATGGTGATTGTTAGGGCCTGTTTGGGAGTGCTTTTGGAAGGGACAAAAGAGCTTTCGATAACTAAAAGTGCTTCTGACAGCGTTTGGCGAAAAGTTTAGAAGCGCTTCTGGAGAAGCACCTACTATGTGCTTCTTCAGGAAGCACTCCCAAGTGCTTTCACGAAGCACTTTAATTTTTTATGAAAATTCTAAATTTTATAATAAAAGCACTTTTATTAGAAGCGCTTATGAGCAGAAATACTTCCTAGAGAAGCAGTCTCAAACTGTTAGAAGCGCTTAGTAGATGGTTCAACTGCAGTTGCTGCAATATTAATTGACAACAATGGACAGGTGGTAGCAAATGTTGGGGATGCTCGAGCTGTTTTCTGTTGCAAGAATAATGGAGTGGCTAAACAGCTATCTGTCGATCATGAGCCAAGTGTGGAAGTGGAAAGAGAAGCAGTTGAGAAGAGAGGTGGTTTTGGAACAGAACCTCCAGAACCACGTGTTAAAGTGATGTTACCACTAAACATACCTCTAACAATACCATTAACAAGGGCCTTTGGTATCAAAGCCTTGGAGAAATATATTACCTGTGAACCTCATGTGGTGGTGGAGTTGATAGATGACGAAACAAAGTTTCTTGTGCTAGCAAGTCATCCATTGTGGACAGTGATGTCCAACCAACAAGCCATCGATTTCTTTGGGCAAATAATGGATCCTAGAAAAGCAGCAAAACACCTTACTCAGCTATTACCTTTAGGATCCCTACGATTTATTTTATATTAAAATATACTAGTCTCTCCACACGCGAAAAAGCGCCTGGTAGAGGTTTTTTTTAAAAAATTAAATTTATTTTAGAAGTAAAAAAGATAATGGGTAGTTATGTTTCATAAAAATAGTATCCATTATCTGATTTTTCTTTTAATTATAATTTTTGATGGTGGAGAGGTTCCATTGAGGGATCTCTCAAAGTAGCTTATTTGAGGGACACCCTTGTAGGGCTCATTCTGTGTTGTATTTCACTAATCCAAACGTCTACTTTGTAGATACTCATTCAAAGATCATCTCTACAAAAAATCACTTGAATCTGATATCATTTGACCACTCAATTGAATTATTGAAATATTAGTACTTTCTTAAAGAACCATATTAATTGATTTTGGAGAACACAAAGATCGCGTTAAGAATAAAGTACATTATCAAACAATTTGGAAACCAATTTATATTATTTCTTAGGGGTGGTTGCGGTTCGGTAACCGTGAATTTTTACTCAAACCGCAAACCGACCGACTATTTGCGGTTTGGTGATTTTTAAAACCGCAAACCGATCGTGTTTTGCGGTTTACCGCATTGCGGTAAACCTCAAAATGCGGTCGGTTACCGCGAATTAGCGGTTTAAAACCGCGAGTTCTCAAACATTCACAAAAATATAAATTCACAACCTAAATAAATAAATACACAACCTCAATTTCTCAAACATATATAAATTCACAATCTCCTCAACTTCTCAAGCATTCACAACCTAAGAAAATTAAAGTTACAATTCTAAGCATTCCAATTAAAGTTAAACTTCTCAAGCATTCCAATTCCAAATCCTTTAAAGTTATAAACCAAAAGGAAAATGCAAAGCAAAATGAATTAAAGTTACAACAAAAAAGAAAAATCCAATTCAAAGTTAATTAAAGTTACAAACTAAAAGGAAAATGCAATGCACCAATGTTACAAACTAAAGTTACAAACTCAAGTGTTGGTGGTGAGTGGATTTGAAGAACTCTTTTCTTGTAAAATTCAACTTCATCATCCGTGTGGCTATACTTTGCGGTTTGCGGTAACCGCAAGTTTTGAAAATCAAATCAAGAACCGCAACCGCAAATGCGGTTCGGTTCTTAATACCGCAAATGCGGTTCGGTTTACCGCGATTGCGGTTTCATTGCGGTAAATTGTCGGTTGGTTTTTGCGGTTTTTCGATTTTTCGGTTTAAAATGCCACCCCTATTAATATTTCTACTCGAGAAAAAATAGATTAAAATTGATGTTAAAATATATTCATTTTCAATAGCCAATTCATAATTTTCTAGTCAAATGTTTTGAACCTATTAATTGGCCAAAAATTCATTTTTAGATAGGAAAGAAAATGTAAAAGGAAACTTAACAGGCTTGAGATTAAGAGCCCATTACTTAACAGCCCACACAGGAGAGAGAGGAGGAAGGCCTTGCCATCATGAACTGTACACGTAAGTTGCTATAATCTCCAGGTGGCAGCAGCTCATGCTTTGCATGCTTCTGCATATTTGGCAAGATCATAACCCCCTTCAGCACTTCCTATCCAATCTCGGACTCGGAGGCTTGGTTTGCTGCAAAGGGCCAAAAAGGTATTCCTCTTCCTGTATTGATTGTGGATTTATGGTGTCAATCTTATGCTTTCGGAAGCAAAATGTTGGAATTTTTGTGGGAGGTGCTCACATTTTTGTGGGGTTTGGTTATTTACTGATAGGAACAGATCATTTTTGAGTTTAATAACTCTGGGTTTCTATCATCCAATGGCAAGTTTGTGTTTTGGGAAGTTGATTTGGTATATGTGTCTTGGATTGGGGCCTAGTGGTAAAATTAAGATGGGCTCTGTATGTCCTTTTCCTTGCTACTTCTGTATGGATTTCAGCTTTTTAGAGAAGCTACAAGTTACAATTTCTCCAAAAAAAAGGTCTTTTCCAAATCGAAATGTGCTTTGGATGTGTTGTGTTTGTGGTTTTTTGTGATTTGGAAATCTTGTTTTCTGAGTATGGTCATGGTAAATGATTTCGAGTGCCCGAACAGAGCACAAATTTTCCAAGTTAACCAATATATCCTCAGTACATTGTGCCTTGTTTTCTGCGGAAAGAGTAATGGAATTGTTGAATTTGTTATTTATTGAAATTTGATCATGCTGTTGCTTGGATGTGATTATATTGAGATAACAAATATCTCATATTCAGTTGTATGTAAAAGCAGTTTTTGGAAGCTACGTATTTGTATATACAAGCTGGGGTTTTTAATCTCTAAGTGAGAAGATGGTTTTACCAGAAGAAGAGATCACAAGGCTTTACAGAGTTCGAAGAACTGTGATGCAAATGCTGAGAGATCGGAAATACTTAGTTGGAGATTTTGAGATCAACATGACAAGAGAACAGTTCAAGGCCAAATATGGAGAGAACATGAAAAGGGAAGACCTTACTATCAATAAGACAAAACGAAATGACAGCACCGATCAGGTGTTTCAATGATGCCTTTTGTTGCAGTAGATGCAGCCTGTAGTGTCATTCGGTCTTTAATTGTTTGTTCTTTTGTATCAGCTTTACGTCTTCTTTCCTGAAGAGCCAAAGGTTGGGGTCAAGACCATAAAAACTTACACCAACCGCATGAAATCGGAGAATGTTTCCAGAGCAATCTTGGTTACTCAACAAAATATGACTCCCATGGCAAGGACCTGTATAAGCGAAATATCGTCAAAATTCCACATGGAGGTTTTTCAGGTGAAGTTTATTGCTTAAAACTGTTGTTAGATTGATGAAATTGTGTTTCTGAGATCTTGAGAATGTCACCATAATCTATTAAAGGATCTATGGAAATGAAAGGTACCAGAAACATCAGCTTTCTTAGTTGGGAAAGTCTTAGTATCAGAAATATGATGATTTACTTCAGTTTCTTTCTACAGACACATCACTGTTGTAACATGCTTAGCTGGTTTCCATTCCAAGGGCCTTTTAAAAGGAAAATGTATCTCATCAAATACACTCAATAGTATTAGTCAAATATGACAAATTGATATTGCCTATAATTTAGTGTGACAGATTGGATGCATGGGGTTATCTGATAAATGTTAGCTAGTTTTGAGAGACCCAATTGGCAATTCCAACAAATTGAATCCAGGTCCGTCTTAGGTTCCACTATGTTGCCTAAAACTAGGTCTGTCTTGAGGGTTTTCATTGCAGTGTTTGATTTACTTATTTCCGGGACATCTTCAACCTCAACTTGGGTTGAAGGTTTGTTTCTTCTTGTCCGTATATATATATACATACTAGTTCCACCCTTGTGTGGTGGATAATAATTGCAGCGTGCATTGTTCACAAATTTAAAGGATATTCATGTTTTTTTTGTTCTATTAACTCACCGGTGTAGGAGCCAGAGTTGATGGTGAATGTTACAGAACATGTTCTAGTTCCTGAGCATCAGCTGCTTACGAATGAGGAAAAGAAGACCTTACTGGAGAGGTATACTGTGAAAGAGACACAGGTGAGTACTAAACAATGCTAATCTTGCATTGAAGAGATTTATTAGGATGCTATGTAACACATGCCATGACCTGACCTATATCTAGAGGCATACACACTAACATGTGCCACAATCTATTAAAGTTAAATTAAGTGATTTTATTGTTCTTCGGGGTCCGCTTATTTACTTGCATTTTAGGCTTAATGTGTCTTTACACCCTCCAAACTATTTTAACAAACTGTTTCTTTCTTTTGTTCCCTCTTAAGATTGTGATGTTTCATGTATGTATGTTTCAAACACATCTTAGTTTACAGTGGCAAACCAAACCGATTGGGATACTAATTGTTTCTTGTATATATTTCGGGGTCAATGGAATTCAGCTTCCTCGTATTCAGTTGACTGATCCAGTTGCAAAATATTACGGGCTTAAGCGTGGACAAGTTATGAAGATAATCCGGCCAAGTGAGACTGCAGGACGATACATCACCTACCGTTATGTTGTGTAATGCACTTACTTTCATTGTTGGTTGACACCTGACCTGCTAGTGCTCTGTTTATAAATACTTGTGGCTGGATGAGAAAGAGCTCACAAGTGAAGCACTCTTTGCAATTAGCATCTTAGACAACTGTTATAAGTATTTTTACAATAAAGTCAACACTAGCTATTATACTGGACTTGGTGTTGACTTTATCTTCAGCTAGCATTAGTCCAAGCCAATATCAAGTCCAGTATTCTTACAATAAAGTCAACACTAGCATTGGAAGAAAAAAAAAAAAAAAAATTCCCAAATTTTTGTGGAGATGATTTGGTTTTGAAAATACAAACAACATCATGACCACACAGTTTGTCCCTTCAAAATTAGGTTGAGAGAACAGTCTCGACCATTCCAAAAGAGTAATTTCATGGTTCAGCTGCATAAATGGAAGAGCCAACATCAGTTTGCATCTGAAGGTCCATAGCAGAAGTTCTAGCCCCACTAGTGCCCACGCATTCAGTCCAAGTCCTCTTTCTTTGGATTTTTGTTTTTAGAAGAAACGATGATAATTATTGATGGAAAAAATGAAAGTACAAAGTAACTATGGTGGTGCCGAATCTCTTTTTTGGACTTTTAAACATGGGGATAGGGGCAACGTAACAAAAACATTATTTCTTTGTTTGTTTGTTTGTTCTTTTATTTTTTGGGCTTTTTGGGGTTTTCCTATTTTTTTTAAATAACAATAATGGCTATATTCAATGGCTGTGTCTTGACTTGAATAGGGTTTTTGTTATTAACAGAGAGATTTTCTAGTGGTAAAGATGGGATATGCATGAAAGGCCGGTCCTGAGTTTTCAAAGGCCCAGGGCGAAAATTTAAAGTGTGCCCTACACACATTAATCACTAATACTAGTATACTTCTTGTTTTATCAACTAAGCATTGGGTTTTTTGAGAAAGTATTTATTCGAAAATATTTTTAGACTTTGAGCAATGTCCTCCATATTCCTAAATAATGAAAACAAATGTCCAACTATGGATACCAAAGCAGTGAGTCAAAGAATTTCAAGAATGCAAGTCAAGCCAATATCAAAGAATTTCTTTTAAAACTCTCGTCATGGATCCTTTGTTTCCAAAATTTCATATTCATCTCAATATCCTATTCCTAAAAATTATGGAAAAATATTATATCAATTTATGATAATATAATATAACACTTATTATAAAAATTAAAAATTTGAGGCCCCCTTGAATAATGGGCCCCAAGGCATACACTGACGCCCTAGGCAAGGCCGGATGTATGCATGCTTCTTCTCCTTTCTACTTGGTACGAATTTTAGCGTTTTAGAGAAGCTACAAGTTGTAGCTCCTCTCCAAACAAGTCTTTTCCAACTTCCTTTGGAATGGAAAAGTAGTTTGTATGAGTTTAGGGTTTAGGGTATCTCCGAATCTAATACAGATAATACATATATATATATATATATATATATAGTGAGCTTCGGTTGAGGGATCCCTCAAACAAGCTTATTTAGGGACACCCTTGTAGACAAGTGGCAGACCCAATAATTTTTCAGATAAGGGGCAATATTTGAATGAAGATTACTACTACTGTTTCATAACTTTATAATTAAAAAAATACAAAGTGACCCACATAAAAAAAAAATAAAAAAAAAACATATTATAAAAATATATATAAATAAAAAACCAGAAGAAAAAAAGACCAGGGAAAAAAAAAAGAAAAAGAGACCTTGCGATTGCAATTTGGGTCTGTTGGCTTCTTCAATTCAATTTAAACGGAGTGAATGTGGACTCTCTTTATATTAAATTATTAATAACATTAATTGTGCTTTGGTAGTGGGTTCCTATCCGTAGAATATAAGGCTTTATCTCTACTTTTTTTTCATTGCCCTAGTCCAAAACGACGTCGTTTTGGCCAAGGACTTAAAAAAAAAAAAAAAGAACCATGTGGGTTGTGCTGTGTGTAACAGCCCAACAACACAACAAACAAAAAGGAGTTTCGCAAAGGCATTTCCTCGAGCAGATTGTGGTGGGCACTTCCACGGTAGAGCTGAGGGGCAAATTCCACAACCTTCAAAGCTCTTTCCGGCAAAGGGAGGTGCATATGCACCTCCTTGTGCCTTTGTAGGTCCGCCAGTACTTGCAGAGGCCCACCATACACTTTATTTCATGAATCCAAACTGTCTACTTTGTAAATATTCATTTGAAGATCATCTCTGCAAAAAATACTTGAATCCGATATCATTTGACTACTCAATTAAACTTTTGAAATTTTAGTACTTTCTTAAAGTACCGTGTTCATTAATTTTGTAGGACATAATTAGATGTCTAAATGATTTATGATTTGTCTAATTTTTTGAAAGGATGATCTTTGAATAAAAACCTAAAAAATAGATGGTTTCTATCATTGGAAAAAAGCTTGTAGAGTACCTTAAAGGCGTCCCTCAAATAAAATTATTTGAGGAATCCCTCAATAGAATGCAGTCATATATATACACATGAAATACACGCAATACGTCTTGTATCTGCAACGAAGTATCATTAATTTTCCTGATTTGTTGACCACCAGATATGGGTGGCTAGGGGTGGGCATTGGAACTGCAAAACCGAGCCGAACCAAACCGAAAAAAAAATCGAGTTGACCAAAAAGTCAAGAATCGAAAAAAAATCCAAATCAGACTGGTTCAAATCAATTTCGGTTTCGATTTTCCATTACACAAAACCGGTCCAATATAATTAATTTATATATATTTTTTATTATATATATTTTAACACATGACTCTTTTTTATTAGTTGTATATGAGGTTACCGTAGGTGTGCATACACACGATCAGCAAAAAATTATAGGGAAATATACTGATATAATCACTTTTCACAAATTGTATTCTGAAATGATCACGTTACAAATCTTATTCTGATATAATCACTTTGGGACTTGAAATTACATAATTGCCCTCCATAAAAAGCATATCTATTGTGGAGCTATTGGCCATTGATTGTTGAGCGAAAACTTCTGACCTCGCTCTCTGCGTTCTCTCTTCCTCTCTCAGCGTTTTATCTCTCCACCATCGCTCCATGACCACCACCACTCTGTTTCTCCCACTCT
Organism: Prunus mume; assembly: GCF_029339155.1. Classification (NCBI taxonomy): domain Eukaryota; kingdom Viridiplantae; phylum Streptophyta; class Magnoliopsida; order Rosales; family Rosaceae; genus Prunus; species Prunus mume. The sequence goes on from NC_142702.1 coordinate 17,056,313, forward strand.
CGCGAAACCCATCTCTGTGTCAATTTCCCAACAAAAAAAACTCAATCTTTATCCCCTATCTAGGGTTATCTCGTCTTACAAGTCCAACCCAGAAAAATAAAAGCTTAGCCAAAGCCATGAATACATGTCCTTTAAGTTTTAATCCTTTATATTTTCTTTCCTGAAGAAGAAATAATGGACACAATGGACAAAATCATAGTTGATTTGCTGCCTTCTGATAGCATTTACTTCACTGTGGGAACATTAACAAGAAGCTCGATGTGGATCAATTCCAAAATGTCCATTCTTCCCACAGTGAGCTATCGGATTCTTGTCACCGATCGTTGAAACGGGGCATCCAGGTATTTATTTATAACCTCTCTGTTCTGATTACATTTGGACCTTTGCGTTTCTGTTTTTATGGAAATCATTTTGTGAGCTTTTCAATGTGTGTTTCTTTTGGGATTCTTTCAATTGTCTATTTCTAGGTTGTTGTGCTATTGGTCCTGTTCTCATGTAGATGAGCAATTGCATATGGGTTTATAGTGCTGGAGCTAAATAAGATATATTAAAGTATGTTTTAAATCTTGGAGTGGTCTTCTTTATTAAAAAAGGATCAGTTTTCTTTGTAAAGATTCCCCCTTTGTTTATGTGTATGTATGTGCATACATACAGCTCTTGATAATTATCAGCGGTTTATTTCAATTCCTGGATAATAAGGTACCTATTTTCATAGCTGAAATTGCACTAAAAAATCTTGGAGGAAGATTAACTGCTATAATCAGGTAAACATGTAACAAGAAATGCAATCCTTGAACCTAGCTAGTAGAATTCTTTTGTGAGTTAGCTTTGATAATTTAAGCAAGAAATTGATGTGGGTCAGTTCAGCAATAAACTATATGGGTTTGGATTGGATCATATCTAACTTTGTCTTCTGCTTATTTTATAGTTAATGATCATTTCTGGAGTGTCCATTTCCTTCAAAAATGGGGTACTAGAAAGCTGGAGGGCTTTAGCATTAATAGGTGATTTACTTAGACAGACTATGCTTTAGAATACTTATCTAATATAGTAGTAGAGTGCTCATTTGTGTGGTGATTGCAGGACTAGTTCCCTGTGCAGTGACCATTTTCGGTCTCTTTTTCATTCCTGAGTCTCCAAGATGGTTGGTAAGAGATACTTTTCTTTTTCTTTTTGTAGTTATATTGTTCGTGATCTTAATGGTACCGGAAACAAAAGGGAAAACCCTGAAACAAATCCAAGGAGATATTAATAAATAGAGAAGTGAAGGAAGAGTTAAAAAAGAAAAAAAAATGAAGAGCATTTTTTGTGGTCATTTGCTGTCGTTGAAAATTTTGACAGCACAGTGCAGCACATTGGTTGATGGAATCTTGAGAGAGGCTTCCAAACCACAAAAATATTGTACTACTACTGTTTACCCCACAAAATCATTGTCCCTACTTTTCATTTGTTGCAATGACTGTTTGGCATTGATTGGTTTATTTATTTTGCTTTTGTTTTTGCCTCTGGTACTGTATTCATGTCCTTGCTTGCTGGTTCCCTTTTTGGGGTTTTAAAAGGTGTATCTTTGGTGGTTTTCAATGCCACTGCTAGTGCATCTTCTTCTTATTTCTTGTCAAAGTTGATAGGGAGGCCCATTGTCTTCTTTGTTAAGCTTGACAAGCTGCAGTTTTTCCAAAACCAGGTAAATTCAAATGTCTCCATATCTCTCATTGATACTAACTTCAAAAGTAGGAGCAAGTCATTTATTTTTTCTTCCAGGTGGCTAAAAGAAGAGAGGGACTTTTGAACTACATGTTGTTTCTACGATTGACTCCCACCTTGCCAAACACATTTCTTTCTGGCAACCATAATTGGTCTGATACCAGCTGGTTATGTCACTGTCAGGCTATGTGTCTTTCACTTCTATGAAAATTTTGGGTTAAATTATGAAGTTCAATTTTGGTCTCAGAACATCACGAGGAATTATCATAACTATACTCAAATCTTGAAGGATTCTATGCTCAAATGACCCAAAATAAAAATCACTATGCAAAACCAGATATGTTTGTTATTTTTTGAATAAAGGAAGATCATTAAACCTTTATCTCAGTCATCTCAATCCGCACTGTTTACTCATGCAGAAAAAGATAAAATTGTCTTTAGCAAAATTGTTAGTTTTCTAATTTCAGAAGAGAAAGTATCAATTTTGGAGAATGGTTTTTATTTTGGTTAATTTCACGAAGTGGTTGGAGCTCAAACCACCTGTCACCAACATGTTAAGGTGCTGAGATAAAGTTAGGCCTAATCTATGAAGGACAATTATATTGGTGATTTATCTGAGTTCTCTGGCGTTCATAATGTACTCAAGTGTCACTAGTTATGCCTATGTCACTCTGCCGGATTAGCTCTTGGAGAGTTGTGAAAGGAAAATAATTTCCTAAGAAGCCTTTGGCTAGTAACAAATCCACCTTCAAGTCAAGAACATCTTTTACATCCTCAACTTTTACAAAAGCCTCTCCGCCTATTCCTTGCTCGAGAGTATTTTGACGATGTAGGAGTGTAAAACGTGATTCCATTAAGGATGTCGTGTCCTTTTTGTAAAATGTTGTAGATTATGAATATATAGTGGGAATGTGGAGTTTTTGTATTGCCATTGTATTGCTCCCTTATTGCATTTGTATTGTCATCATATTGCCATTGTAGTGTTGTGGTATTGCCTGGTTATTTCAGTTATATTTGTTTCTTATCACCTGTTTTTTCAAGTCTATCTTGTGAAGGAACTTATGAGAATATTTTGTAAAAGAAAACGCTTGATTGTGTAAGTTTATTTTGTAAAGGAAAATGCCAGATCATTATTCATTATCATATAAATAAGGTACAACGAGCACCGTATATGTATCTCTTCAATATGATTGATTCGTGTTCAGCTATTGATGTAAGAATGTGATTCCATTAAGGAGTAAGAATGTGATTCCATTATTGTTTTTTTATTGATTATTTATTATTGTAAGAATGTGATTCCATTTATGACGTCACCTCCTTTTTATAAATCAAACTCATAGTTGCTTCCCCTGCAACAAATTATATTAATTAAGAAAACCAACCAAAAAGCAATACAAAAGCAATACGAAAGTAATGGCATGTAGATTATGAAGTGGTAACAAACATGCAATACAAAAACAATACGATAGCAATAGAATAAACAAGCAATAAAGTGACAATAGACGAGTAATAAAAAAGCAATAAAAATACAATAAACAAGTTGAAGGCTTTTCTTTTTCTGGTGGAATCTGAAAAGAAAAGGGGAAAGAAACAGAAATTATCAAGACAAAACTGCAGAAAGAAACAGAAAGTGATTATATCAGACATTTCCCCTTAAAAAATTCTATACTGATAATGATAGCCACCCCAAGTTAAGGACGGCTCGGCATAAATTAATACAACTTCAGTCAGACTATGGCATTATATATATCCCTTTGAAATACAATATACAAATTGCTGGCTCAAAGAAGAGTAACAAAATTTTGATTCCAAATCCAGCATTTCACCATCTTCGAGGCCTGACATAATGCTCTTTGATAGTCACCCACCCTTCTCTAAAAAAAAGTTCGTCTTTCCTCTGCAGGAAAAAAGAAAGAAAAACCAAGATCAAGATCAATTGTCCTCCAAAAATATCGCTTAATTATGAAGGAACAAAACTCTGTGTCCTGGTTGCTGCAGATGTATTCTTAGGGCCAACCGTCTCCCATTCATCTTCTTCTGCAGAAGATACTAGAGATGATTTGAGGCCATTAATACTCGAGGGCTGTCCTTCAAGCTTAAGTAATTCATCATGCATCTGATCCATAATGAAGCTAAGGAACTCCTGAGCATCTTCTAGTCTAAAAAACAAAAATAGTTTCACTAGGCAACTTAAAATAGAAAGTAGAAAATAGACATGCTGCCATAAATATTTACACTAGATAAAGAAGAAACTAAACAATGCAACTTTTTGAAGTGTTCTAGGTTTCTTCTTTCCTTGGTCCATGAAAATATTGGCGAACTCAGAATAATACAGAAGATTGTTAACCAATTTGTTACAACATTTTACCGATCACAAGTTAACTTCCAAAATATCTCAGTCTAACCCATTATTTCACATTAAATGGGTTGCAACAGGTGTAATAAACCACAAACAGATAAATAAATTGGAAAAAAGTGCAGCATGTTTTCAGAAAATAAACAATTTAAGTGGAGACACTGTAACTGCAGACATTTTAGTCATGAGCTATGTCAGGCAGTGGCACTTTTTCAAGCCATCAGACAAATTGTAAAGCATGAGAATTATCAATCAAGCCTAATAATATTGAAGGAAAACCATTACCGATCAATACAAGATTTATGAGAATCACGAAGTAACAAAATTGCACTACATGTCTGACCTTTCTTGTTTATTTGGAAATAGTGAAAAGATATTAATATGAGGACAGAAAGGAAACAGTGCATAAGGGATTTAAAAGAAAAATAGTGGCAACGAAGGACAACTTTTGTGACTACAAATAGATGCATGTGTCTAAATTTTTTTTCCAATGATCGTGCCTTACAATTTCAGCCAGCAATACCATCAAGGATTAAATTTGCAATAAGAAGGCTCAACATAGAAATAAAAAATACAAAAAGACAAAACCTAGAAAAGAAAATTATTGACCCAGATCACATACAAACCTCGGCCTGCCTGAGATGCTAGTTGGTACATCTGGAGTAAAATTTTTAAGAACGCTTTCAAACATGGCAGGGCTAAAAGGCCTACCAGTCTCAAGAACACTTGCATCTTTGTTCTTTGAACTTGAACCACTAGGCACGTCAAATTCAGAGACGAACTCTGCAAATGCACCCAATGTTGGATAGCCAACCTAATAAAATCAAATTCAAATGGACAACATATTAGTTAAGTGATTAGCCAGAAAAAGAACAAGCATTAGGCAAGGTAGCTTCCTATTTTCTGAGATCAGCAGTCTATATGAATTTTGTTATTTGCAAATAGCAATTCTACTAAAACCACGGAAATGCAAAGTAATCGAATAAACAAAAGAAACCTTAGGCACTTTGCGAGTTCTCAATTCCTGCAGAAGCTGAACAAAAGGAGAACAGATGACAATCCTAGATGACAAATAGCAAATTGACGCACTTCGTCATCCATAGAGCAAAATCAATCAGACCAATAGAAGTTCATCCAAGAATGAACTAATTCACAGTTAAAATACAGAAATTTCCAATCTCTCTAATTACTAAACTTCACAAAATCAGTCACAGATTAGTGAAATTATCCTTCTCAAATGACCATACAAAAAGACAAACTAGTCAATAACAAATACAAAACCCACCTTAGAATCACTCGTTTGACGCACAGAACCGAATTGGAAATCCCAGAAACACCTAAAGAAAAGCACGAATTTTGTCTGTGAGAGGATTGAGAATGAGGAGGAAGTACGTGAAAAAAGTCGGAATGAAACCAAGAATTAGGGTTTTTTGAGGCCCTGAAGGAGCAGAGGAGAAGAGAAAGAAGTCGATTGAAGACATGAAAAGAGAGGGAACTGAGAGATTGTTGAAGGGAGAGAGCATTTAACGAAGAAACCCTCTCTTTCACCTTCAAGAACCCCCTCAACAAACCCTAACATTGACTGTAGAGAGAGAACGAGAGAGTGCTGCTTTTGTTTTCGCGACAGAGAGAGAAAGAGAGTGGTGGTGGTCGATGAGAGAAATCACTGAGAGAGGAAGAGAGAACCGTGAGAGAGAGCTGAGACAGAGAGAGAAGTCGGAAGTGTTAGGTCGGCAATCAATGGACAATAACTCCACAATAGATATGTTTTTATACGGAGAGCACTTAGGTAATTTCACGTCCCCAAGTGATTATATCTGAATAGGATTTGTAACGTGATTATATCAATATATTTCCAAAAATTATAACCTAATTAGGTTTTTCTTTTTTCCTTCCTCCTCCAATTTCGTTCCTCTCTCCTTCACCTAAAACTGTGTGACAGAGGCTCACGCCAAACCTCTCTCACCATCCTCTTTCTCCTCAGATCCACATCGCACCGCCAAGCTTTCTCTCGAAAAACCTCATCTTAGGCAAACCTCTCTCTCAACCGCTCCTCTCTCAGCCTCTGCTTCTCTCGAGCTGCCACCTCTCATAGTCGCCAGGTCATATTTTTTTTTTTTTTTTTTTTTTTTTCTCTTTTCCCCCTTCGAATCTTTGACTAACTCTATTTGTCTGCAATTCGCAGAACCAGCACAGCAGTTCGCAGCCACCTCTTCATTTTATTTAGCTCTCTCTCTGTGTCAGGTATGATTCACCATAAACTATTTGAGTTTTTGATTTTCTTTGTTATGAAGTTGTAGGCATTATTATTCCAAATTCATCCTTTCATGTTGTCGGATATATTGGTCTGGAAGCTGTGGGTAGTGATGGGCATAGCTGTACAAACTATATTGAATTGAAGGCTTTCTTAATTTGATTCATATGTTGTGGTTCAAATTAATTTAGGGTTGATTAAAATAAAATGGCAGTCCTAGAAATTTATCAAATTGATTTAAATTGATTTAGGTTTGATTAAAATAAAATGGCAACCCTAGAAATTTATCAAATTGATTCATATTGATTAATTGGCTTGTGTTTTAGGGAAAAGAATCTCTAAATCAATAACTAATTGGTTGTATAATGAAATTAATATTATGAAATTTGACTTTAGACTTGCTTCTACAAAATGGAATTTATAATATTTGATTGACCAAATATTGCTTTGTCATAAACAGTGCCGTGGCTCCATGATGAATGTTGAAAATATTTCATGTGAAGTGAAATTATATGAAGTGCAGTTGCTTGTTTGCCATGAATGCAAATTTCAGATTTGAACTTAGTCTTTGTATAATATTTCTGTTAACTCAAAATTTAATTGATGCTTGCCATGTTACATACAGGGGTCAGGCAGAGACAGAGTTTAAGGTGGAAGTGGAAGCCATTGGTAAAGTAAAGCATAAGAATTTGGTGGGTCTAATTGGCTATTGTGCTGAAGCTGCTCAAAGGTAAATCTATTTTCATATCTTTTAGGTGAATTCAACTGTTTCTTCTTCTAATTATGTTTTCTTGTTATATTTTCATTTAGTTGGAAATGAAACTTTGTATAATGATAATGTGATGATTGAATTTGGGTTGTATTTAGCTTGTAATTTATTTCGTTTGCCACCCCGCACCCACCCGGGGTGGCAAACGAAGTATCATTGACTTTCCTTATGTGTTGTTGACCACCCGATACCACTCCAATACGTCCCACAATACATACACACGAAGAATAAGGTCTAAATACAGTCAAGATACGACGCGGGCTTATTTTGAAAATATCTGGAAACTTTTGTAGTAATTCGAAATTTTATACAAAAGTTGGGGGTCAAAATATAAATTTCAAACTTGATTTAATCACACTGACCTCTTCTTCAAGACAGAGGCTAGGTTTTCCACTGTAATAGTTTTGGCGGCAGCAGAAGGAAGCAGAAAGAAGAAAGAACCCTAACTCACCTTCTTCTCGACTGCATCTGCTGCACCAGGTCTCGGCGGTAACAGGCCCAGCCTCTTCTTCTCGACTGCCTCTGCTACACGAGGTTTTTTTCTTCAATTAATTTTTTTTAGTCTTAACTCACTTTCTTCTCGACTGCGTCTGCCTCCTTTACTTACTTTCCATCTGCTTCTTGAAGTAATTGTTAGCTGTGGTTGGTTTGTTGATTTGATGTATTAGTTGGTAACTGTGGTTGGTTCGTTTTCCCCTCTTTTCGGAAATCCTTTGATACACTCTTTCTTGTTTACTTGATCAAATGCCCTAATCATCTTGATTCATCTCTAGTGTCCTCGTTTCTAAGGTTTCTAGAGCAAAGGCCTTTTCTTTTTGTGTAGAAAAGTTAATGGAATTGTTGAATTTTGTTTTGGTTTAAGTTGATTTCGTTGTTGCTTGGCTGTGATTCGATAACCAATCTCGTTTTCAATTGCATGGGAAAGCAGCTTTTGTAGCTACATGTGTAACTGTAGATTTTGTAGTCATTTGCGAAATTGAATTTTCATAATCCCAAAGAAACCTAACTACCAAGCTAATTTTTGTACTCTATCAGTGACAAAGATGGTTTACCCTGAAGAAGAAATCACGAGGCTTTACAGAGTTCGTAAGACGGTGATGCAAATGCTGAAAGATCGGAATTACTTAGTTGGAGATTTTGAGATCAACATGACAAGAGAACAGTTCAAGAGCAAATATGGCGAAAACATGAAAAGGGAAGACCTTACTATCAATAAAACTAAGCGAAGTGATAGCTCTGATCAGGTGTGTCCCTGATGCTTTTTATTGCAGTGGATGTAGTGTTATCCGTCTCTAATTGTTGATTCTTGTGTTTCAGATTTATGTCTTTTTTCCTGAAGAACCAAAGGTTGGGGTCAAGACAATGAAGACTTATACTAACCGCATGAAATCGGAGAATGTGCTCAGAGCTGTCTTGGTTACTCAACAAAATCTGACTCCCTTTGCAAAGACCTGTATCAGTGAGATATCTTCAAAGTTCCACTTGGAGGTTTTTCAGGTGACGTTCATTGCTTAAATTTTGGTTAAAATGAAATGTTCTTGAAATCTCCTGCATGTCACTATAATTTATTAATCCTTACCTATCAGAAACATCGACATTCTTACTTGGGCATGTCTTAGTATCAGAAAATTTAAGTCTAAACACTGAAAGATCACTGTTACCACTGTAGCCTGCGTAGTTTGTTTATATTCCAAGGGCCTTTTAAAGATAAAGAATGACAATTTATTTGATCAAATGCTCTTAATTGTATAGGTGTTTCCCTACACTTTAGAGTGATGGATTGGATAATGTTAATTAACCGAGATGCCTAAAACTAGGTCTGTCTTGAATAACTACTTTGCATTGTTTGATTTACTTTTTCTGGGAATACAGCTTTCACTTCAGCTTGGCTTGTAGATGTTTTCTTTTCCAGTCACATTGTCTCCACCTTAGTCTATAAAATAAATACAATTGCAACATGTGAATAATGTGTTGGTGGATATTAACGTTTTCTTTCATTAACTCTATTGATTCAGGAGGCAGAATTGTTGGTGAATATTAAAGAGCATGTGCTAGTTCCTGAGCATCTGGTGCTTACAACTGAGGAAAAGAAGACTTTACTGGAGAGGTATACTGTGAAAGAAACACAGGTCAGTGCTGAATACTGTTGTTAATATTGCATTTAAGAAATTTAGATGCTACGTAAGACATGGCGTGACCTCATTTCATGACAAAATATTAAACTTTTTTACTCATATTTGGAGATTTTCAATGGTTGTGTTCTAAACACATCTTAGTCTGTACTTATCTGGCTTTAATCCACTTGTACACTAAATTGTTTCTTTGGTGTGTGTATATTGGGTGGATGGAGTCCAGCTTCCTCGGATTCAGGTGACCGATCCAATTGCAAAATATTACGGGCTTAAGCGTGGACAAGTTGTGAAGATAGTCCGACCAAGTGAGACTGCAGGACGATATATCACCTACCGCTACGTTATTTAATTGTTTTTATTGTTAGTGCAGCTTGATTCTGAAAAGGAGCTCTAAAGGGAAGAGACTGCAATTAGGATTTTAGTCAACTTGATGTTTTGAACTCAATTTTGCGCATTCCTCAGTAGTGCATGTGATGTTAGCTCGTGTGGAGCTGATTTCCTGTAGTCTACATACTGATATTGTTGTCACACCACCTCCCATCTCAAAGTACACTTGCTAATGTTGCCCTTTGAGACCTTACATTGATGTCTCAGGTATAAATGGACGTTTATGTAAAAATTTAAGAATATGGATTAATGAAGTAGGGTTTTGGCTTATTTTTGTTACTCATAGGCTAACATAGGATTTAGGGCTTATTTATTTATTTATTTATTTTAAAATAGTTGTTTTCCTGTTAAAAGGGATGCCTAAACGGGGAATTCTAATCCTTGTTCCTGAGCTTTGACTTGCTCGATAGACATATTTCCAGCAGGGCACGCCCATAGAGACTGATCTTGGCTGTTGATGGAAGTGGGGAGCACAATGCATCAACGGTCATATTAGGCTTTGCGTGCTTGTGTGACCTAGTGCAGCAGCAGTCTCGTGTACCCAATATTTTTTATCTTTTTGGTCGAAGTACCCAATTTTTACTCTCCCCCTTTTGGCACTTTGAAGCTGCTCCCGTGAATTCTATGTACCCCTGTAGAAGAAACGTCTACTTCTCTTCCTTGATGCTTCCTCATTTGAACTAAGGTAAAAGAAGCAAATGATTGATCGACTTTCTTCCGACTTCAGCTTGGCATGAAGATATACCTTCACTACTTAGTTAGAGAAGATGGATGAGTTAAGGTAGCTTTCTACCATGCTTTTGTTATTCGTAGACTGTTGTTATTTTGACTTTGAACGGTTCAACAAAACAAAAACTTGTCCAATTCTCTGAACCATCCAGGAATCTAAACGAATGAGTTGGATTACATAACGCGTTGATGTTTACTCTTTGCTGTCTGTTGCATTTATTATATTACATTGCTCACCGTTTTTGAGTCCCACCAAACCTTATTTTTCAAATGAAACACGAAATACCGTTTCAATGTAACGCGATTTCGTAGACAAGGGTTTTTACATATACATAGTTTGACTGGGGGAGTGCATGTTTTGGCTTTTTATTTGTTGGTGCTGCCACATATTTCATGTACTGAGTCAAAAGAAACTTCCTCTCCTCTCCCTGGTTGCTTCTCCATTGACGTTGACCAGAGGAAAGAAACCTAAAAGCCAGTGCTTGATGCAGCAACTCATTTTGCAACACCACAGGCTATTTATATAGACACCTTAGAAACCGAGTCTTATACATCATCGCTAGCTAGCTTCATAGAAAAAAAAATGGCGAATGCCCCAAACCCACCAAACAAAGGGTGGAATTGGTTGAAGAGCTTCCAATATGACGAAGGAAATGATTCTCCAGGCGATGCACGCAACGTTTTGCTAATAGTTGCAGCACTGATCACTGCGGTGACCTTCCAAGCTGGCGTCAACCCTCCCGGAGGTGTTTGGCAAGACAGTCAGAATGGCCACACTGCAGGGAGAGCCATTTATGCAACTCACAAAGCACCATTTTATGTGTTCTTGATATCAAACACCTTGGCTCTTTCCACTGCTATCTTTATAATCATATCGCTTACTCACAGGTTCCCTTTCCATTTGGAGGTCTTGGTTGCCACAGTGTCTATGATTGTGACTTATGGTTCTGCGGTGTTTGCTGTCACCCCAAATGAGGCTGTCCAGTTTCGTTACCTATTGACTGCAGCTGCTCTGCCTTTTATAATAAGGATTTTTATCCAAGTTTTCAAGATGTATAAACCGAAATGTGTGTTGTATTTTAAGAATCATTTTTAGATACAAATGGTTGTGTACAACAGTATTGGTTTATCTTATCGCGTTAGGTACAGGATGAGAGAGATAAACATATGGTCATACAACATGTGGTGGACAGGAAAATGCGTACTTTTTCTTAGGCGGATGGTCAATGTATTGTGTTGTCAGTTTGCAGAGTGTTTGTAGCTGAGTCCATGAGCAGGGTTGGGTTACCACATGGATTTGATGTATGTAGTTGAAATGGACAGAGAAGGCAGGAGTTGCAAATTACAATGTATCCCAGCTCAGATTTTATAGCGGTATCAAAATCTAAGATGAGTTTCTAGTGGTTATACAACTAGCTGGCCAAGGACAAGCATCATGCGTCTCTCATTTTCTAGACAAGAACTATGACCACAAGACGTGCTTGTTTTATGTTAACTTCTATGCACTCTTCTTGCACATGCCAAGGAATGCTCTCTGTTTTGACGATATGAATTTTTATTCAAATATCGTCCAGATTAATAGTTTGACAACATAACATGTTAAACGATATGACAAATAAACATTAATATTTATACTATATAGATCAAATTAACAGTCTCACAATATAACCACGTTGAAAAACCATTATATGAACAACATTCTTATGATTTCTAAGCCAGCCTGTCAAATTCTACAATCAGTACTAATTTCTAAACTTCTCTCTCTCCCCCAGCCAGTGGCCCATGATTGCACATGTTCCTTGTTCCCATCTCAAGATCAATACAACTGTCCACACCAAATATGACTGCAATAAAATAAAACAGTACTCTCTTGACACAAACTATTCTTTTGTTCACCGGTCCTACCCATGTCACCTAATTAGCTTTCACACCCACCACTCATATACCTCCAAATTGTGACCAAGTATGAGCAAATTGTCTTGCATGGCCAGTGGCCACCTATGTTTTTCACTTGTGGCAACCTAAAAGTCAAGACGAGACTAAAATTTATAGATAAGAACAAGTATCAACCAAACAAGCCATTTAGAGGAACAATGAAGTGTTATTTGGATTGAATCAGGTTTTGGTGTGCTTCCAAGTGGTCTTGGGTTCTAACCCCTATAGTAACTCTGTGTGTGAGTTTTCATCCCTTCCTTTTCCTAACTTTGGGGAAGGAAAAAAAAAAGAAAAAAAAAGTCATTTAGAGGTATTGCTTTTCCAAACTGGAAATTCAAGACCCATCTGTACATAACATGCCAAATAACTTCAATTACAAAACCCAAAAAAGAAAAAGGAAAAAAAAAAGGACAGAAATATCTAATGTTCATATTGCCAGCCCAAAAAATATGGGCAAAGTACAAAAATCACTACCTCAACAACTACCTTTTTTTTTTTTTTTTTTTTTTATTTAAAGGCAACAACCCTGTAAAGCTTTAATCAAACAGCTAGCTGCTGTGGCTGATGGGAGGCTTCCTCCTCATCAAAGCACAAATGGAGCTTTAGTGATTTGCCTAAACTAAGAGAAGAATCTGCAGAATCTAGAGGAGGCTGCAAGAGGAGCATTTCTCTTTGGAGGTAGGAGCAGTAGGTGGTGAAGGTTGAAGGGGTCACATTTAAGTTGAAGCTCAAACCAAATAGGAAATCCACTTCAAGAAAATTCATCTCTATTGTGCTGATCCCACCAACTTTTGCATAATAAGCATTGTTGTAGTACCTGAATATTACAGCACATTTATGAAAATGGAAATTAGTCAATTCTGGCAATAAATCTACAGCAAATAGATCCCATTACAAAAATAGCTTTCACATTACAGAAACTTTTCTATGAGCCATATTTCTTCATCATGTTATTTGATTAAAATTATTAAATTATGTCACCATGTGCATCTTGGTGGACTCTCCACTCCATGTATATAGGAAAGCCATAGTAACACATGGCTGAGATTATTTGGATTTTTAGTTAAAACATAATTAGCCAGGTAGGAAGAGACTACGACCTCGGGTGCAGGGGTAAGTGCTCTTAATTACTTGAGCAACAAGCCCCTTGCAAGAGTGTTTTTTTTTTTTTTTGGTTGTCAAAGTTAGGAAGGGGGAGAGAGGGTAAAACTCACACACATGAGTACCACGGGAGTTTGAAGTCAAAGGCCTGAGCCAATCCAACTAACACCCCGTTAAAACTTTCTTTCTCTGAGTTTTTATAGAATCATTCCAAATCAGAAGGTTTTATACCTCCAACTTTTTCCAAGTAATTACAGAGTTGTATGAAATTATGAAGATACCGAAGCAAGAAATTAAGCAGATCAGAAAACAGTGAGAACTCTATAGCTCAGAGACATTGCAAGCTTAATAAGGGAAGACTCAGAAAAGAAAAACCCAGTGAATTCATATCCAATCTCCATCCACATTCATGCAGGAAACAGAATATTCCAAAACTCGTATGAACACAATGATAATGACCACATAAACTCGTATAAATAACTTTGACAAAAAATTTCTAAGTACTCAAAAACACCAACAGTTCAAATCCAAAGAGATTTTCCAAACAAATGCTCATCATAAGCTAATAAAATTCAACTTCACCACACTTACATGTCATCCATGAACTTTGCAGCCACCATGACACTAGCAATCAGCAACCGGTGAACGTTGTACGAATTGATGGGCAGAGTTGGTTGCCTCTGAGAAAACCGATCCAGATAAACATACGCAACAATTAAGCAAGATGGGCTACAATTGGCATACTTGAAAATCCTCTCCAAATAGCTCTGTATTGATATGGTGGGCCTGGTTAGGCCATGGAAGACTGAGATTCTCTGGGTTTGGAATGGATTGATGTCATTCGATTCAGCCACCCTTTGAACCAGAGATGAGAGGAATGTGATGATCTTGGTCATCACTATTGGGTTCTCTAGCTCTGCCATTGATGATGATGAGAGCAAGTTCTGGTTTGGTTCTCAAGTGTTTTGAATTGTTTTGTTGGTGCTTAGTGCTTATGTTGTCTATATATAAGATTGGTTAGGAATTAGTGACTTTGTTTTTTGTTTTTTGTTTTTTGTTTTTTTGTTTTTTGGTTAAAGAAAGGAGGGAGCATGAGAGATGATAGAGGCCAAAGAAGAGAAAGGTAAATGTATAAAACTAAAAACTAAAAATAAAAAATCTTTTTTCTCTCTTTTTATTTTTATTTCAACTATAATAAAACAGAAAACAAAAACAAGTATTAAAAAAAAGAAGGAAGTTATTCATTATTACCAAAATAGCCTCAACAATTTGAATGAGGACTCTACTTATCCTCATTGGTTTATTGGGTTTGTGACACGTGTCATTTTTAATTTAAAAAGATTGCATTTTGAGTTTGGGCAATGATTTTCTTTTCCTTTTATTTCAAACCTTGTAAGAGGGAAGAAAGATGGATTAATGGTGGATTAAATAGTGTCATTTTCTTGAAATGAACGTGGGATTTTTTTTTTTTTGGCGATTTGCTGTGACAATTGTGATGGCATGCCATACCCATCATGTGATTACATGTGGGAAAAATTTGTGATTGTAATGTGGGGCCCCCACGTTCTAAGAGATCTTGCATCTTCGCATGTGTTGTGATTCGCATACAATTTGGGTGGCATAACATGGATTTGCTATGTTTGGTCCACGGCTTTCATGTAAGCTGCTTTTGTTGCAAGCAATAAGTACACTCAAAATTTGCACAATTTAGGGATGGTGGGTTGGGGTTCAAGATTGGGTCATGTGATTTGTATCTTGCTTAACTTAATATAATTACAATAATGCTAATATAGTACTCTTTGTTTTTGACCAAAATAAATGAGGTTTAGAGTTAATTCGAATTTAAAACACTGCTACATTATTCGGCGAACAATTTTAATAAGCGCTTATAATTAAAGTGACAAATTTATTAAACCACCGCTTAGATGGTGACTAGAAAGGTCACGAGATTGGCAAGGGAGTGTTGTCTGTGAATCAAATAGCAAAGCAAACAAAACGTCAAAATCTGTGGGAAGGGCAAGTTTTGGACATATCAATCCAGCATAGATTGAGTTTCATACATGGTTATAGCAATTTGGTCCCAAAAAAGAATATTTATAAAGTAATATGTGATATTTTATAAGCACACTATTTTTTTTTTTAAATCTTAATCTTTTTACTTATTAAACTGATTGATTTTTTCTTTCATTTCTTTTTTGAATCTATGTGGATTATTTTATATGCACACTATATCATTGCATAACACCGACGGTAGAATTTAATATGAGAATATGTCACACAAAATTGGAAAAGAAAAGGTTTTATATGACATGTCCTAATCTTTATTGTAAAGATTTTATTTATATTATTATTATTACCTTCTTTTTTGTATTCAGGCTAAACTACAGGCTAGCTATACTATAGTATAAATAGTCCAAGCTGCAGCAAAGATTATCTGTTTGCAGACAATCTAAAAAGTTCTCATGTTCTGGTAATATTATTTCTTCGTCACCATATATAAATAAGGAAGCAGATGTCATCCAATCTTGCATCATGACTTGTAATTCTAACCTTTTTTAGGTTCGAAATTACTTCGTTGGCAAATGTGTCAAAATATTAAATGTATAAGCAAATATTATTTGTGGGAATTTTCTGTGTATTCTTCTCTTTGTAGGAGGTTGTATTTATAATATAATAAACCCTTATATGTCTAGGAAAATAATAACTCCAAATTCTATTTACAGTAGGAAATCAGGAATTAAAGTAAATCATTTACATTGAATATAGGAAACCTTGGTGTGTAAGGAAGTAACTGCGAGTCCAAAAGTCAAGCCAACACTCTCCTTCACGTTTGTGCATAGATATCGCCAATACCCAACTGGTTCTGTGAATTGTGGAACACTCTATTCGAAATTGCCTTTATTAAAATATCCGCCAATTGATCCTCGGAATTTATGAACGAAAACTGAATCACTTTAGCTTCAAGCTTCTATTTAATGTAGTGTCAATCCACCTTAACATGTTTGGTGCAATCATGTTGAACTGGATTATGTGCAATAGCTATTGCAGCCTTGTTTGTCACAAAAGAGATTCATTGCAGACGTAGGTCGATACCCAAGTTCAGTAAGCAACTTACGTAGCCAAAGGAGTTCCCAGATTCCTTTAGTCATATCTCTGAACTCGGCTTCTACACTAGATAGAGCTACTACCTTCTGTTTCTTGCTCCTCCACATCACTAAATTACCTCCTGCAAATGTAAAGTAACCTGACGTAGATCTTCTATTTGTTACACTTCCTGTCCAATCTACATCTGTGTAACCATCAATATTCATATGACCATGTTTTGAGAACATAAGTCCTTTGTTAGATGCAAACTTTAAATATTGAAGTATTTGGAGAATTGCATTAATGTGATCTTCACTTGAAGAATACATGAATTGACTAACTACGCTCCCTGCATAAGCGATGTCTGGTCGAGTATGTGACAAATAGATCAATCTTCCTACTAACCTTTGGTATCTTTCCTTGTTAGTTGGAACTTGATCCAAATATTCTCTAAGATGGTGATTTTGAAAAATAGGAGTGTTTACAAGTTTGCAATCTATCATTCTTGTGTCTATTAACAAGTCCAAGACATATTTCATTTGAGACAAAAATATGCCTTGCTTTGATCGGGCCACCTCAATCCCCAATAAATATTTGAGTCCACCTAGAGTCTTCATCTCAAATTCAATAGCTAAATGGTCTTGCAGCCGAGATATTTCATGTTCATCATTCCCAGTAATAATCTTATCATCAACATAAATTATTAAATTTGTTACCTTTCATTTTTGATGTTTCAAGAATAGAGTATGATTTGAATTGCTTTGCTTGAACCCATAATTCCTCATTGCTAAATTGAATCGTCTGAACCATGCATATGATAACTGTTTCAAACCGTATAATGTTTTTCGCAACTTGCACACCACACTTGTCTAAGTAGATGTTGTATATCCTAGCAGAATGTCCATGTACACTTCTTCTATGAGTTCACCATACAAGAAAGTATTATACATCAAACTGATGGATTGGCCAATCCAGGTTAGCTGTGAGAGATAAGAGCACTTTGACTGTGTTAAGCTTTGTTACGGGGGCAAATATTTCTGCATAATCGATGCCATAGGTCTGTGTGTATTCTTTTGCCACAAGTTTGGCTTTTTTTTGTTCAATGGAACCATCGGCATTATGTTTGAGAGTAAACACCTATCTGCATCCAGTTATTCTTTTTCTTGGGGGCAACGTCTTGAGTGTTCACGTCTAATTTTTCTCCAGAGCCTTCCTTTCTTCCTTCATTGCTTGATTCCACTTCAGATCTTTTAGTGCTTCAGTTATCTTAATAAGAATGTCAATAGTAGACAATTGATGCACAAACGCCTTTAGTGATTTAGCCAATCCTTGAGCAGACACATGGTTGACAATTGGATACTTCGATGATTTGTGAATATCACGAGAATACCAATTTGGTGGTTTGCCACGATTATGCCTGAAAGGTAATTGGTATCCAATAGAATCATCAACTAAATTCACATGAGTTTTAGGGCTAAATATATTCTCAGGAGATTGGTCGTCTGGTACTATAAAATGAGAGAAG
The DNA here is from genome assembly GCF_029339155.1 of Prunus mume. Lineage (NCBI taxonomy): Eukaryota > Viridiplantae > Streptophyta > Magnoliopsida > Rosales > Rosaceae > Prunus > Prunus mume. The sequence goes on from NC_142702.1 coordinate 17,074,289, forward strand.
GGGCCTTCATCTTTGTCTTCTTTCTCAGTAGAATCAAAAGTAGTTAAATCAATAGACTTTTCAAATGCAAGTGACCGGGTGCATTTAGGGCGATCGGTCGTTTTAGTTCGAGCCCAACTATCGAATTCTGTTGTTTGTAGCAAGTAGTCGTTTCTTCAGAGCGACTGGTCGTATTGTTCAAAGAGCTCACTATTTGAAGCGACTGTTCGTTTCTATGTTGACGTTGATTTTTCCATCTTCTAGTAGGCTCCAAGTCTGCACTTCATTCCGTGTCTCCTCTTGAAGTGGAGAATTGGACATCGGGTCATGAAAGAATGTCTCAGACTCCAAAAAAGTGACATCTAGAGTAACCTACGTGTGTTGAGAATGAGGACGATAACACCTATAACCTTTCTGATGAGTGCCTTACCTAAAAGAACACAATGAAGCACACAAGGGTCAAGTTTTCTTTGCTGGTTTTTATGGAGATGAACATATACCACACATCCAAATACTTGTACTCGGAGCATCAAGACAGAGGGCAGGGGCCCGTGTTGAGCAAGCACTTAAACCGAAGTACAAATGTCCAAGACACGAGAAGGCATACGGTTGAGCAAATAAATAGCCGTGACGATGGCATCATCTCTGTGGTGGTGAGGAACATGTGCCCCAATCAAGAGTGCATGGGCTGTTTCAAGAAGATGACGATTTTTCCGTTCTGCAACCTCATTCTGTTGTGGAGTTTGAGGACAAATCTTTTCATGGAGAATGTCATGCATCTAAAAGTACATATGAAATCATGGTTGACATATTCGTCTTCATTGTCAGAACAGAGGATTTGGATTTTGGTAGACAATTGAGTTTCAATATGTTTGTGAATGGCTATGAATATAGTAAACATTTCACTTGTAGTCTTCTACACAGAAAGCCATGTCATATGAGTACAATCATCTACAAACGTCACAAACCATCTAAATCTAAAAGTAGTCAAGGTAAGGGAAGAGCCTCAGACATCATAATGCACTAAAGAAAAATGAACAACACTTTTCTTCATACTCAAAGGATAAGAAACTCTGTGACTCTTGGCCAAGATGTAAGTATCACAATGAAAGTTTGAATCTTTACAAATAGAAAAAAAATCGGAATATAAATGTCTCATATAACCAAAAGACGGATGTCCTATATGATGGTGCCATAACAAAATTTATCGGTGCTTGAAATCAAATGGAAAGTGTTGAAGTCATCCACAAGTAAAGCCTCATCTCTTATACCACGTCCAATGATCTCCTTGGTGAAAATATCATTAAGAAACAAAAAGTGGGATAAATTAGTGCACAACAATTTAGTTGTTCAGTAGCTTGGCCAACAAACATCAGCTTATTGGACAATGACGTAACAAATAAAGTATTGGAAAGTAAAAGAGAAGAGGAAAGAGCAATGGTGCCCGCTCCAGTCACAGGGTAAGTAACACCATTTTCATTAGCAATACTAGTGCATCATGGATGAAAAGTGCTTAGAAAGACAGTCGGATCAAATATTATATGGTCAATTGCACTAGAATCAATAATCCATCCAATGGCATTACTTAAGGCAAAAGTATAAAAGACAGAACCACAGTTACCTGAGTAGCTCAAAGTGCCGGAGTGAATAGAAGATGTCGATGGGAGGATGGATCGGGGCCAAGGATCCAACAGTAATGGAGATTCGAAAGTGAAGAGAGTAGCAAGTCCAGATCCAAGCGTAGCTTTCCTAGCTTTGTCTCATTCCCACGAATCGGGATATTCATGCAACTTGTAACAAGTCTCCCAAGTGTCTTTAGGATTTCCACAGTGAGTACATCTCGTCTCGTCAGTTGAAGCTTTGGGTCTAGGAGGGTGGGTAGTCTGGCAGCCAAACGAGCCAACAGCCGTGGTGTAAGATTGTATCTGAAGGGGCACAAATGCAGAGGAAAGTGGTTAGCCAGGCCAACCGATAGAGGGGTGGCCGGTTGACCGGTGTGTGCCCTTGGCCTCCAAACTAGCTGCGATTGGAGCTTGAGTATCCATCATCACAGCTTATTGGAGATCTTAGCATCGGACAAAAGCATAGGCCTGCTCGACTGTGGAAACTGAGCCAGCTAAAGAACATCCATGCGGGCATTATCTAGGCGGTCATCCAAGCCATCAAGAATATATAAACACGGTCTTCTTGGAGATTGGCGTTGTGCTCCTTGATATCGGAGTCACATTTCTTCCGATTCAGATGACGAATATCGATTTCTTGCCATAAACTTTGGAGATCATTGTTGTAGGTTTCAATCGAGCCACCCATTTGTCGCATCCGGTGAGTGAGCCGTTTAAGGTCGTACACCTGAAATGTGTTAGTGCCATCAAAGTAGGTCGTGACAATCACATCCGAGAAGACATGTGTGGTGGGAAAGTGAATAAATGTGCTAATCAAGCGAGGCTCCACATAGTGTATTAGCTAGCCTTTCACAACGACATTCTCAGTGCGTTAATGGTGGAAGTGCAGGTCAGTCGAAGAAGGTGGTGGAAGTTCGCCGGTGAGGTATCCCAACTTGTCTTTGCATATGAGTACATCTCGACAACTTGGGACCAAATGGGATAGTTGGAGCCATTCAACTTGATGCCAGTCGGACAGCAGAAGCTTCATAGGTAATAGTCGGGGTTGGGAGCAGGCTCTGCATGTCAGTCATGTTCGTGTTTGTTGAGGCCCAAAAAATCCACGCTTCGGCCCAAATAAATTATCGACCCAATGCGATACCTTATCAAGAAGAAACCCGATTTAGGCACTCGAAAATTCATCATATACTCTTTACACACATGCCACGCCAAGCAAATAAGCAACATGCCACGCTACAAGCTTAAGTGGGTCTAAGCCACGCAAGATGCCTGGGGCTTGCTTGAGTGGGTTGTGGTATGGATGGTAATAAGTTGTCATGAGGCCCATTGATGGGTCGAGAAATGGAGGTTCCGGGTCGCTTGGGAGCCTCGGAACCCAAGCCCATTTCTTAGGCCCAAACATGTGGGTAAGCACAAAAGAGAAAGTAGCCCAACCAAAATAGCCCATTACTCCAACCAAAATAGCCCATCACTTCAACCAAACTAGCCTAATACTTGATGAAGTTAGCTCATGTACTTGATAAACCAACTTATTGTCATAGAAGGCCCAAGCAACCCAAAAAAATATCTGCAAATCTTCAGCACCTAGCTGAAAACAAAAGCCACGTTGAAAGCCAAAATATCCATGTGTGAAAGCTGCTGGAAAGCTCCAGCACATGGGAGATACAAGTTTCAAGCAAAAACTTCCAAATGATTAAGGGATATTGGAGCGCAGATCACCATTTGAACCAGTATGCATACCTATTTCTTTCCCTCATCAGACCTAGCCTTGGAAGAAGGAAGAAAAAAAGAAAAAAAGATGGCTAAAAATAGAAGTCTGAAACAGCTGCGGAAAAAGGGGCCTTGAGCACCCAAAATTCCTGATTTTGTGCAAATGGGTAGAGTGGATTTCACCAAAAAAAAGGATGATTGAAGGGATGAAGGGAGAAATGAAGGGAAAGACTTAACAAAATGAGAAGGAAACCATTAGGGTTTCTTGGAAAATGTCAGCTTCCAGCGGCTATAAATTGAGGCCTTTTCTACCCAACAGAGGCAACCCACATCTAGAGAGCAAGCTTCATCTCTCACCATGAAATCTCTGCAATTTCGTGCCCTAATCCTCCATCTCCTCCTACTTTCCATTCTGCCATGCCATTCTAGAGTCTGACATAGCTTTTGTCAGGCTGCTGGAAACTTACCCAAACCACCAAACACTTCACCATTAGCCACAACTCAGACCCAGAGAGCAAGCTTTCTCTCTAACTTACAAAAACCCAGCAATCTCGTGCACTGTTCATCTTCTTCTCCGTTTTGCTCTTCTGGCAGCTGCCGGAAGAACTCTGCTCTTCATTTTCCCTTTCCTAGCCAAATCTCTTACAAAACTTCTCCTTCCTTACCCTAACACTTCCTTTTCCCTCAAAGCAAGCCTAAATTTTCTCTTAGTGCCAAACTCATGTTGATTTTGCTCCCATGCCACATGCCACTCACGTTGAGCTTGAGAGTTTATCTGTAAACATGAAGAAATAACCTGTAAGCTGCCATTAATTTTGGTTGGTGAAGATAATTGAAATATTTCCCAAGGCTCTACTGCCCTTTCGAGGTATTCTAGGGCCTAATTTTCGAACTCAGGCAAAGGGGAAAATTTCATCAGTCTGCCATTTTACAATAGCCCAGCCCATTTGCAGCTGCTGGAGGAAAAAGTCCCCTACAGTGTTGAGTTCGGGTCGAACTGGTTCGGATCTTCAAGAACTGGGTCATCTGAGTAGCCAATTTTGTGAAGTTCAGTTGAGAAGGAGAAGCAGAATCGGCGGTGCTACCTTCATGGTGGTAAAAAATATCTTCATTCCCCATGATGGTGGCGGTGTGTAAAAACTAATTAGCAATTCCAAGATCGCCATTCTGATACCATGTCAGAATATGAAACGTATAAGAAAATATTGTTTGTGGGAATTTTCTGTGTATTCTTCTCATTGTAGGAGGTTGTATTTATAATACAATAAACCCTTATAGGTAAAGGAAAGTAATGACTCCTATTTCTATTTACAGTAGGAAATTAGGAATTAAAGTAAATCAATTACATTGAATATATGAAACCTTGGTATGTAAGGAAAGTAAATGCAAGTCCATAAGTCAAGCCAACAAAATGTTCATCCACATAACAAACAATTCTGAAATATGTTAACAACACTGTAAGATTACATATTGATCAATTATTTAGATTACCAATTTGACAACATAAATATCAAATTAACGAGAGGATGCCACTTTGAATATTAGTACAATTATAAGTACATAATAATCCTCTTGTATATAATCAATGTTAATTACCCCAGTTACATGGTATAACATCTTCTGAAATCTTATCCTATAGATTCCTAAGAGATCCTTTTGTACTAGCTTAATGTAACTCAACCATTTACAAAAAAAGTCATAATAAATTACTATATTTTAACTATTAGAATACAATTTTCCAATAATCATCAAATGGTGGGGAATTTTTTTGCTAGGTGTGATTTAGGATTTTAGACAACTAGTAGCTAGTCTCAAAAAATTAAGTTGTTGGGGAATGAGTTAACAATGGCTAGTTGTTGGGGAATGAGTTAACAATGCATATCGAGCTTACACACTCCCTTACATGCATAGTCATTATGCACGGAGAGACGAATAGATAGAGGGTGATATACAAATATATACAGATGCAACCCTGCAAACCAACAAAGACGTTGAGTAAGGGAATCGACTTACGATATTTTGTAAGAAATGCTCTGATGATGTCAGACAATCGTAACTCCAAAAACTTAAGTTGTCTGACAAGGGCGGAATCAAGAATTTTTCGGAGGGTGGACTAACTAAATTTTTTAGCTTAAAATATAATGCTCTTTAAAAATAAAAATAAAAAATAAAAAACCTTTGCAGTTTGAACCCGTTAATTTTTTTTTGACATCAACCGAATAAGCGTCTAAGATGCAAAGTGCAAAAATATAAATAATTATATTTCACACATATATATTAGACATAAGAACAATATAATTAGGTTAACCAACTGTTCTGTTCTTCAAAGAGAATACAAATAAACTTGAGAAAATAGATTTCTCTAATGTGCTATAATTGATGGTGAGCCATATAGGTTTTTTTTTTTCCTCCTTAAAAATTCTTTTGCCAAAGACAGTAGATAATTTCACACAAAAAAAGGTAGCAGATAAAGAAAAACAGACAACGAACTTTGAGAAAAACCAAAACAATAGGTATCATACTTTGCAAAGGAAAAAGCCAAAAGGCAGCAAACTTGTTGTGGTTTATTATTAGTTTTTCTTCAAAATTAACTGGGCTACAGCCTACCACAGCTTTAGTTGTGGTTCCGTCTCTGTTATAAGAGAATGAGTCAACAATGTGTATGAAACTTAAGAAAAAAATGCCTAATTGCCAACCTGGAATCATGTATTTTGGTTGGAGTGAAGCATGAGCAAAGCATGTTTCTGTGAGAGTAACATCTCAACATTTTGTATTGGGATCAAAATACACAGAAGCTTGTCTGGTTGCATCCCAAACCCATGTGCTATTCATGTGTGATCCCTTCCCACCTCAAAAAAAAGAAAAAGAAAAACGAAAACAAGAGAAACCTAAATTACATTGTCGTCATCGCCAGCATAATTTGCCATCATAAAATAGAATAAACATTTTCGTAATTAGAAAATAAAAATGGAAAATTTAGACCAAACCCCACATTCCCACATGTTCTCCGTTTTGAGTGCATGGTGGTGGGCCTCCTGTAACTTTTAAATATGACATCCTTCAATGTACACTTTTGTTAATATATCAAAACCCCTTGTTATATGCCTAAGATTTTGGACGTTCCTCAATTAATTAAATAATTAAATCATGATAAATCACTATTATTGAGATACCAATGGGTGAGGTTGTGAAATTATAGAATGATATAGTAGTACGGTCGTGTAGTACATCTTGTATACGTGTTATAATATGGATAGATGACAAAATTTATATAGTATCTATAAATATCTACTTATATTATAACACATGTACAAGATATATCACGTGACTGTACTACTATAGTATTCTATAATTTCTCGAGCTTGTGGGATGACAACCATGTTATTATATGGATACTACTTCCTTACCTGTAAGGAGATACTTCTTTTTCTGCGAATCACAATTTGACATATATGTAAAAATAAATCATCAAAAACACAAAAAACACTAATATGTACACATATCACACTGCTATTGGCAGAAATGTAAAAACTTCTACTTACCTAATAAGGGGGGAAATATTTTCCTTATTATATTATGCATGTCTCCTTTTTCCTTATGTGGATTTTAGTTTCCACACCAATATTTGAGTACTTTTATTTCATTTTATTATCCAAATAGATAATTTTTGTTTTCTTTTAAAAGGTGTTGATTTAGAAATTTACTTCCCATGCATGCAATGCGTTTCAAATCATTGTCGAAGAAAACGAAGTAATTTGGGGGTTTTAATTTGATTAAGAGAAGTTGATATACATATTTCAATGACACAATCTTTAGCATGTAAAATATGGACTACATGCAAGTTGTCTTTCCACTTCAATTAGAACATCTCTGAGATTGACCTAACGTCATTTTAAAATTTGAAGAAAGCTATTTGTGCTACGTACCCAATTACCCTTATGCATTTTAGTGCGGAAGTGCGAATGTACAATCAGTCGTGCTCGCTAGAGGATCTAAAAATGAGGAACTGTGAACAACTTTTTTTTAAAATTTATTATTATTATTATTTTTTTTTAAATAAAAATATTTTAAAATATTTTATTTATAAAAACCCTTTAATTGTGTTAATTCCATGTCTAACAACGGAAAATAGATGACCTCTCAAAAGACCTGATTTATATCCATTTTAATTCCTGACGCATTTGACTAATTAAAATTGAAAAATGTCATTTGCTTCACTTTCACCTTGACTTGTTTCTATCATGAACCGAGCTCAAATGAGACAAAACCAATCCAAACTCGACCTGCATGTTGTGAATTTTATATACCTGCAAAATAGAGGTTAATCTAAACACAAATTATACTCGAAAGTGCACAAGGTCAATCATTTAGCAAGGCAAGCACGAGGTCATTCTCAAAAGAACTGATTTCTTAACTTTGAAGCAATTGAACCTAATTTAACTTAACAAACACTTAGATAAATTAAAATGGAATTTAAACATATAACTTATGCACATAAACCTAAATGGGCTTTTTGAATAATTGATTTAAAGGCAAATAAGAAAACAATTAATTAAACACACAAACAAAGGACAGTAGAACTAGTTTTCGGCAAGATATGATGGCACTAGGACAATTAATCCACTCCTATAGTATTCTTCTCTAATCTCTTATTCCCTTCCTTTGTTACTCAAATTATATTGTTGATTAATTCCCTTTAGTGTGAATTATCTATAGTACTCAGGCTAACTCACATACCCTAAACATGCAATTCGACTATGGTATTTAGTCAAATATGATTATGCAAGAATTCATTAAGTCTAATGGAATCCAATATAAGCCATGCAACTCCCTAGGAATATGATATTTACCCTAAGCGAATCACAATTTTTAATCACGAGAAGTTGGTCTCAAACTCCGTATGGTATTTACGCAAGTTTGCATCAAATAACTCAATCAAAAACCTAGATGGTAGCTAAGCATCCAAGCAATCAATCAAGGATAAAACAGTGATTAAAAATCCAATTCAATAGAGCCACGAAAAAGAAATTAGAATAAGAAAACTAGATAATCATATTAGGGTATCATCACGCCCTAGCAAGAAAGTGTTTAGTTACACTTCGTTATGCGTAACATCAAAAGAAAAGACATGGAAAAAGAATAGAACCCACAAAAACTGAAGATATTGCACTTTAGGGTTGATTTTCTTCTCCTCAAAGTTTAACCCCTTGTCTGAAATTTTCCACTTCCTTATATCACATCCTAGGGTCCTAAAAGTTCTATAAAAAAATAAAATTAAAATAAAATTAAAATAAAATTAAAAAACCTAGGGCGTCCCAATCCCTAAATAATTGGTAAAGACATAAAACTAGGAAAGTCTTGACTCAGAATCCTTCTTTGACTGGGAAAACAGATCAGTTTCTTTGTACGCACGTCTAGGGTCGTTCCTCCTTCAAGATAAGACATGAATAATATGTAAATTTTAGATCTTTGTCTTATCTTTCCAGTCATATATCGTACGCCTTTAGTAAAAATCAGGAAAGTCTTCAAATAATCATTCTTCCACTGCTGCACATTTTTGACAAGATTGCACCTTATGTTGATTTAACTTCAAAGACTGCTTTCATTGGTTGCTCCGAAAATTCTAGAAATATTCCACAATCATCTTCAAGATCTTCATTTTCATCTCCAACTAGTATCTTGTACAAAAATTCCACCAAAAAGTCGTATTTCCATTCAAAACCAATTAATTGCTTTGAAAAGCTGAAAATTGAGAAAATAAAGTAATAAGTTTAAATCCAATTTTCCTTAAAAATACATAAATGTATAAATTTACAGACTAATCACTGCATCGAGCCAATTTATAGCCCACCTAAAAACTTTACAACAAATACAATTGAGAAGAATACACTACGGGTTTAGGTCCAACCCGACAACCAGAGCAACTCAATCCGAAATTCAATCGAATTGGATTGCTTTTTAACTTTTTCTTGATATCCATCTATCTAGTCAAGTCAAGTGGCATTGGCCTTAACTCAAATCTGTTCAACCCGCCGCATAATCCAAGCACAGCCCAAACTCTATTCCACATTTAAATCCTTCAGACATTATAATAGTGGATTATTTATATACACTCAATAATTGCCAACTAAAACAAAACAAAACAAAACAAAAATGTCTAATATTGTAAAGATTTGTGTATATTAGGAGCATGGCCTGGCGTTTGAACAGCAGATGAATAGGGTATAACTATAGATATCAACACATGATAATCTCTCATATGATCATTTTGATTAATTTATTTTGAAGCTAATAAGACTTCTGATGATATTGGCAGATAAGTACTCCATTTCATTTGTAATTTATTCTCCACTTTGGTCTTTGGTTGCTTTATATCATCCTTTTGAACAAATTACACCTCGCTAGCCACTACTATATCCACATTTGTACAGTAGCCATTTTCACCGGCTATATATAGATTCAAGTCCATCCTTGATCTTCACTCACTCATATCAATACCATATCACAAAGTATGGCCAAGTCCCTTTCTAACTCCGCCACCTTTGGTGCTCTCCTCTGCCTTTTCTTTCTCCTCCTTTCCTCTCAGGGTAAATCCTTAATCCGATTAAGTTCTCTTGCCTAACGTATCATGTCGTACATATGTTTACATACATTGTCCGTACATCTGGTTGCGCGAAGACAAGAGTCAACCTAATCGATGATCCAGATTCGCAGTTCTCTTGACAATGGTATCTTATGTTGCTAAGCATCCCAAAAGATCATTTCCTTTAAAAATATTTACTAATAGTAGTTGATCATGAGAAAAAGATTATAATCAAACAATTGTTAATTAAATAGGATTATTATTGGAAACATCTTCCTTTTCATTACATTTTGTTGATTGTTTGCACGTGTACAAATGGTGGAAGCAAAACTATGCGAAAGGCGTAGCAAAACCTGGACAGGATGGTGTGCAAAAACGAGCCACTGTAACAAACAATGCAAGGATTGGGAGGGTGCAGAGCATGGTGCTTGCCATGGAGAGTTTCTAGAGAAGCCTGTTTCTGCTATTTCGAATGCTCATTGTAAAATCAGTTTCTGAAGCATGCAATTATGGCACTATGTCGGCTGTGTGTCATGAAGTCTCATAGTTTGCATATCATCATATGATGTCGCGTTCAAATGAAGGTGTGCTTGTACTAAATAAGTTTGTTTCTGTTGAAACAAACTGATTCATGTCATGGTCGTCCTTCTTGTTTGATTTGTCGTATCATGTGTGTCTCTCTTGTGTTTATGATCGGTGTCATGGTCGTCCTTCTTGTTTGATTTGTTCTATCATGAGTGTGTCTCTTGTGTTTATGATTATTAATAATAACATAAGCATTCGATCTGTTATATTTACAATATTTTCAAATTATAAGGGCTGTTAATTTGATTTTCATAATCTAACCACTTAATTCCATCAATTTAGGTTACTTATAATGTATTATAAAAATTGACAGAACTAAGTGATAATTGATCTCTGATAGGGTGTAGCCGAGAAAAGGGCCTTGAGACATTATAATAGTGGGTCATTTATTTACACTAAAGAATTGCCTACTACAAACATTGGCTTAGTGCCCGTTTGACATTGCTTATTTAGGGCTGTAAGTGATTATTTTGAAAATTTTGAAAGCCCAACCTGTTTGGTAAAAGATAATAACATCACTTATTTTGAATAATTGCTATAAGAGAAAGCAATTAAGGAAAGCAGGTGATTAGCTACTTTTATTTTTTGATTATCCAGGAATTAATTTTAAAGAGGCACTGGGTTTAATGAAACTTTCAAAATTCCAAAAATAACCCTTTTTTTTACCAACCGCACTTCTAACAAAAATTTTACCAAACCCCAAATTGCTTTATTTCATAGCCGATTTCTTTCACAGAAAATCTAACAGTGATTATTTTTACAGCATAACAATATCAAATTGGCCTTTAATCAAATTGGCTAGAGCGGATGTGCTCCTCACTATGCACGCGAGTTCGAATCCCCCTCCTAGTAGTTTAGATTACATTGAAATAGAATATCGTTTGTATATAAAATAAAAAATTGCCTGCTAAAACTATAAATAAATAAAAATAACAAAACACAAAAAATGTCTTTACAGTTGGTCCAAACACAGTTATTTCAAAAAATTTAATTAATGAAGTGAGAGTTTTGAACTTGAAACATATTCTAAAATAAGAAAAATAACTACAACTAGACTAAGAACTAGTTAGAGAACTTCCACCGATCCCCTTTTGTCGCCTAGGCTCCAAAAACAACCTCCACCAAGGAAAAATTGTTATGGCAAGAAGTGGCCCTATGAAACTAGGCAAGCTGACGTCATGCTGATGTCATCATGATGTCAACGGTCAATTTAAATACTAAAAAGAAAAAAGGAATAAAAAACCAAGAAATTCAGAATTTTTTTTTTCTTCTATAAATACTTAGCCATGTTTTTCACTTCCCACCCTAAAATGCATACAAATTCCTCTCCTCATATCTCATGTGAATAGTGGTTTTCCTTGGGTTGCCATGGCAATGGGTGGGAATGCATCAAAAAATTACTAGGGCAGGCATTATTCACTTGAATAATAACTCCCCTTGCTTTTTGCCATGGCAAATGGGTAGAAGTGCTACAACTAGACTAAGAACTAGTTAGTGTTGAAACATTCTTAGAAAATGTCCATATGATGAACCTAATATAAGGCCCCAATCTGATTCTACTAATTATGTATGTTTCGAAGAGCCTATTGATTTCGCGGATCTAATTTTTAGGACTTCGGTGTTTGATGGTGGTGGTTCAATGTCTATTCCTGAAATACCTCCACCAAGCCTTTCGGTTCGGTGTGCCATTTTGGCTCAATACGGAATCAAACCAAATCAAGCCCACCCCTAATTTATACCATTGTTTGTTTGAGGGTGGTGTATATCGTCATTCATTTTTTTATTAGAGCTAGCTGCTCCATTGATTAGTTATGAAATACCATTAACTTTATGTGTGTTATCAATATCTCTACGTGTGATTCATTGATACATAGACAAACTTTTATTAATTCCTTCCTCTTAAAGAAAGTGTTGGAATGAATAAGTAGATATCTTCATTTTTTTATATTCATTATTTGGGTTGATGAACTAAATCAAATAGTTATATGAGTGAGAGAAAACAGCTTATATATAAATTTGCAGTAAAAAGATTGAGTCTCATTTTCTATGTTTTGTTCTTGAGGCCTTGTGTTTATTTGGAGCATGGCCTGGCGTTTGAACCGCGCGCAATGTTCTTGTGAACACCGAATAGGGTATCACTAGATATCAAAATATGATAGTCTCTCATATCATCATTTGGTTATTTTATTTAAAAGCTAAGAAGACTTCTGATGATATTCGCAGATAAGTACTCCATTTCACTGTAATTTATCCACCTACTCACTATACACATTACACAGTAGCCATTTTCACCTGCTATAATTGAAACCCATCCTTGCTTTTCTCTCGCACTCAAATCAATATCATATCACAAAGTATGGCCAAGTCCTTATCTAACTTCGCCACCTTTGTTGCTCTCCTCTGCCTTTACTTTCTCCTCCTTTCCTCTCACGGTTTGTCCTTAATCACATTAAGTTCTCTTGCCTAACTTATCATGCCTTGCATATGTTACGTTGTCAATCTGTAAATCTAGACAATGCGAAGACAAGAATTAACCTAATCAATGGTCCAAATTCACAAATCTCCTGACAGTAGTATCTTATGTTGCTAAATAGTTTCCTGAGAGATCGTTTCCGTTAAATATTTACTAATATTATTTGATTATTAATTATATTCATGTGAAAAAGATTATATACTCAAACAAACATATTTTATTATTATTATTATGGCAATTTGTTGTTGATTGTGCAGAGGTACAAATGGTGGAAGCAAAAGTGTGCGAAGAGCGTAGCAAAACATGGTCAGGGTGGTGTGGAAACGGGAGCCACTGTGACAAACAATGTAAGGATTGGGAGGAAGCAAAGGATGGCGCTTGCCATGTAGACTTTCCAGGACGAGCCTGTTTCTGCTATTTCGAATGCCAACTGTAAAATCAGTTTCTGAGGCATGCAATTATGGCATTATATTGGCTGTGTTGTGTGGTCGTACGTTGTTTCATTTTTAAGTCTCTTGCATGATATGATGATGATGATGTCGTGCTCAAAATAAAGGTGTGCTTGTAGTTGTACTAAATAAGTTTGTTTCTGTTGTTGAAACAATTGAGTCGGTGTGTCATGGTCGTCCTTCTTGTTTGATTTGTCGTATCATGTGGTGGACGGATTAAGGGATAAGAGGGGTGGCATGAGATGGCCGAAAATGTGGCTGTGGACAGCCTGTGGAAGTCTGAGACGAACCCATGGCGAGCAGCTCGGAGACCACAAATGCACACAAGGTGCTCGACGAAAGGCCAGAAAGGCCTGCGCTCACAGCAGCTGGGCCTTATTTTTATCAAAACTGCCTCGCCAAAACGACGTTGTTTTGGCTAGGGGCTTTTTTTAAAATTTTTTTTTATAAATGACCTGGCAGCAACCCAAACCCCCCTCTTTAATTTAATTGATTCCCAAAGTTGGTAGAATTTGTATTTTTGATGAAATTGATATATGTTCTTCATGGATTAGAATTTATTGATATATGATTTTGTTATTTGAATTGGAAATCATTGAGAGTTGTGGTCAGCTATTAAAGCTTGGTTGCTGGTCACTGCTCTAGATTTATTTCTCAATAACTTGTTCTACCAAATGATTATAAGCTCTCAAAAAGTCATATAATTGATCTTTGCTAAAGAGGATAGAGAGAAATTAGTGCATGAGAGAGATATTAGTGAGCAGTGATGTGTGTTGATGAGAGTACTTGTGTGAAATAATTGGATAGGAAATGACTCATTTGTCATAAAACCTACTAGTGCTTCTTTAAGAATTACTTCTAAGTGCTTTTTCAGAAAGCAATTTAATTTTTATTAAATTTTTTGACATTCTTCTATTAGAAGAAGTTCTTAAAAAAACACTTATAAACATAAGTGCTGAAGGAGTCCCAAACAGATTCTTTCCTAATAGACATTAGAAAAGTTAGCAACAGAAATTTAATTAATTCTCGCTGTACCGCTCGCATATCAGAAATTTCAAAAGCATTAATTAACTTACATATTAGATAAAGATTAATGTTTGACCTTTGCTATCAATTAGATAGTTCAGCAGCACCCAAAAAAAAAACAAAAAAAACCAAAGTAAAAAGGAAAAAAGATAGTGGGACTATATGGGAGTGTGCATTATGTCCAGCAAAAAATATTCTGACTAAAATATTAAGGATTACTCTATTATATGAGAGGGGATCGAACTAGGATGTAAGGAAACACGTATATTACTTTTGATTAATTGGCCTATAACCCACATTTTTGCTTAATTGATTTATAGTTGACTTGCATCATTTTATGGATTTGGTTAATAATCATGCGGATATATATGAATCGATACTCCAAATTCCTTGCCAATGAATATAGCTTAATTGGTTGAGCTTTTCCACCTACATCAATAGGTGGGCAAAGGTTCGAAACTTCCAAACTCACTTGTACTAAAATAAAATAAAAACTCCAAATCCCTTTTAATTCAAATCATCCAATCAATTATCAAATTGAAATCCTATTAAGTGGCTCCATATTGTTCAATTTCATACAAATCGTGGTATAAGATTTTCTTTATATGTAGGGAAAAAGAAAACAATTGCATACCTCGTTATTTTAAACAAACGAGCCTTCATTGTCATTGAGAGAAACCCTAGCCCCCTCTCTCTCAAAAAACACTCCTATAGCCGTTTTCACTTTGAGGAGGAAGTCACTGTACTTCCTCCCTTCTCCCCTCTTTTCTTCCTCTTCCCCCTTTATCAAAGACAGAAGGTTTGCCCCTATTTGTCTTTGTTTTGTTATGATTCTTTTAACCATCATAGGCGACGGCATCTTGACATCAAATCTCCACCTACGTTTCGACGTCTGATCTCTACCACCATCTTTTTTGCTGTTTCTTTATATTTAAAATAAGTTGCAGAGGCTCTTTGGGTTCTCTGTGTAGTTTTCACCTCTCCTTTTGTGAGAGCTTTTCACCTCTCCTTTGTGAGAGCTTTTCATCTCTCCTTTGTGAGATTATAGCTTGAGTTTTCCAAGCTTTATCCCTTTTTGATTATTCTGAGTTTGCAATCTTAGTTGGGATGCCTATACTAGAGTTTCTTCGATCCTGCGTGATCGTTAGTAGAGGGCACACACCAAATTTTCTTAATTTTGATGTTAGATCACTTCGTTATTGTAATGGCTTGTAGATAGTGTGTCTTGGTAGTTGGTCATCTGTGTCTAGTGGCTTTTTTGTGCTGAATTATGAATGTAATTCTAGAATTTCTCAACCAAAAAAAAAAAATCTCTTTATTTTTTACACACACAAAAACCTCCTTATGACTCACCAAAAGTATGGTAAGTGACTTGTCATGTGGAGATATATACGAGAGAGAGAGAGAGAGAGAGAGAGAGAGAGAGAGAGAGAAGATAAATCCCATGCACAAGAAGAAGAAACTCACGCCTAAAGAGGAAGAAACCAAATGAATTGTAAACAAATCAGAAATAATAAACATCAAATGCCACCAGTTTGGAAAAAATAAAATTTCACCAAATCGGTTGAAAAATAAAGTCCCAAGTATAACATATGTAATTTAGGAAGAGAAAATCCAAAATCTGGCTCATCTAGCAAGTTATGAAAACTTTACTTAGTCGAAATCTAGTCAATGGATTTAACCCAAAAACAAATGAACTTCAAGTAGAAAAAAATGAACCGTACTATAGGAAAAGCTTAGTTTTCTACAACAACAATATCCAGTAAAGAGGGTATGTATGCTTTGGGCGGTTGGGTTCATTTCAGTTAGTCCTTTTGCAGGCTTTTTTTATAATTTGGTGATGTTTGCTGAATCTAGCAGTTGCTCACCTGATCTGTTCAATTCAGGAAGAAAAGCATATTCGCTGTGTGTCATGCATGAACTAATTTAACGATATCAATCTTTTCAAGAAACAGAAACTTATTAAATATTGAGACCAAGTTATGATTTCAATAGATACTAGTTCATAATCTATATATATTGCGCAAAATGCAAAGAATGGTAAAACATTCAAAAATCTAAAAAATATCCTTAATTAACCAAAGTGCTAAAGGATTGTAAATTAATAAATAGGGATAAAATGATAAAAAAAAATATTAATGTGCTCAATCATAAATAAAAAAAATTTCACTTCAGTAATTATATAGAGGAAGTTACTCCCCCACTCCACTCCACCCACATCCTTTTTTTTGTTTTCTTTTCAGTTTACTTTTTTTAATCATAAATTGATACAAAAGTCCTTTACACATGATAAAATGTTAAAATGGTTAAGCCCCTCTAAAATTGGACAAACTGGTCCAGTCATTGTCTGACAGTGACATGAAATAACTCTTATGTCATTGTCGGACATGGACCTGAGAGTTGTTCAATGTAACTCTCAAACATAAGAGTTATTTCATGTCACTATTGGATAGTGACTGGACAGGTTTGTCCGATTTTTGAGGGACTAGACTATTTTGTCTTGGTACCCTCCTATTTATCCTTATATGGTAAAGCCCCTTTTTTATTTATACTTTTAAATATCTATTTACTTAGCTGATATAAAAAAGAACTGATGTTTGCATATGGGAAAAAAAATTATGGAAGCACGAGCCAGTGTAGCCCTTTTAGCAGGATCCCCAGGCTTAGTTGAGTCTTCAAGGAGGGAGAGAATCACAATGAGGCCTGACATTGCCTCGAAAATAATATTGGATATGAGTTTGTGTTTAGGAATTGTGGAAAAGGGTTTGGAGTTAGGGACTTGACAAAGGGTTTTGATTTGAGAATTTGAGGAATTTGTTTAGGGTTTGTGTTTGATGTGAAGGTATGAGGATTGAAGGGAAAGCTTAGAGACGACCTAGAATCGGCCGCTCTAATTCCAAGAAATATTTTTGCTCACCACTTTAACCTAAGGTGTATGCTTACCACCCTTCTTAACACTTGATACGTGTCCATAGCCATAACTATAATTTTTTTACATTGATTTATGTAACCATGGTTATGCTTATGGACACGTGTTAAGTGTTGAGAAGGGTGATGAGCATACACCTTGGGTTAAAATGGTAAGCATATATATTGGGTTAAAGTGGTGAGCAAAAATGCTCCCCTGATACCATGCTAAAATATGAACACGGTTTGAATACTTTATGTTAATTGTAATATTCTTCTCTGAAAGGAGGAATATATAGGGGTTTACAAGTAAATAGATGCAGGAATTAATTAGGAGAATATCTCCTAATTATCATATAAAAAAAAAGTAAATAAATCACCTAATTAACTTAAGAAATAAATCTCCTTAATTTGTTAACTCACATCAAAAGTTGTCCGCGAATGCCATTCTATTTTTAATTTTTAATTTTTTGTTGGAAAATGTCATTCTAATTTACACATTCGAATAAGAATATCAATGTGATTAAAAACCCTAAATAATTTATTTTCTAGAAAGGCAACTACTTGGGTTGACTAACAAAAATAGTGTAATCGGGGTCAAGTTTTAAGCTCCTGTTTTTCTATTGTTGGTTAATAAAATTTCCCTCGTACTATCAGGTTTCTCAAGAGAAAAAAGGTTGACAATCACAAAAATCTAGAATAAATCATAACAAAATAAGTTAAGAAGAAACTATTGAAGATGAATTAATTGTACATTTTGGCAACAACAAAAAAATTGTACAGGATTTGAATTTCTATAACAGTGCGTTTCTTCCGTGTCCCTTTTGGACAATACTTTCCCAAAATAAGTTTCCATATGAGCATAGGAAGATTTTTCCTGGTTTCCTTTCGTAAATTGTATTTCCTTTTTACTAATAAAATTTCCTTGTTGAATTAGGGATCCATGGTATATAAACAGCTGCTTACTGAGTTGCTTTTGATCGATTCAGTGGGCTGTTCTCCAAATTGTTCAAGGGGTATAGAATATATCTAAGTTTTTAGCTTTCTTCTTGATACTCCAGTGCTAGAAATACTCTTCAATTTTGATACATAAAAGTGGGTTGTGAAGAAAAGAAAATATGAGTAAAATCATGTGCACTAGTTACCTTTCAGGGGTGTTAATATTAGCTTGGATGTTGACAATGGCCGCAGCACAAAACTCTGGTTCGCATAACTACGCTGATGCTTTGTCAAAGTGCCTTATGTTTTTTGAAGGCCAAAGGTCAGGCAAGTTACCACCTTCACAACGAATTACTTGGAGGAAAGATTCTGGTCTAAAGGATGGCTCTGATGTTGGTGTAAGTCTGTCTCTCTCTCTCTCTCTCTCTCTCTCTCTCTCTCTCTCTCTCTCTTAAGAACATTGTTGAGAAAAAACTTCCTTATCAACTGTTGCATACAACTATGTCTCCATCTCTCTCATCACATGACTAACCATGTCACGAGAGAGATAGACACATAATTGTATACAACCGGTTACACCTAAAAATTACAGGAACCGATTACTTTCAAATCATATACAAAATTACTCATTAATAATATATTAAATACAGAGTTTCTCCACACATGTCAAACCCTAATTTAGCCAACATGGACCTAAATGCATGACATGCTCTTGTTCCACCCTCTCAGATGGATCTTGTAGGAGGTTACTATGATGCGGGGGACAATGTGAAGTTCAACTTTCCCATGGCCTTCACAACAACAATGTTGTCATGGAGTGTTCTAGAATTCGGACAATTGATGGGCTCGGAACTTCCACATGCTCTGGAAGCCATCAGATGGGGGTCTGATTATTTGCTTAAATCCACAAGTGTTCCTGATTCTGTTGTCGGTGTGGTTGGTGACCCCAATGGCGACCACACTTGTTGGGAAAGGCCTGAAGACATGACCACCCCTCGAACCACTTATGTTGTCAACAAAGAAAAGCCAGGATCAGAGGTTGCAGCTGAGACTGCAGCTGCACTTGCAGCTTCTTCCATGGTGTTTAAAGATTCAGACAAATTCTACTCAGCTTCGCTGCTTAACCGATCTATCCAGGTATGCAATGTTCTCTTCTCTTACAGACTTATGTTATGCAGTGAATCTGTACCGCACATTCAGACAAGAATCAATATAATCAATGGTTCATGTTCACAATCTAACACGAGCATCATAGATTCATAAAGTTTCTTAAGTTTCCTTTTTTTCTATGTATATATTGAAACTTTGGGACTAATAATTTTTTCCATGTATGGATATTAGGTGTTTGAATTCGCAGATAAGTATAGGGGGTCTTACAATGACAGTATTGGTGAGGGAGCTTGCCCTTTTTACTGTGATTTCAGTGGCTACAAGGTACACTTATGTGATCCTAATTTCTTGTTTTCCAAATTTTAAGCACTGGTCTAATTTTTCATGTTGTGCTGTATTAAAATAACTAGAACAGAATTTTGATACACAAGTAATTACTTGTTTGCAGGATGAACTGCTTTGGGGAGCTGCGTGGTTATACAAGGCTACTAAGATACCACAATATTGGGACTATGTCAAAAACAACATACAGTTTTTGGGACCCACAGTAGTAAGAAATATAAATGGCATTCTTGTTGCCTCCTTAACTGGTGATGTCACTGAATTTGGATGGGATTCAAAACATGCCGGCATCAACATACTTGTTTCTCAGGTGAGTTTTCAAGAGCAGTGTTAATGTCAGTCGTCTGTGTGTGTTAGATGGCCCGAATCATAATTCTTTTTCGGCCCACATGTGCACAGGAAACTGACATAAGTGTTCTTAGAGTTTTCAATCTAGAACATTATTTTCTTGATCTCTTATGTTTTGATATATAGATAGTGAACCTTATATTTGTACATATGTTGAACCTAGCTTAATTTTCTTCTTTAATTCATTATTTTTTGCAGTGGGTAATGACTGATCCCAACAATGCTAATCCCTTTATTCCCAAGGCGGACCAGCTTGTCTGCTCTATTTTGCCTCAATCACCTGCTCAAAAATCAGTCACCTATTCACCAGGTAGTTGCCTAAAACAGACCTACTGAAGCTAGCTAGAATACCATATGTCATGTTATTTTTCCAAATTAATGCGAATTAAAATCGTACAATATTCAAAACTTGTATAAGAAGTAACATAATCTTCTCTTCTTGTTTTTGGATTTTGATATTAGGTGGACTCTTGTTCAAGCCTGGAGGAAGTAACCTGCAACATTCAACATCCCTATCATTTCTTCTTATGGCTTATGCTGGCTACATGAAAGCTTCCAACAAAGTGATCGATTGTGGCAATAATTTCATTGTCACTCCAGCTAGCCTAGTGAATTTCACCAAAGGACAGGTACATAACATGAAATGTGTGATTCAGATTTACAGTCTAAAAACATATTTTCGAAAAGAAGCATACGTACAAATATTGATTCATTTTTATTGTTGGCTGACATTTAATTGGTAATATTAATGCAGGTTGATTATATACTAGGAAGCAACCCACTAGGGATGTCTTATATGGTGGGATATGGGAAAAAGTTTCCTCAGAAAATACATCACCGTGGCTCAGTCAATCCTTCCATGGAAAACCACCTACAACAAATGCAGTGCCATGAAGGAGACTTGTATTTCAAAAGCAACGATCCAAACCCTAACATATTAGTAGGTGCAATTGTGGGAGGGCCTGCCGAGGATGATACATTTGAAGATTCTCGATCCAATGTTCAACAATCGGAGCCAACCACATATATCAATGCACCTTTTGTGGGTGTATTGGCTAACTTTTTGAAAGGTTAAAGCCCCATTTTCATAATCTCATATACATTTTGAACAAAGAAATCACTATTACGGTATATTTGGATGGAATGGCTTCAAATTGAATACGACATTACAATACTACATTGTAAGATTATAGTCCGTATATACCATACTTTAGAATAAAAATAAAATGAAAAGAACAAATGGATTTCAAATGACTCCTGACATATAGTCATTCCAAATCCATTCCAAATGTATTACATTTTTAGTTATTTCGAATACATATTGAATACAATGTTTACTAGTTTTTTATATGTAGCAAATGTGTATAGCTTCGTTGTCAATTTCAATCAAATGAAGCCTTAGTCTTCGTGAGTAGTAATTCATTGTTCGATCAAGAAGATGAGTTGATGTGTAGTTCTTCATCATTTGTTAAAGATTATAATTGTTAATTGTGAGCATGTTTAAACCTTTTTTTTAGAGGAGCATGTTTGATTTCTAAAGGATTATTTTTTCTAATCCAACTAATTATTAGGATTTATTCAGATTTTTCATTTATTGAACTTTTGAAAATATATTTTTATTGAACAAACTTAAGGAACCATACAAATTACAGTTCTAAAATAAAAGATCCTAAATTAAATCAGTTTTTTCACTTATTGAACCTTTGAAAACTCAAGAAACCATACAATCCTGAGTTAAATCATGAGGTTCCTCGAATCAAACAATATTAAGACCTAGACTTGCGAACCAAAGGTTAAGAGAGTATAAGAAAAGGGCAAACTGGGTCTAACTCAGTGAAAAAGGACCTAGACTTGCGAACCAAATGTCTCAGGTTCGAATCTCATGACATCTTTGTTGTGTGTGTTTGAGAGAAATCCTCCTCTCCTGCAGTTTAGACTATCGCTTGTACTAAAAAAAAAATCATGAGCATTATCAGGAGCAAAACGTACCAACCTATGAACACTGTTTATTGAATATAACTTATTCAGTTTAAACAAAATTAGATTAATAGGAAAAAGGAAAGAAAACAGATCTCCCGACTTATACTTGGTACAAATTACCAGCCAGATAATGATATCCACCTCAGTTTTGCTGATTATGGGCATGGACCTTAAATGTGATTCATTTTAAATTTGGCATCACTTGCAGCACTGGATATAAGGCATTACCAACCAAGTTTAACATTAATTGTGTATTTAATATGTTACTGCCATAATATGAATATGGTTTAGGATGATTCCAAAGACCTTTATTGGACCTTGCTTGCATGTTTTGATTTACCAACAAACACACCAATCTAATTACACGTGGAAAAGGAATATTCATGATGACGACTATATATATATACATCTCTGTATATAAATGTGTGTGTGTGGGTGTGTAGAAATACAATAGAATTCAAGTTTCTCTCACTCTCATATAGCCATGGCTAAGTTTCAGAACTTGTTTACATGGGCAGTGTCCGTCATCACTCTTTTGGCTCAAGCCATGGGCAAGAAAATCACCATTGGTGCAAACGCCGCAGACAATGACTGGGACAATGCACACGCAACGTTTTATGGTGACATGGGAGGAGCAGAAACCATGCGTAAGTGAAGAATATAATTTGTGTATGCATCCACGGTTGCATCCATAACCTCTCCCTCACAATGGTAGCACATGTAGTGATGTACATATTATGAGAGGAAGGTGTATATAATCAAGTATTCGATATGTAAAATGAGATAATGATCGAGTTTTAATTAACTTATTGTGATTGTTAATTGAACAGAGGGGGCTTGTGGATATGGTGATCTCTTCCAACAAGGCTATGGCTTGGAGACAACAGCTCTGAGCACAGCACTATTCAACAATGGGCTTACTTGTGGTGCTTGCTTTGAGGTCATGTGTGTAGATGATCCACAATGGTGCATACCAAATTCTGGCACAATCAAAATCACAGCAACCAATTTCTGCCCACCAAATTGGGATCCAGCTCCTGACCATTGGTGCAATCCTCCAATGAAACACTTTGACTTGTCCATGGCTATGTTCACAAAGCTTGCACAGGCCAAAGCTGGCATAATTCCTATCAAATATAGAAGAGTCCCTTGCTCTAAAAAAGGAGGGGTTAAGTTTTTGCTCAAAGGAAACCCGTTTTGGCTTGCTGTTTTAGTGTACAATGTTGGTCGTGCTGGGGATGTGACAAGTGTCAGAATCAGAGGGTCTAAGACTGATTGGCTTCAAATGTCGCGAAATTGGGGCCAAATTTGGCAGATTGGAAGCAACATGGTAGGGCAAAGCTTGTCGTTTCAAGTGACTACAAGTGATGGGAGAACACTCAAGTCTGATAATGTTGCTCCTGGAGATTGGCAATTTGGCCAAACCTATGAGGGGAAGAATAATTTTTAATTTAGTCCCTCATAGGACTTGTTTTGCACCTTTTCCTATGTGGGTAATTTTAAGAATCATCTTGTAATGCAGATGGTGAATAATAATATGGTGCTCATTAATTGTGAAATCCATGATATATTAGCGGCTTTAACTTGTTTTCTTTACCATGAAAACTTCAATTCTCCTTAATCACTTTTGGTTAACTTCATATCTTAAAGTTGGATTTGCACCCCAAAGTGAATTAATAAAGCTCATTACACCACTTTAAATGTTCTCGTTTTTATTAATTAACAATTGTCGTACGTGAGATTTGAACTCAAAACTTCTGCGAACAAAGGGAAGATTGGATGCCACAAAACCAAATGATCATTGAGAACCACTCAGTAGAGCAAGCAGAAAAAATAATGCACAGACCACATTTGATGGTGAAACTAATGCGGCGTGGCAAATACATAGTGTTTTTCACTTGTTTGCACAGCTTTCGGATGCGGTGTTTTTTATGTAGCCTGAATGATGAATTGTACCAATTTATAATTCTGAAAGGCATATTCTCATAAAATACATAAATTAAAAGGCATACAGTAGCAACCAACTTTAGGGCAAATGAGAGAACAACATAGCCATAATTTATACGAATTTGAACAGAAACTGAAAAACTATATACTATAGGAGTTTATACATATGAATCTCATAACTTGTCTTTTCTTCCCTTTAGTCAGGTTAGCATCGTGCATAGCTAAACAAACAAAAACTTCTTGCCCTTTAAGCTACTCAAAAATTACATGAAGAATTTCACATTACCTCTCAAACATAAGATGAGTGGAGATGGGCTCTCTCTAGTCACACCAATTACCAAGATATTCTTCTGCTGAGTAGTCTTGCCATCTAAACTCACTCTGATATGAAGGCACTTCCAACTTGTCAACTTGCATACACCCAGCTACTACAGACAGAATGCAACCATGGTAACTTCATCACTACCACGAAAAAGGTAGGAGCCCATTTCAGTTAAAAATCTTTCCCTGCGCTGACAACATAGAGCAGATCTTCCAACACATTGAAGAAAGATGTCTTACAGGGTAGTACCCTGCAATTCGTTCAAAAGCAATTCAGACCCATCACCTGCTTCTTTCTCGTCATCATCGTCGTTTGTAATATTAGTTCTATCTTCCTTTAATGATAGATCATCATCACTAACATCTTCATCAGCTAAGCCTATAAGTGATGCATATGACTTATTTTTAAGCTGTCCTGACTGCTTCAAAAGTCCCATGAAAACCTCTTTGCTCACCGAATTGGCTTCTTGCTCACAGAGTTCAAGGAAGGCAGACACATTTACAGGCTTTGGCCTCCAACTCTTTGATCCCTCTGCAGAAAAAGCTTCTTTCCAGCAGGATAATGCCTCAGAAATTCTCTGCTCTTCAGTATGCCCTTCAGCAAGGGTCTCCCATGTACTCGAATTAGGTTTTCCTCCTACATCAACCATGTGGTCATAGAAACTTTGGGCTTTCTCAAAGTCCCCGTCTTTAATATAATAAGCTATGAAAACATTTGCAATTCGAGGGTCGTAAGTTGACTTAACCGTCAACCATTCCTCATAAATCTTCTCTGCCCCTTCAACATCTCCTACTCTGAGTAGCGAAGACATGATAGCATGGTATCCCAAATTTGGAATACTGGGAAAACTTGATTTGTATATGTTCCATACCCGATAAAGCTCCTCTTTGTTGCCAACATTACCATAGAGACTTAAAAGATAATGATAAGGTATCCGATCACGACCTGTGATTCTACTCTCAACCTTCTTCAGGCAAGCTTCAGCCTTTTCAAGCTGCCCCATCTTGATGTACATTGTAGCCATTGTGCTGAAAGTCGTCCAGTTGGGATTAACGGTTCTGTCCAGTTTCATCTGTTCAAATACCTGTTCCATCCGTTCTTCAGATCCTTGGGAGCCACGAGATGATAACCAGATATTGTAGGAGTATATATCAAGCTGGATGTTTTTCTCCATCATTTCAGAAATAATCGAATCAACTTTATCATACTCCTTGAGGTTCATATAGAGAGTCATCATTACATTAAATGGAAGCGATTGCAGCGCATGACCTTTACTTCTCATTTTATCAAGCAAAGATTCTGCCTTCTCTTTCATTCTAGTGCGAACATAGGCATTGAGCAGAGCCCCATATATTCTCCTGTCTTTTAAAGTATCTGGCAGGCTCAGGAAGTAATTTTCAGCACTAGCAACTCCCCGAACTTTAGCAACTAAATCTAGTTGAATTGCAGCATCACTTGTGGATATTCTAAACCTCTCTCCTCTGTTGCTCATCCAATCATACACCTGCAGGGTGCACGCAAATTCAAAACTGATTATTAGACATGTCATCAGTCCAAAAACATAAAATAAAGATATGCCATGTCATGACACAACTGAAATAAATAAAAGGACCATTGCTTAATAGATTAAGGTCAGCTGCAACCTAAAGAGCAGAAACAGTACTAGAAGTCTAGAACAGAAAGATGTGAGCTAGTAACACTTGTCAAGAGCATTATACCATTGAACATGTATTGGAACACACACTTATGATGATAAAGCAGAAACATTCAAGGAGCCTTAATGTTGGCTTTATGAACACAATTACACTGCCTCATGATTTTTATTCTATCATTCTACTTATCTTCTTAGATCAACCTCAGTTACCAAATTCATCA
Source organism: Prunus mume (assembly GCF_029339155.1). Taxonomy (NCBI): domain Eukaryota; kingdom Viridiplantae; phylum Streptophyta; class Magnoliopsida; order Rosales; family Rosaceae; genus Prunus; species Prunus mume. Next base: position 17,100,486 of record NC_142702.1, read on the forward strand.
CACCCAAACCTATGTCACAGCTGCATCAGTTTATCTACAATTGAGGTTAATAACAATATCAGCATCAGTGACAGCTGCATTGCATTCTCATTGTCCATCCAGTGCAAAAGTGGATATCAATTAAATCTCATTTTCTCTGCCTTTGAGTTCAAACATAGGTTACACATTATCTGCATTGATTAACTGTTTGATTACCCTACCAGTCAATTGATAATTTAGTTGTAATTCAACTTAAAGTATTAATAGTAGATATACAAAGTGTCCACCCAAAACAGATAGTAATTAGTTTTAAACCTGATAACATGTATATTTATACCAAGCGGCATGCATTTATGCACTTTCAAGTTGCTCTTTTTATATAATACTTTCCCATCTTGCTCCTGCAGCCACTCCAAGGGTGTGTTCTATAAACAAATGCTCAACTCTTGGGTCTCCAATTCTAAAATATTGCAGACCTGGTGATCTTCACTATTTTACCACCTCTATCCTCAGACTTCTCCAAGTCATTCAGAGCTAAATTCCCAATCTCTCTCACTTCTTTTCAAAATAGATCAAAACCCTCGCTATGGTGCAAGAGCCCTTCTTATATGCACCAACTTTGTAAGTAGGTTACTGTTTTATTTTGAACTAATGGCCTCAGACGAAAACCTGAGGGTTTGATTTACATTCACTAAAAGGTAATGAGAGAAGTTTAAATCATGGTGGAAACACTTACAAATGAAAATTACTGAAAGTTTGAAGTTATATTCACTGTTGTAAGAGTGGGCCTCTAATTAAAACATTCTTTAGAAATTCTTCTATTGTGCAATCATGTTATATTTGGTGATTTGCAATTTTATACCCACATGCATTACAATATAAGCAATCTCAAGACATACCAATCAATTTAGACAATAAGTTTCATATCTACCAATACGAGTACATACCCATCAAGCAAAGAACACTCAAAAACACCAAATCAAAAACCCAATATAGCTGTTTACCCAGGAGCATGAAAACACCCAGAGAAGAAGCAAAAATCCAAAATCCCATTAGACCAAACCATTCCAAATGAAAACAGAGAGACACCCAACCAGAGCAATTGAAGCACTTCCCAACAAAAACATGGCATGCCCACCAACTAAAACCACCAAATAAGAACCCAAAATAAAAACTTTGCACTTGAATTTGTTTTTTTACCTCAAGAGCTCTGTCATAGCGCTTGTACTTCCTCAACTCCTTGACCACCCTACAAAGCTCCCACTTGGTGAGCTTCCTGCCCTCCTTCTCCCACTGGTTCAACACGTCAGCAGAGCGCACTTCAGGGTCATCCGTGAGCGATATTTTCCGATATATCGCGTTCCATTTGACCATGGGTCTTCTCTCGTAGTCCACAGTGCCATAGTTGTGGACTTGGGATATGGAGCAGGAGATGGAGGGGAGTCTTTGGAAATTTATGGAACTGGGGAGGGGCAAAGATGGAATTTTGCATGGGAGGATAGTGGAGTAGGAGAGGGATGAGGAGAGAGGGAGGTTGTGGTGGCGGTGGTGCACAGAAGTTTGGAGAGGCATTTTGTGTTGGTGGAGGGTTTATTGGAGGGTTAAGAATGCAGCAATGAAAATGGGAAGTGTGGGTTTGGTTTGGTAACAGAGATGACTCTGTGCTGGAAGATAAAGTTTGTGAAATTACTTCAAGGCCCTATTGTTATTGTGAAGTATTTTCCCTTTTCTCTTGTATTCTTTTACATCTATCCTTTTTGAAGATAGATATAGTTTTTTTTCAATTTGTAATTGTTTTGTGAATTTATTTAGCTCATTTATAGTTAAAGTAGAGCAAATAACAAAGCTAAGTCTGATTTGTGCACCAAATTAGGAGTTTCGAGCATAAAAAATCAAGTATCAATCATATTGAATTAACCATTTCAGTTTGATTTTAGCATTGTTCTTCAGTCGTGATTTTTTTTTTTTTAGGTCGAATCACCCATGTTATAAATGTCACTAGACAAACACAAGTTAGTAAAGTAATCTCAGTCTCTTAGATACAATAAAGATCTAACTATATACCAATATACATTGTTGTAATTATTTTAGATATTTTGTAAACTAATCTCAATTTCTCTCAATGCACTGCTAACTTGTTTGGTACAAGTACACTCACAAATTCAGAAATTGGCTAATTCACAAATTCAGAAGCTACCAAAAAAAAAAAAAAAAAAAAAAAAAATTCTCAAATTCACAAATCCATAAAATTATCACACTGCATCAGATAATTTGGGCTCACTAGTTGGTCTGAGTGGAACTAATTCACCAGCAGCGCTAGCCTCTTCCTCAACAAAAAGATCGTCTCTCACCCTCAAAACTGCATGAACCAAAACAACTGGCGTCCCACAACCTAAAGTCAGAAACAGATGAAGGGCTGCACGGGTAAGTATGAGCTCAACCATGGTCACAATGGCCAACAAGGCCAGTACCAGTCTTCTATCAATGATCTTGTGCAGCACAACAGAATTAGGTACTACCCTTAATAGCACAAGGTACAAGCAGGTCAGAGCAGTCATTGCCACCAAGAAAATCAAGGAAACTTTGCGCTTAGGCAGAAGGGTTATGAAGAGTATGGTCCATATGAAGAGTATGTAGTACAATCGGAAATAGCCCAGGTTTCGGATGATATGAACCGCGGCAGCTTCGGGGGTTGCGGGGATGTTGAAGGGGAAGAGGAGCTTGAAGTCGTTGCGGGTTTTTCTGGTTGTGTCTTTTGGTTCATGGGGATGTGTAGTTGTTGGAAGTGTTGATGTTGAGGTGGTGGATGGCCTTTGCATGGTGCCATAGCTAGCCATATGGTGTATAATAATTTGAATTGAAGGGTTTTGGAAAGAAGTAGTTGTTGATGTTTATGGATTGGATGTTCTGTGATATATAAGAAAATTTTGCATTGTATTAATTGTTACATTAAGATGATAAGAAGAAGTGACTCTAGGTACTTCAAGGAAGATGGGTGAGGTGAACAGGAGACGACTTGACGACTTTTCTCCAAATTTGACTAGAAAACTGAGCCCAAATAAGGCTCTGATTTCAGTATAATGCTGTTTTGCCCCAGAAAGATATCACATGAACTCTCAGACCCTTTTTTGGGGCTAATTTTTCATGAACTATACAAAACTGGTTAATTTATCCCAAATAGCAACCATCTAAGATGTTGTCAAATAAAGTCACGTATTCAACACGTGACTCATTTTTTAGGTAGATTGACCAGTTTTACTGAAAAGTGGTATGATTACCCTTCTCATTTTGTTGGCCAAAACAAAAGTTATGATTTTCCAACGGGAACTGGCAGCAAGAACGTTGATCCAAGACCGAGTCTTCTTTTGTTGTCATAGAAAGTCAAGTTGATCCCCGAGGGGACCCTGAAATCTTCACTTGGTTTCTTATGTTGCTTTTTGTCAGTCTCAATCGTTACGTAAATGAAAGGTCAGAATTGAATTTCGAACTGGAGATTTTCAAGCCACAATAATATCTTTAGAATTAGAATTTTCTTTCACGTACACTTGGCCATGGCAAATGCTTTACATGACTGTATATTATCAAGGAAAGTAGTGTGCAATATGTAAGAAAATCTGTTCACGTTGACTAAGGAAATCCAACTATAAAATCTGTTAACTATTCTGTGCCTAATTCCCATTTCACGAGGGAAAAGGGTGTAAACAAGTTCCTACAACACTTGCGTGAAAAAGACACAGCAAACTTTGTCCCTGTTCATACTCAAATCAAGGTTAAATTCAACACATTGCATTAGGTCAGAAATAAGAATATGTTTTACTGAGATATGGCTACACTGTTTGTCAGACAAGCAAATATTAGAAGACGAATTAAGAGCACTTGTAATTCTCAAATTTCCTTTCCACTCAGGTGTACATACTGAATTTGTTCTATGGCATATTTTTGGAGCTGTATTTCATTCTAATAAGAAACAGGATTCTTGTCATCAGGCTGGAAGGTTTTCTCAATAAGTATAGGTTTGTTGAGGGGCCATGGCTGCCAAAGGATCATATCTGAAATGCAAGATATCTGTTATTACATTAGAGTTAAACTTAAAGGAGACCATTATTCATCTTCACAAAAGTTTCAACACACACTACGCTTACCTCATCAAAGTCACAAGCAGCCTGGCCAATTTCTATGCATGACATCTTTGTTTCTTACATTTCCATGAATATAAACCTTGGGCTCTTTAACCTGGAGCAAGGATGAAGTAGTTAGCATCTGGTTTTGATACAAACATGCAACTACTTAGGTGAAATTATATCGATTTTGTACCAGTAAAATAGGTGGGAAGCCAGTTCTTAAACGAACCCGTGAGAAACCATTTTCAGCTAATAGACACTTAAATCCATCGATGGCAGGATGTTCACTGTTATATATGAAAGGAATGAAATCAGACACACCATGAGTGAGTGCATCAACACAAAAAATAAAACAACATAAGTTTGAATCCGAGAACATCCATCACAGTAAGAATGGAAAAACTTGAGGATTTAGATAAGCCTCACCATGTATTCCTTGAAAGGACATAAGCATTAGAAGAATAATAATCACAAAAATGTTTTTGCTAAAGGGAACTCTCTGCTTTTTTTTTTCTTTTTCTTTTTTTTTTTTTTTGGTCTTGGATGCTTATTTAATCCTATGTTATGTGAGAATGAATGACATTCTTCAGAAAAAGGTTCCGAAATTTTTATAAACAGACTTCACAAATTTGATTTTAAAGATGTTCTGGACAGAGAAAAACGAAGACAATGGGAAAACTCACTTTATAAGATAGGTGAAATTTCTCTGGCATAATTCTTCTGGAGGAATCCCTTCTTCTTTAGAATACCTGCACCGTGTCAAATGAACTGATACACAAACCTTCCACAGCTTATGCATCCAATAGTAAACTTAAAAGAGCATAATTTGTAGAAATATGCTATTACCAACCAGATCCTGTTGCATAAAATGGAAACCAAAACTTTTACGTTTTAAATGTTAGTTTTATAATTGTGCTGTTAAATTCCAAAATGCCAGTCCAAAGAGAGCGGGGCAGATCACTGACACCCGGTTGGATTGGGATCAGCACTTAATTTCTCAAATAGCTGTAACTGAAAAAAATTCACAAATAGCCAACAGGACCTATCAGAGGTTATAAGGGAAGTTAAAACTAGGAGAAAATCAAAAATACCTCCATGGAAACTTATTTTCACAGAAGCGGGATATTCCATTCATGGCCGAAAAAGTATCGATGTGAACCCAAAGTTCAGTTGTACTGTCAGCAAACTGGCCTGTCAAAAGGAAAAAATACATAATTTCTAATTCATATGGGAGCAACAACGAGAAGGTACCAGCTAAATTTCTAACACAATAAAGAGATATCTGACAAGATGCTAATAGTAAAAGCAAAAAAATAAAATTATAAATTATAAAAAATAATCCAATTGATCAACCATAACAAAGAGATGAGAAATACAGTTCAAATACTGGCTATGGTCAATACTAGGGAGGAAAGATCAAGCAATACAGGTAACAAGCAGGACATGTCAGTTTGAGAGAGAGAGAGAGAGAGAGAGAGAGAGAGAGAGATTACCAGTCTCATGCAAATGTTTTAGAGCATGACCACTGGGATAATTCTCATTGGATGCCATGAAAGTTATGACGGTGCACCCTAGACTACAAAATATAAAATCAGTTAAGGAGGTAGCAGATTATTGTTCCCAGTGAAACAAAAATAAATAAATATCTAACCTGATCAACAATAATCCGAGCATAATTGGATAGAGAAACTTCCAATAAGTCTTCTTCCTATTGTTATAGCTGTAGCAAGTAATCAGAATTTATTTATTCATTAGTATCAGTAATTGAAACCAAAAAAAAAAGAGGAAAAAAATGCGCAATTTAAAGTTCCCAAGGTCACCTTATGACAATCCAAACTAATTTTTTGTATGATTTTAAGCCAAAGGCCAAATGATGCATTACCATTAAATTGGTTAAAGAAAATTTTATTCTGGAAACCAATGCCTAGAGCTCTATGAGCAAAATTAGAGAAGAGTTTTTGGTCAAAGAATAAGTCTCACTAGTGGTACTATTTTGCATTCAGGTTTTATTTATGTAGGAGTAAACATACAAGTAACGCAACAATATGATTCTATTTGTGAAGAAAATTCCCAACAAATTAGATTAGATAACCAAACAAATAGACACCACATACACTCTAGTAGCAGCAATTGCAGCAGATAAGTTGAAGATGGGAACTGAGCTAATGATAAAACGAAGCTCCTGCATCATGAAGTAATAAGGTCTATTCAATATCTATTATTAAATTGTAAAAATAAGTCCATCAAACTTTCCATAATATGAGCACTATACCTTGTGGGAAAGCTTAGAGTAAAGTAAAACAAAGGAGAAGACTGGAAGAATGAATAACAAAATCCTTCTGTCCAGTAAGACCCCAAGCTGAAACAAGATTGGGTATCAAGTTAGGAAGAACAAGGGGTTTTGGAGACCAGAGGATCACAAATATAATAGTATGCCTGACAAAGTAGCACCCACAACAATTATACATGAAACAGAAGGATTATATAATAAAAATATACTTTATTTCTTTGAGTACTAGACTCACTAGAAAAAGAGGGTATGCAGCAAGCAATGAGCGAGGGAGTGCTGAAGTGAAGTACCAGTGAAACGGATGTGTCTGAATAAGAGTAAAATGAAGGAAAACTAATAACATGTATTTAGATAAATATAGTTGTCAATGAAATTTCACAACCCCCCTTCCCCCAAAAGGCAAACACACTTGATGACTCATAAATACACCTAAACGGATTTTAAAATATGGATTGTATGATAAGAAATACACAACACACTTTGCAGATCGAATGTACAAACAAACAATTTTTGTAAGGATACACCCCACTCTGAACTTCGATTCAGAACAGAGTTGAACCAGAAAACTTCAAATTCAGGCCACAGTAACCTTTTCCACATAATTGAATCTACTAATACAGTAAGACCTGCACTGCGAAAAATCCAAATCCGCACACTGATTCAGAAATTGTTGTTATGGTTGCAGAGACATGATCTAATGTATCTTAAGAAATTGAGAGTAGGGTAATATTCATAGTAGTAGTAGCAGTAAATCCAACACTAATAATGAGACTAGTAATATCAATAATAATAAAACAACCTATGCATAATATAGCACACAAACTGCAGCATTTCAATGCCTTCCATAATGAAATTCTTCTAGTCTGTCGTTAAAAAAAAAAAAAAATCAAATTCTTATAGTTAGGCACAAATTACAAAATGCATAAATGATTATCCACCTTAACAAGGGCAAAGTAGAAACTTACCAACAAAAGCTCCAAGCCAAGAGGGCAAAGAAGTAACAAAATATCACATCTAAAGATAACTGTAGCAAAAATCTGAACATGGAAAATCAGGGATGTGTAAGAGATATACAAATTGAAAACAAAATGCAAGTTATAAGAAAATCATCAAAAGGCATATGTATAATTTTAATTGTAAGGAATAAAAGCAAACTTATTTCATAAAAATCATCAACGAAGTCTACCAAACATTAAATTACGATAAGATAAAAGAACAGAGAATATAATATCCTTAGCCAATGTGTCCAAGTAAGCCAAGTAGATGGGAGATTTTAAGTTTCAGTACAATTGAATTCCATATATGATGCATAATCTGATTTTAGCAAATAGAAACATACCAGACAGTTTATAGCTGCATAACATTTCTCCTTTAACCAATATCCATATGCCAAATTGACTACACAAAGAAAATAAGTAAATAAGTAAACGCTGCCATGACATATGAATAAGCTAGCAAAGTTAATCCATATTTTCAAATCAGAATGAAAGCTAGCATGCATCACAAACCAAGCACTATAAGAGCTATTAACTATTAAGGAACTATTTCTCTTTGTTTCTCAATTCCATAGGAATTTTATCCAATTGAAACAAATATGTTAACCAAAAAAATCTTCTTCTCCTCCACTTCTTCTGTAGGATGCAAATGAGAAAACCCTGCCACCTCCATCGCACGATGAAGAGAATAAGAACTGCTCCTTCCCAACTTTTTTGTTTCCTATTATGTGTTTCTCACCATTGACCCTTAACATTTTATAATTACAAACAAACATTGTTTAAAAAGAAACAAAAAAGAAAGATGTGCAATAATCCTCTTCCCGTCCCTATCTAGAGCATACCGATCGTGCATTATTCTCTTATCCTTGAGTCAAACTTGCCAAAATGTTAATGGATTCATACTTGGAGTATCGGGTACTTATCTTGCCACATCAGGTGTCTAATAGGCAGTATCCATATCTAATGCTCCATATAAAATCTTGGAGTATCTTGTGCTTCATAGATTTTAAGCTTATACAACTTGCTCATAAAAATTTAAAAATAAGGCCAAAGAAATAATAAATAAATAGATATCTAACAAAACAAACTATGCTTTAAACTCCTTGCGAATTTACTTAATTTGGCAGGTGAGCTAAAATCACTGGAGTAGGGGAAGTGGGAAAAGGAATTACAGGACCAAACAACCAGTTGCAAAGGTTGGCTAGATAACCAGTTCATCCATACACATCTTTATAACACTAATCTAAAAGAAAAACAAAAATGTGCACAAGAAGAATTACCTACACCCAGAGCTAGTACATTTGGAAGTGGGCGAGTACAATAGAACAAAAGGTGGAACTGAACTGCAGTTAATATAACAAAGAAAGCTTCTACTTGAAGTCCAAACTTATGTCTAACCTGCAGAAATGAAATAAATTTAAGGGTTAGCACCAAAAAAAAATTAATTAAAGGGTTACTTATTTTATGTTATTTTATTTATAAGAAATAAAAACTTTATTAAACTGAACAAAATACAATAAGTCCAATGGACGAAAAGTACAATGACAACTTAAAATACCTAATTGAATCATGAAAAGTATGGAGGATAATCATAAAAATTAAGTCTACCAGTTAAATCCAGATTGTAGCACAATTCTTTCATGCATCCAACTTTAAGTAATGGAAACAAGGCATGCAAGTTGGATTTTTCTTTCAGTTGCAAGAAAGGTTATCAAATATATTAAGAAAATATTCATCACAAGTTTTTCCCCCTTTATTTTTAACATTGCATATATATTTTGGCATGTAATTGTGGAGTCTTAGGACTTATTCACCTTAGGACCACAAGTTAAAGGATATACAGCCATAACAAGTCAAAACAGGCATCACATCTGGTTTCAGAAAAAGGATGAAACTACGTGAAAATGAACAAGGATTAAACAAGAACATACCTGAAGACGAAAGAAGCGTAATGTAGATAATATGACACCACCTAATACCAAACGAACTGGCAAACAGCAACTAAAACAATTTAGCAAATGTTTATATAAAACATATAATACAACAAATAAACGGTTAGAATAGATGTTCAAAGAGAATGAAAAGCATACTCCAAAGCATTTCATTTAACTTTTTTCTTTTCATAAGTAATAAACTTTTGTAATTCATGATCCTAAGTACATAATAAATATATGAGAGTATGCCTTTCAATTCTGACCAAATGTACCACATAATGTGCAAACAAAGTGCTCTACAAACAACTCCTCTAAGAGACTAGATGACCTTCCAAATCACCATTCCAGCAAGCAAGAAGGTTGCCCACAAATCTCAGCATGGCCATGAACACAAAAGAATGGACACTAATCTATATGAAGAGTAGATCAGAAGGTGGAATCATCACCTATTTGGTCCCATCTTCTGGGCTGTCATTCGTAGAAACAAAGCACAGATGAATGATAATTTCAAGCAATTAAAGTACTAACCTGCAAAAATACTATAAATCTTTGATATGTGCAACAAGTCCATTGCTAAAACAGAAGGAGCTGCCAAACTTGATACAAGCAATGCACCTAGAAGAATGACGTAACGTAGTAATAAGTGAAGTTAAACCTTTTGGAACATTTAATAATTTATCAACGAATCAGTACAATTTCTGATTAGCTGATTAATGGCTCTATGAGACAAAACCCTAAAACAATTAAAACTGCACAAGAAATATGGGGATTGCCCCAAAAGCCTTCTTTTGCAGTGTTACTTGTTTAAACTGTAATCGCAAGCGTAGCAGTATTAAGCAAGTTTTACAAGCTTACCAAGGAAAGTGCGAGGAACCACTCCAGGGAACTCCAAATGATCATACTATCAGGAAGGCAAACATCCATCCAACTGAACAGTTAGGCAAAAGGGCTAACACATTCCAGAGAATAACAGTTCACAGAACCATATGAAGAGACAGATAAGTAAACTTACATTATCTAAGTGATGTCGATGATATAGTATATCATGCATTGCCTGATAACAAACAAGAGGGGGAAAAACACAAAGTTAGCAAGCAGAAGAACTATAGAAGCCAAAAGAAACAAGATATGATAAAGAAGTCGGTTGCCCAGATGACAAACTCATCTTCCCATTATCAGTTATCAAACAAAAGTTGAACTTCAAATATTCATTTAAATTCTAGCTCATATACTGTATAGAAAAAATAGTTTGGCCTGTTTGACATTTCTTTTCTCTTTACTATCTGAAATAATGAAAATCTTTTCATTTCCAACATTTTTCTCAGCAACCACAATTACATATGCGCGAGCTGAAAAATTACAAGTATATAACACCACAAATCATTCTTAAATTAATAATTTAACTCTCTAAGGTGTATATTTCCCATTTTTCTCAATTTCTTACACTTTCGGCAAGCAACTTACTGAGAGAGTGGCAAAGAAAAGTTTTACCTGAACATTGAAGCTTTCTTCAACCTTAGTGTAGGGCGCCATGAAAACATAAAACGCAGCTATGGATCCAAGTAGCAAATCGTAACCATAGCGCTCAAGAAAATTCGAAGACTTGGAAGCCATTGTAAATTTAGAGAGAGAGAGAGAGAGAGAGAGAGAGAGAGGCAGAATTTTACAGGTCTACAGAACTGAGCTTCGTGGTTGCAAATTGGGCTTATGGGATGGGCTGGAGTGATGCTTTATTGGGCTTGGGCTTTCCTTCAGCTCAACCTTTGAAACAAAACTTGAACATCGTCAAAAGACTCAAAACTCGATCTGACTCGGAGTAACAGGCCAACGGCCATTGCAGATATAGGCCATGGAAGCTGTAACAGTAACCTCACCGCCTCTCTCTCTGCACCATCACTCTTTCCCGCCAAACATTTGGTTCACCGCCACCAACTGCAATAACTGTAATAACCACCAAACCTTCAAGCTGAAAGCTTTAACACGACGGCAACAAAAGACTCCGACTTTTGCCGAAAACGACGCGTTTCCGGACTCTTTACCACTCCATACCAAGAACCCACATGCCATTTACAAGGACATACAGAGCTTCGCAAGGCGCAACAAGCTCAAGGAGGCCCTGACCATCTTGGACTACTTAGACCAACAGGGCATCCCAGTTAACGCCACCACATTCTCTTCCCTTATCGCCGCTTGCGTCCGTACAAGGTCAGAAGATCATGGAAAGCAAATCCACACGCATATACGGATTAACGGGCTCGAAAGCAACGATTTTATACGTACGAAGTTGGTCCATATGTACACTAGTTTTGGTTCAGTGGAAGATGCGCAACAGCTGTTCGATGAAAGTTCTACCAAGAGTGTGTACTCGTGGAATGCCTTGCTTAGAGGCACTGTTCATTTCGGGTGGGAGGCGATACCGGGATGTTCTTCATACTTATACGGAGATGAGGGCCTTAGGGGTCGAGTTGAATGTGTATTCTTTCTCTAGTGTAATGAAGAGCTTTGCGGGTGCTTCGGCGCTTTCACAAGGTTTAAAGACGCATGCCCTTTTGGTTAAGAATGGTTTTATTGATAGCTCGATTGTTCGGACCGAGTTTGGTTGATTTGTACTTCAAATGTGGCAAGATTAGGCTTGCCCACCGCGTTTTTGAAGAATTCGGTGAACGAGATGTTGTTGTATGGGGAACCATGATTGCAGGTTTTGCGCATAATAGGCGGCAAAGGGAAGCTCTGGAGTATGCTAGGATGATGGTAGATGAAGGAATAAGACCGAATTCGGTTATATTGACTAGTATTCTTCCTGTGATTGGAGATGTTGGGGCTCAAAAACTAGGGCAGGAGGTTCATGCTTTTGTGCTGAAGACAAAGAGTTATTCGAAGCAGATTTTCATTCAGTCTGGCTTGATAGATATGTATTGCAAGTGTGGAGACATGGATATGGGGAGGCGGGTTTTTTATCACTCAAAGGAGAGGAATGCAATTTGTTGGACTGCTTTGATGTCGGGTTATGTTGCAAATGGGAGGCCTGAGCAGGCATTGCGATCGGTCATTTGGATGCAGCAGGAAGGGTTTAAGCCTGATTTGGTCACGGTTGCCACCGTCCTTCCAGTTTGTGCAGAGTTGAAGGATTTGAAACGAGGGAAGGAGATTCATGCTTATGCTGTCAAGAATTGTTTCTTGCCCAATGTATCTATAATTTCTTCCCTAATGGTAATGTACTCAAAATGTGGAATCTTTAAGTACTCTAGAAGACTATTTGATGGGATGGAGCAGAGAAATGTCATTCTCTGGACAGCCATGATTGATTCCTATATTGACAACGGGTGCCTATATGAGGCACTTGGTGTGATAAGGTCAATGCTCTTATCGAAGCACAGACCAGATTCGGTTGCAACAGCAAGGATTTTGACTACTTGCAATGGACTGAAGAATTTGAAGCTTGGGAAGGAAATCCATGGACAAGTTTTGAAGAAGGATTTTGAGTCCATCCCTTTCGTTGCATCTGAAATAGTGAAAATGTATGGGCACTGTGGAGAAGTTGATCATGCAAAGTCAGCTTTCAATATAATCCCTGTCAAGGGTTCAATGACATGGACTGCAATTATAGAGGCTTATGCCTACAATGGCATGTATCGGGATGCTATCGATCTTTTCGATGAGATGAGATCTAAAGACTTCACTCCAAACCATTTCACTTTCCAAGTGGTTCTATCTATCTGTGACCAGGCTGGATTTGTCAATGATGCTTGCCGTATCTTCCATTTGATGTCTCGTGTATATAAAGTGAAGGTTTCTGAAGAGCAATATTCTCTGATCATTGGACTTCTTACTCGTTTTGGTCGCGTTAAGGAGGCTCAAAGATTTTTACAGTTGAGTTCGTCTCTGTAGTAACAAGGATAATTGAACCTTCCTTCTTTCATATGTAAATTTATTCAGCTCTTGAAATGAAACTTCTTTGTGATCATCAGTTTTTCTTTTCTGCTATTTCACAAGTGTATAGAGACCCATTTGTATCTTCATCTATCCTAGCATTTCTGTTTTATCAGGATTTCTTTGACATCGCGGATGAGAAAAATAGGTGATCTGTAATTTTTTTCCAGACAAATATATTTCAGATACAAGTGCCTCATTTGTTTGCTGGTCAATGCAGCAGTGGTTTCTAGTTTCCTATATAGCCTTGTATAACCAAAAATTTTACTTCATAGGCCATGTTTGGATTGGATTATAAGGTAAAAATGGATCACATTGAATGGGAGAGGATAACACTGATCCAATGATGTGTTTGATCCTACACACGATCAAGAGGCTAGATTAATTGAAATATGCTATTACATGGCCCTAGCAAGATTAGACATAATCCAATTCATATTGTTTTTACGGTATCAAACATTTAATTATAGTATGAATCATGTCTAATTACATTACATAATTCAGTTCATCAAACGAGATAATCCAGTTTTCCTGGAATGGAATTGAGAACTCTCTTTGAATAAATTTTAAAAAAAAATTCTCAAATATGAACAATTGGAGCAACTATGGTGTAACATTATAAACAAAAAATCTGCAATTCTGAAACTCAAACTATCAAAATACTTGGTTAAGTAAGAACAAGCAATTAAGAAACAAAGATATTAACCCAATACAGAATCGGACCAGTTAAACTCGAAAGGGTGGTCAGTGGACCCATCATAAAGGGGATTGACAAACATATATACATGGGACCCATCTTGGACTCCATAATCAACGAGCAAAGCCCCATCTACATCATCTTTGATGAGATGGCTACGATGATGATCATGATCATCATCAGTGTCAAGAATGAAGATCAGACGGTCATAAGGGAGCTTCTGTTGGGCTTCGATTTCCCGCTTCAGATCAGCAACAGTGGCCTTGTTGCCCATTTGAACATAGAAGAGAGTTCCTGTCAAATTCTCCACCACCACCTTCATAATTAATTATCGTCAAAGTTTATTGTTCCTGAGTCTCGTTTAGAGAGAGAGGAAAGCTTATTTAGGCAATATTCATGCAAAATATTCGAAAGGTGTTCACGTATGCTGCATTCTCGACAGACTGTTACACATTACATGCACATGCTGTTAGAGTTTCTGGGAGCAAAAATCCACGGAGCTAGAAAGTCCCCAATGCCCCTGCAAAATTGGAGAATAAGACCTTCGTGGTCAAAGGAGAAGAACTTGTTGTGAAACAAAGTATGTGAGAATCTTTTTCAGATACGTTCAGTTCATATATGTATTCTTCTTCAATATGAAGGTATTTATAAAGAAATACAAAGATGCGTTAATTTTAAATAAAATAGGAAATAATAAATTATATACAAATTTATAAATAAACTCAATCCTAGACATGTATTTATAAAAAAAACCCAAGCACTATTTAAACATATAAACACACCCAAAATCAACCCCAAAGTCAACTTTTTGGGTGTGTTTATAAATGGGTTTTGAGTGTGTGTAATGATGAGTTTTGGATGTGTTTATATGTTTAAATAGTGCTTGGGTTTTTTTATAATTTCAACTTCCACTTTGGGTGTTTTAGTGAAACTCCCAAATTATAATAAGACTAAATACAGTACTTTCCATAAACATGCCCTAACATGACATATCATTTAAAAAAAAATTATTTAAAAAAAAAGAAAAAAAAAAGGAAGTAATGAATATCGTAACTAAATAAGGACTCACCATCTCAAATTCATCATGCATTGCTATATGGGAAAGCTAAAATGAATGACAACGTGTGTTTGACTTAGGATAGCGCCACACATAATCTCATTTATGGTATTAGACATGCTTATAAGTATAAGTACTTCCCAAACGAAAATATTAATCTTTTTCAAAATACATTCGACTTAGAGAGTATTTTGTTTTAAATCTACTAGATTTGATTGGATTTTTAGAGAAAGGTTCAATCATGTGAGTTTTTTAAGGGGTGCTACTAGATACACTCAATTTGTATACTAAATTTGCGTTACAAAGGATGAAGAATAAATTTAATTAATTAATAAAACGGTGACACGTAATTAGAGCATAATAATTAAAAAAAAAAAAAAAAAAAAAGCAATGTTAATTTAACAAAAAGTTACCACCACCGTTTCCCACCACAACCAACGTTACTGTTGTTGCGCCGCCTGTTGCACCACCACGGCGCCCATCACTGGACCGTCAATGCTGCCACTTTCGTAAATTTGGAACTCATTCAAGGGTACTTTCGTCTCGTCACTATTAGGCAGTTAAGCGCCGTCTCTCTATCTCTCACACTCACTACAGAGTGGTGACTAGGAGGGAGGACGATGAATTACGAGCAGAGGCTCAAAGCCGCAGCGAAAATCATACTCGCCGACGACGCACGCGCCGGAGACGAGCGTGTTAGCGCTGAAGAGCTCGGTGTCACGGCTTCACTAAAGCCTCACCAAGTCGAAGGCGTCTCGTGGCTCATACGCCGATACAATCTTGGCGTCAACGTCATTCTTGGTAAGGAGCTGTCGTATCATTTCCGATGTGTTTGGTTTTCGAGAAAATTTAAAAAGAAAAAGTAGAATTAAATATTTTTAATGAATTAACTTGGATGCATTGGTTGAATTTGCAGGAGACGAGGTAAAGCTGCAAGTTTTCTGGTCTTATATATTGAATGAGTTCAAAATTTTCCTTAAATTTGAATGTGATTTTATGAGTTTGAATTTTAGTTATAATTTTCGGGAAAATGGAAGTAACTGTTCAGCTGGTGCATTATTTCCTGGCAGTGAAGATTCTGGTGTTGATTGTTAAGGCTTGTGCAATTCATTTTTGCAATAAGCTACAAGTACTTGCAATATATTGAGCAAAAGTGACATATTCTTTGCCGTGTTCATTATACTTGAATCTAAGTGATTGGTTGGCAGATGGGACTGGGCAAGACTTTGCAAGCTGTCTCTTTATTGAGCTATTTGAAGGGTCACAAGTTGTCACCTGGGCCATTTTGTGAGTTTCGTTTCTGTTTTTGGTGTGAAAATCTTGAAGTTTATATTTTTGGTATTGGTGTGCCTGATACTTTTGTTTTCTTTTCATCAATCAACTATCCACAGTGGTATTGTGTCCTCTAAGTGTAACAGATGGTTGGGTCTCTGAGATGGAGAAATTTGCACCAAAACTAAAAGTTCTTCGGTACGTTGGTGATAAAGAATATAGGCGCATTCTTCGCAGGACAATCTACGAGCATGTAAAAGAAGAGTCCTCTTCATCTGATGTAAGCTCTGGTCCTGTTGTGTAGCTATTGGAAGGCTGCAGATGTAATCCATTATTAATGTTTGACGCTAAAGGTTAATAATTTTAATAAGCTTTAATAAGCTACTACTTGTTTTGTTGATATTTTCAAGTTGGGCCTGTCGACAGGTATTGTCGTTGCCTTTTGATGTCCTATTGACAACATATGACATGGTGTTGGCAGATCAGGATTTTCTTTCTCAGATACCATGGGGTTATGCAGTAATTGATGAAGCTCAAAGGCTTAAAAACCCTAATAGTGTATGTTTAAGACATCTTAAACTCTCTCTCTTATATATGAATGAACTCTATACTTGTACTGAGTAACCTTTTCTTATTGTGAATTAATACTATTTACTCCAGTAATTACTGCCCTGAAAATAATCATACACTAGATACAGTTATTCAGTATATGACTTTTTGTACCACTGACTTTTAGAAATGAAATGACAGCTTACTGCAGATCAGTTTGGAATTTTCTTTTAATTTTTAAACATTTGCCTAAGACAAGTTCACATGTCGAATTTTTCAATTGTTATTTACCATGTAAATTTTTGCTAGGTGGCGATAAAAAGGGGTTAAAGTTAGACTACTTTTTGTTTTCCTATAATAACTTTCATCCCAGACACATACGTGGTTCGACCTTAATAGGTTCTGTACAATGTCCTAAGAGAGCGCTATCTTATACCAAGACGGCTACTGATGACTGGCACACCCATTCAAAACAATATCACTGAACTTTGGGCTTTGATGCATTTTTGTATGCCATCAGTCTATGGGAAACTGGATGAGTTCCTTGCAACATTTAAGGAAGCTGGAGATCCTTCATCAGGTTATCTTCTTACCTGTCATAAGTAGTTTATGTGGATTTTATTTCTTATAATGTGATGTGGAAAGCTATAATTGTAATAATTTCTTCCCTGGGATATCAAAACAGGCCATGATGCAGCTAAAGTTAAGGAGCAACTTAAAAACTTAAGATGCATATTGGGAGCTTTCATGCTCCGGCGTACGAAATCTAAACTTATTGAGAGCGGAGATCTATTGCTGCCCCCGCTTACTGAGATAACAGTGTATGTTCTCCATCCCTTTTTTCCTTGTAGACATAGTGTTGATGAGGCTGTTTTATGATGCTAAGGTGCATTATCTTGATAGGCTGGCACCATTGGTCGGATTGCAAAAGAAGGTGTACATGTCAATACTGAGGAAGGAGCTTCCTAAACTACTTGCTGTCTCTTCTGGAGGTCCAAATCATCAATCCTTACAGAATATTGTATGTTAGTTTTTTGATTTCTTACCCTAAGCATCTCTTTTTTCTATTTTTTTACCCTACGCATCTCTATTCTTGTCTTCCCTTCATGTGATGTGATATGGTACATTGGTATTATGAACCCCTTTATCCTATACATTCTACAAAATCAAAAACACAGAGAAGATATTTTATTTCCCATGGTTTTAGGTTGACCAGTGCAATATCACTACTTTTCTTCTGGAAAAGTTGTGGATTTAAGAGGTCCTGTTGGCTGGTAGCTGTGAATTCATAGTATGGTACATACATTTCAAAACCTGTGTAGGCTAGCAGCCAAATTCCTTTGCCTAGTGTCATTGTCATTTTCTGAAGAAACTTTACTTTTTGCAAATGTAACTTTCAAAAAGCACCCTCTAGTTTGCTTCCTCGATGTTGCTTTTCCATAGCAGAAACTTTGATGAAGTAGTAGCAGACGCAGAACTGTATCAAATGCATCTAAAGCTACTTTTCCTGTAAAACAGAGTTTATATGCTTATTCAGCGTTTCATTGTTTATTTGTATTGCAGCTAGTATTGTGATCAATTATTTATTTTGATTGAATGTTTATCCTTTGCCATTACTTCTCCCTCTGTCATACAGGTGATACAGTTACGAAAAGCATGTAGCCATCCTTATCTCTTCCCGGGTATTGAGCCCGAACCATATGAAGAGGGTGAACACCTTGTTCAGGTATCGCTGATTTTAATTTGGTAAATGATAATGACCTAGGTGTGTAAACCGAGTCATGTAGTGTCGAGACTCTAACATCCGAAGATTAACAGAGGAAAATAAGAAAGGGAAAGCCTTTGAAATAAGTCTCTTTTTGCTTTCTTTCTGAAAGGGAAAGCCTTTGATCCCTGAGTAGTACTTTTAGTATGCCTTCTGCTCACTCGTAATATCTGCCAACCAATCTCTGTTCATTCCTTATCTTTTCATAGGCTAGTGGTAAACTTATGATTTTGGACCAACTACTTCAAAAGCTGCATGGGTATGGACACCGTGTGCTTCTCTTTGCACAGATGACGCATACCCTTGACATTCTCCAGGTTTGTTTTTTTTCCTTTTGTATTTTTTTTTTCCTGTCTCATGCTAAATGATAAAATGCTTCAGCTTGTTTGCATATGTTACTCTGCATTTTAACAAATTAATATTCTCATACGCAATGCAGGATTTTCTAGAGTTAAGGAAATATTCCTATGAACGCCTTGATGGATCAATTCGGGCTGAGGAGCGCTTTGCTGCCATAAGAAGTTTCAGCACACAATCAACCAAAAAAAGTTTGAAGTCTCAACCTGATCAAAATGGTGCTTTTGTCTTCATGATCTCTACAAGAGCTGGTGGAGTTGGCTTGAATCTTGTGGCTGCTGATACTGTGAGTTTTGGCAAACAGTTGTGTACTGCTCTTAAAACAATCACTTATGTTTAGACCTGAAACTCAGGACCTGTAGGTTCTATTGTTACATCGTTGGATCAGATCTTTACATTTTTTAGAGTACAAGAAAGTTCATAATCATTTCAAAATCTCTTTGTATCTGTCAAATTATATATAAAATGTTTTTAACCACAGGTTAAAAACTTTTTAGTTCTCTTGAGACGTTTACAGTTGAGATTGACATGTAATAAATAGTGTACTATTGAATCCTGAAAGTGCAAACTTTAAATGGCCTTCAAACCCTGTTGAAGTGTTGATGCTCAATAGTCAGAAACGTGACTTACTGCAATTTCACGTAACTCAAGAAACCTTTGAATCACTTGCAAGAAACCTTGGGGTTGACGAGTGACGTTCTTATCTCCAGCATATTACTTTAAGAATGACAGTCTGTTGAGTATGGTATTTGGTAAAAGTCCCAGTAAATTGGTTTCTGTAAAGCACATCATGTACTAGTCTTATTATGTAGGCATGAGGAACTTATAGTAGTCTATGTTGTAAAAGTCCCAGTAAATTGGTTTCTGTAAAGCACATCATAGTACTGACGTACTTTTATTCTATTCTTATTATATTAGGCATATACTTTTCCCTGACATTCTTATGTTCAATTTGCATACGCTAGGTTATATTCTATGAGCAAGATTGGAATCCCCAGGTTGACAAACAAGCTCTTCAGCGGGCTCACAGGATTGGTCAAATGAATGATGTACTGTCAATAAACCTAGTTACAGGACGTACGGTGGAGGAGGTGAGATCCTATACTTTTTTTTTTCTTTTCTTTCGATTGAAGAGTTCCTCTACATGACTCATGAGACATTGAACCCCATTATATGTATTGTATTCAAATGTGTCAATATAGGTTATCATGCGGAGAGCGGAGAGGAAGTTGCGGCTTAGCCATAATGTTATTGGAGATGATGTTATGGACCAGGAAGGTAAAGAAGAAGCAGGAGTTGAACCTAGTGACTTGCGATCCATCATATTTGGGTTACATCTCTTCGATCCTGATGAAATCAACAATGATGAGTTTGGGATGTCAGAACTGAATGCTATGGCTGAGAAGGTAATCTCAGTGCGCGATAAACAGATAGCAATTGAGGATGAGAGGAAATTTGAGGTCAATCCAACAGATGTTTTGCATGGACATGATCTTGTTGCAGGAGAAAGTAACACTTCTCTTAGTTTCAATTCTGGTTTTGATGAAGCTTCATATCTCTCTTGGGTTGAAAAATTCAAGGACGTATCACAAGAAAGTGGAAATGAAAATACGGATTTGAGAAGCAGAAGAAACTTTCACGAGGAAAAGCGTCTAAAACGTGAGGCTGCAAAGAAGAAGGCAGAGGAGGAGAAGTTATCTAAGTGGGAAGACCTTGGGTACCATTCATTGTCTGTCGAGGACCCTATCAGCCCTGTGGATAGTGACATGATGTCTGATTCAGGTTCTGTCCAGTTTGTTTATGGGGACTGTACACAACCATCAAAAGTTTGTCCATCTGAACCTACCATTATTTTCAGGTAAATTTAATTTTTCTAAATGCCTCCTCTTGAGTGTTCACATTATTTTGCATTGAATGAGTCAGAACAGTTAATGTGTCTTCTTGTGTTCCTGCTATTTCGTTCTTGATACAGTAACTTTTTGTTTGTTCATGCTTCTTAAAGCTCGAATATTCTTTTTCCTTCCATTATTATTTTATAGAAACATATTCTTTCAGAGTATGAGCATGATGTAGGCTGTCAGTGGTTTTACCACCAGACCTGACTTAATATGTTTATTTCGCAGCTGTGTTGATGATTCTGGACACTGGGGTCATGGAGGAATGTTTGATGCACTGGCCAAGCTATCTTCAAGTATCCCCGATGCATATCTGCAAGCTTCAGAATTTGATGACCTGCATCTTGGTGATCTTCACCTTATAAGAGTTAATGGTTAGCCTCTGGTCTCTCCTCCTGAAATATTATCTCCATTACCTTGTTGCTTATAAGACAAAGGAATCTCTTCTACTCAGAAGCACGAGTAGGAGAGAAATTTGATTATATCAGTTACAACACAGCAATATTTTTCTTTTTTCATGTTCTGTCCGAAGTTATAATGAGAAGAGTACAAGTAGCTTTTAGCTGCAATATGCACTATGCAGGAATTTGTTTATCATGTCGGCCAGAAGTATGTTTTACATTTGAACTTTCTGCATTACCTATTTGTTACTATGTAGAGGATGCGAATGAACAGAAGATGGACTGTAATCCCCCTCAATGGGTGGCTTTGGCTGTTGTACAATCTTATAATCCCAGGCGTAAAGTACCCCGAAGCAAGCTTTCTATTCCCGACTTAGAAAGATGCTTATCGAAGGCATCATTTTCAGCTGCTCAGAATTCTGGTAAACATTATAATTGAATCAGTTCAAAGCTGACTATGCTATTCTTGCCTTGTTATTTCACCCCATGGTACATTTGAAATGCAAAAGTATAGTTCTTTTCTTGTTAAGGACGTCAAGATTTCATTGGCTAACTTCGAGTCAGACATGTCGGATTTATACTTTTAAAAATGTCTCATGTCGCATTCTTCTTTCTTGATTTTAACAGCTTCAATCCACATGCCACGCATTGGGTATCAAGATGGATCAGATCGTGCAGAATGGTACACAGTCGAACGTCTTCTACGAAAATATGCTTCTCTGTACAGCATAAAGATATATGTGTATGTTTTCTTTCTCTTCCTTCTCCCATCTTCTGCCAACACGCACACCGATGCACATCAAACTAATTTCTTGAAATCTTTGCAGGTATTATTATAAGCGGTCTGCTTGACGCTTTGGACTGCTCTCATGCTGGACGTGGTCCTTGTCTCCCAGGCCTGTGGCTGATAGAGTTAGATTAACAGAATGTGCCTCTACGACCTTTCCTGACTTGTAAATAGGCTCAACATCCATTATAAGATATCCTTCTCTTAAAGTACCTATGTTGTTGACCTTTCTCTTGTTTGATAATGTTGTAGTGTGTAGGAAGTAGAAACATGACAAAGGGGAAATTTCGAAAATTCATGTATGTTAAGATTTGAATAAAGATAAAAGAAGAAAATAAATGAATTCCAAATAACTCATTTTATTCCGAATGCGATACAATTAGTTATTTTAAATACATGCAAACTAATCTTTGTTTTTTTTAATAACAAATTTTAGACATGCTCGTATATCCAAATCATTTCTTTCAAATCCGTTCATCGATCCATTTGGATTAGGGAAAATAATTCAGAATTTAACTAAAAGTTGGGAATTTAAAAGGAGAAATTGACAATTCCTTTGTTTGGCAATTTTAGTACAGAATTTATTAAATGACATGTAGAAAAAATTGTGGAAATTGGGGCATCAAATTCCTGAGTTTAATTTTCATTAAAATAGGTGTCATTTCACAATTTCCATAATGTCATTACAAAATTTTGTCGTTTACAAAATTCGAGATACATAAATCCAAACACTGAAATTTTCAATTTTCAGAAATTGAAATGATAGAAATCTAAATTTTGTCACAATTTTAGAATTCTATGTAATTATCAATTTCTTCGTCCAAACGAAGGGTAAAATTTTTGGAAATCATTTTACAAATGTTCGAAGCCCCAGTTACCTCACCTCTCTACCCTTGGCTGTGAAAAGTTAGATGCATGCCACACCAATCCACCGGCCAACGTTTACCAGCAGAAAATAGAAACAGAAATAGATGATTTGCGCCTTTTGGCACCCTTCTGTAAGAAGAAAAGCTTCGGACGAAACCACAAATTAATTCATGGCCGCGAATCCCATTTCTCAGGGTCAAGGACTAGCAGTCTTCAGAAAGCAACTCTTCAGTCCCAGCCTCAAGTCCAATTCTCAGCCTGCTTCTTTTCTCAGGTGTGCCTCTTCAATTTGATTTCCTTTCCTACATTTTCTCACTAGGCAAACACAAATTTTACTTTTTTTGACATTGCTTGTTTTTGAACAATCGTCAAAACCCAGGTGCTATTCTTCTCAGAAAACCGAGAACCATAATGAGAATGATGAACAACAGCACAGAGCTAAACAACCCAAATCGTCAACCCCAAAAACCAAAACGGCTAAGGATATGGCCAGGCTTGTCAACACCAATCCATGGTCGAGTGAGCTTGAGTCTTCTCTCTCTACAATCTCTTCCTCTCTCTCCAAGACCACGGTGCACCAAACACTCCACCTTATCAAAACCCCGCACAAAGCCCTTCAGTTCTTTAAGTGGGTAGAGGTAATGGGTTTCTCTCACAATGACCAATCCTACTTCTTGATGCTTGAAATCTTGGGTCGAGCCCGAAATCTCAATGCAGCACGAAATTTATTGTTTTCAATTGAAAAAAAGTCTAATGGTGCAGTTAAACTTGAGGACCACTTCTTTAATAGCTTAATAAGGAACTATGGTCGAGCTGGGCTGTTCCAAGAGTCTATAAAGCTTTTTACTACAATGAAGTCGCTTGGTGTATCGCCTTCTGTTATTTCATTCAATAGTCTTCTGTCAATTTTGCTTAAAAAGGGTAGGACAAATATGGCCAAGAATGTATATGATGAAATGCTCAGTATGTATGGAGTGACACCAGATACATATACATTTAACATTTTGATTAGAGGGTTTTGTATGAACTCCATGGTAGATGAAGGTTATCGCTTTTTCAAAGATATGTCGGGTTTTAGATGTGACCCGGATGTCATTACCTATAATACTCTTGTTGATGGGCTATGTAGAGCAGGGAAGGTTGAAATTGCCCATAATGTGGTGAAGGGTATGAGTAAGAGAAGTGGGGATTTGACTCCAAATGTTGTTACTTATACGACCTTGATTAGAGGGTATTGTGTGAAACAGGAGATTGACAAGGCTTTATGTATTTTGGAGGAGATGACTACTCGAGGGTTAAAACCAAATGGATTTACCTACAATACTCTAATTAAGGGGCTTTGTGAAGCGCAGAAGCTAGATAAGATAAAAGAGATTTTGGAAGGAACAATGATCGGTGGAGAATTTATTCCAGATACATGTACGTTCAACACATTGATGCATTCACATTGCAATGCAGGAAACTTGGATGAAGCATTGAAGGTTTTTGCAAAGATGTCAGAGTTAAAGGTTCCACCAGATTCAGCTACATACAGTGTTTTGATACGCAGTTTATGTCAACGAGGGGATTACCCTAGAGCAGAGGAGTTGTTTGATGAGTTATCAAAGAAAGAAATTTTGTTAAGGGATGATGGTTGTAAGCCTCTTGTTGCCTCTTATAACCCTATCTTTGGGTATTTATCTAGTAATGGGAAAACTCAGAAGGCCGAGGAAGTGTTTAGGCAGCTAATGAGAAGAGGAACACAAGACCCTCTGTCCTACAAGACTTTGATCATGGGCAATTGTAAGGAAGGTACATATGAAGCTGGGTATGAACTCTTAGTCTGGATGCTTAGAAGGGATTTTGTGCCTGATGAAGAGATTTATGTATCCTTGATTGATGGCCTCTTGCAGAAGGGTAAGCCCCTTCTTGCCCAACAGACTTTAGAGAAGATGCTAAAGAGCTCTCATCTCCCACAAACATCTACTTTCCATTCTTTACTTGCAGAACTTTTGAAACAGCATTGTGCCCGTGAATCTGCCAGTTTTGTCACTTTAATGTTGGAGAAAAAAATTAGACAAAACATTAATCTCTCAACACATCTTGTAAGGCTACTTTTCAGTCGTGGGTTGCGAGATAAAGCATTTGAGATTGTAGGGATGCTCTATGAGAATGGGTACTCAATTAAAATGGAAGAACTGGTTTGTTTCCTTTGCCAAAGTAGAAAGCTTTTAGAGGCATGTGAAATGTTGCAATTCGGTCTGCAGAAGCATCAAAGTGTCGTTATTGATAATTTTAACCAAGTTATTGTAGGGCTTTGTGATATAAATAAACTTTCAGAAGCATTTGGCTTGTACTATGAACTGGTTGAAAATAAAGGCTATCAGCAATTGCCCTGCTTAGATTCTCTAAAATCTGCCCTAGAGGATGCAGGAAGATCAGTTGAAGCTGAGTTTCTATCTAAAAGGATTCCAAGACAGCAGCTGCTGGACAACAAATCTGGGAAGTCAAGACTACAACTGTAAGTCAAGTCCTCAGCTGCTG
Organism: Prunus mume; assembly: GCF_029339155.1. Lineage (NCBI taxonomy): Eukaryota > Viridiplantae > Streptophyta > Magnoliopsida > Rosales > Rosaceae > Prunus > Prunus mume. Next base: position 17,125,905 of record NC_142702.1, read on the forward strand.
TACATATCTTTCTTGCTGCTAAATGGTGGGTTTTTAAGATTTCCTCAATCACATCTCAGCCTTGTAAATACACAGTTGTTGCTGCCCTCCTCGTACCACTTCTTCTCAGCGTTTATTCGATCCCTCGTCTCAATTTCACCCTGACCCCACATCTCAACCATTGGAGCATATACAGTCCATCTGCAGTCCAAAGCTCATTTGAAACCAAACTCATACATACCCATTGCAAACTACAAGAACAACAAAATCAATAACCACTGATTGCGAAGTGCAGTGCAACACAAAATGGATGATATATTGGCAAGGGAATTGTGGAGTGAAATCATAGAGAGAGAGAGAGAGAGAGAGAGAGAGAGGGTGAATCATGACAACCTGAGGTGGTGGATTCACAATTTGCGGAGTGGCAATAAAGTTGTGATGCACAGAGAGAGAGAGAGAGAGAGAGAGAGATGCAATGGGAGAGTTAAGTGTGATTGTTTGAGAGAGTTTTGAAAATGGATTGGGTTCTTGATCAGAAATATTTTGAGAGGAGATGATATCGGGCTTTTGGAATAGAAATTCAGGGTGATTTTGAAAGGGAAGGAGGGTATCATGTAGAGACAGAAAGCAACAAAAAGTTTAGGGTTGAACCCCAACTTGAGTCAAGTTTTGAAGGTATTTTGGTCCAAGGTTATCTTATCAATTTAGGAAAAATAGTTTGATGGACTTTTATATGGGTTGATTATTGAACAGAAGAAAAGCTATAAGCACCACAAAGAAGAGAATATGATCTGTGCCTTTCTGCAGAAGTAGATGGTATGATTTTCTACCACCTGGTTTTGGTTATTAAGCAGGGAGCTGTTGTACTACATTTGTTTTCCATTCCTTTTGTGAATCAGATTTATGAACTTCTGTAACAGGAAGAATGGTGGATCTTATTTACTTAGTTGGTTCCGTTGAAACGGTCTCTTGGGTTGGTTTATGAAATTTTCTTTCATCTTTTTTGTTACAGATGATTGAAGAGAATGTAGCTTTGCAGCAAGCTTTTCTCTTGGTTCCTTTTTCCTTTTTAAGTGGTAAAGCTCTAACTAGAATGTACCCAATCCTGAACAGACAACCGAAGCCTGGATGGAAAGCAAATGACAAAAAGCTCCAAATGGCTTGAATAATGTGATGTGGTTGAAGGAGAAAAAAGGACAATTCAGCTGAAAAAATGAAAAGGGGATATAATCAATTTGATCATTTAAGAGGGTTTTTTTTCCTGGTTGACAACCAACAGGAAAACAGAAGTGTCATCACGTAAGGTGTAAAGAGTGTAAATTCCTCACTTTTTAAAGATTTCAGAATGAGAGGATTTAGAAATGATACTTTTTACAAGAAGTGGTTTTGAAAATTATCAGACAAACTTGGGACTATTATCAGTTGCTAATTAGGAAATAATTTACAAAATTAATCTACAAATTCTGAACTATTGATTTTCATTTTCAGTGAACTGAAATCTTTTCTTACAAAATTAAAATGGTTTTGAAGGGTATTCACAGTTAGATCAGACAGTTAGATCTACTAAACCTGCAAAAATGGGCTGGCTTACTTGGAGAATTCATAAGTTAGCTAAAGGGCAATTTTAACATGGAAGAAGTAGGAAATTCTGCTACCTATTCTCAATCTGTTTTGTTCTCTCTCTCCTTTTTTTTTTTGGTTTCTTTTTTGTTTTCTGGTAGTACCAGTTCTAGAGATCTTCCTCCTTTCTTTTGCAGTGGACTATTCTAACCCTTTTTCTACAATTCATACTTTTGAAGCAGAAAGTAAGTAACCATTGGGTTTCAACTTTTCATTCATTGTTTTACCAAACAAAAGGAGAAGATTGTTTCCCCTTGAAACAGTCACACTCCTAACTCCCCCAAGAAACCCATACAATCACCAAACCATAATAAAGTAGGCATCTCTTTCTTTTCATGCTCATCTCCTTTGAAACCAACTCCTCTCCAACACCAAGCCCAGTTCCCCCATATATACATGCCTTCAACTTACACCAAACTCAGACTATTTCATTGCTAAGCCTTCTAGTCCTCCTCATCATCATCATCATCATCATCCTAAAGATGTCGAAGCTCGAAAGCAATGGCGCTAATGGTTCTTCCAAGCAATTCCATGCACCAAGTAGGCACGCTCCTACACCAGGGAAGGCAACAGTCCTTGCATTGGGCAAGGCCTTCCCAAGCCAACTGATCCCCAGGACTGCTTGGTGGAGGGCTACATTCGTGACACCAAATGTGTAGATGTTGCCATTAAGGAGAAATTGGAACGCCTGTGTAAGCAAAATTATTTGCGTTTTATTATCTTGAATCTCTTAGAACTCATCTATTTACTTGCTGGCTGCCCTCTAAATTACTTTTTCGCAAAACTATTCGTATCCTGTTTACTGATTTCATTGGCAACTGCCAACTACATAAATGAGTTTCACCTCTACTAGAGATGTGGTCAATAAATATACTCCAAATAATTCTACATAATAAGTAAATATGATACAGATTATGTGATCAGCTAGCTAATGTAATTCCTTTTTAATGTGGTACGTTTAACATTACGCGATATTTTGAAAGGGGCAAGACTCACCATGCTTATCTTTCTTCATTTTTGTTTTTGTTTTTCCTAGGCAAAACCACAACTGTGAAGACTAGATACACAGTCATGTCCAAGGAGATCCTGGACAAATACCCTGAACTAGCAACTGAGGGCTCAGCCACCATCAGACAAAGGCTTGAAATTGCAAACCCTGCAGTGGTACAGATGGCCTTGGAAGCTAGCCTTTCTTGCATCAAGGAATGGGGTAGGCCAGTTGAAGACATCACTCACATTGTCTATGTATCCTCAAGTGAAATCAGACTACCTGGTGGTGACCTCTACCTTGCCAGCAAGCTTGGCCTGAGGAACGACGTTGGCCGCGTTATGCTCTACTTCCTAGGCTGCTATGGTGGTGTCACCGGCCTCCGGGTTGCAAAAGACATAGCTGAAAACAACCCGGGAAGCCGGGTCTTGCTAACCACTTCTGAGACCACAATTCTTGGTTTCAGGCCACCAAACAAGGCACGCCCTTATGACCTTGTTGGGGCTGCGCTTTTCGGTGATGGAGCTGCAGCTGTGATCGTTGGAAGCAACCCAAAACCAGGCCAAGAGACTCCTTTCATGGAGCTCAACTATGCTGTCCAGCAGTTCCTCCCTGACACACACAATGTGATTGATGGGAGGCTCTCGGAGGAAGGCATTAACTTTAAGCTTGGAAGGGACCTGCCTCAGAAGATTGACGAAAACATCGAGGAGTTTTGCAAGAAGCTGATGGCCAAGGCTTCATTGAAGGACTTCAATGAGTTGTTCTGGGCTGTTCATCCAGGAGGACCTGCCATTCTTAACAAGCTAGAGAGCACCCTCAAGCTGGGCAGTGATAAGCTAGAGTGCAGCAGGAGGGCTCTGATGGACTATGGAAATGTTAGCAGCAACACCATTTTCTATGTCATGGAGAATATGAGGGAGGAGTTGAAGAAGAAGAAGGAGGAGGAGAGGGAAGAATGGGGGCTTGCCTTAGCTTTTGGCCCTGGAATTACATTTGAAGGAATCCTCATGCGCAGCCTGTAGGAGGATCAATTATTACCATGCTACATTGCATTTAAGATTCTAAGTTAATTTGGTCATTTTAATTTTTAATGAAATGTAATGGAGAAAAGGATATGTAGCCAAAATCAAATTGGCCTTCACATGTAGCTTGTGGTCTGTGACATGAAATTTATGAATTCCACTGCAATTTATTGCTAATCATTTATCAACGAAACCATTTCTTTTCGGTTATAAGGGATTGGGAAGGATCGAACTCTTAACCTATTCTGATTCTAGCACATTTTTTTCTTCATCATTTTTCGCTATTTAGTCTAATTTATAAACATTTCTAATTTTTAGAAAAAACATTTGAAGCATAGTGGAATAAATATAGTAAAAATCAACTCATTTTCTAGCGGCCAGATTTTCATTACTAAAAGTCTAAAAATTTAATTGTTCTTCACCCTTTAATTTCCAAAATAGCATATTTCAATAAAATTTTACAAAAACCAACATTTTTTGTGGACTTAATGTTTTAATTTTGGAGGATTCCCCCTTCCCTCTCTTGTCTCCAGGAATTAGAATATCAACATTGATGGTGTGTTTACTAATCAGGAATTGGAATTCGAATAATGAATTGAATTTCAATTATGAAGGATTTTTGTGTTTACTTCACATTAAGAAATTAAAAAGTAACGTAGGACCCACACAAAATTAGGAATAATTTTGGAGGAATTCAATTCTTGGGTAGGAGGTGATATTCTAATTCTGGAAGAACTAACCTTTTAGGAATTCATTTTTTTTACCCATTATATCCTCACACAATTTTAAAATTTCCAAATTTACCATCTACTTTAACCCAACAATGAAGACATTTTAGTAATTAGCACAACTTCTACCATATGGTTTAATAAACAACTTCAATAGGAATCCGGATCCTAACTCTCCTCAATCCAAATGGTTTAATAAACAACTTCAATAAGAATTTGAATCTAATTCTCCTCAATCCAACTCCTACTAAATTCAATTCCTCCTAATTCGTATCAGATTAATAAACATGCCATAAATTAATTTATTTTTGAACTTGTACTTTTCACTTAATATCACTAGCCTCTCCACCCCTCGAGAGGTTTTTTTTTTTTTAAAAAAAAATCAAATTTATTTTAGAATTAAAAAAGATAATGGGTAGTTGTGTTTCATAAAAATAGGATTCATTATCTGATTTTTCTTTTCATTTTAATTTTTTAATATGAAAAAATGTGAATTTACTATATTATTCTTATTTAATTAATAATTTTAATTCTTAATATTTGCATTAACCAAGTAACATTTTATGATATTTTAAATGTTTAATCTTTTGCTTTATATATATAGATATTATATTCTAACAAAACCAACCACTGGACGCAAATCTCCAAAGTAGCGGTGCCGCGAAAACTCCGAAAGTCAAAGAAAACGACGTAGTTTTTTTTTTCGTGCCACGTTCTTTTGCTTTGCCGTTAAGGTATTCTCTCTCCTCTCTCTCTCTGTGCTTCTGTTGAAGAAGAAAACTTGATGATTTGAATCTTCCAAAACCCTAATTCCACTTCAATGGTGATTCTTTCTATTCGTCCACGCTTCATTTGATTCTCAATCGCAGTATTAATCCAGGTAAATTAATTTCACCGCGATCTCTAACATTTTCTGTATTCTCTAATGTTTGGATTTTTTGAGGCGCCTGACTTTGCATTGAAAGCTAACGTATTATTATGTTTTTGTCTTTCATTTGGCAGAAACTGATGTCTATAATGCAAGATGCAAAGCCCAATTCCAACGAATCCGCACCGTTGATGGTACCCATCATTCTCTTGTAGCATTCAAATTGTTTATTTTTACAGTGATTTAATTAACATTTTCGCCGAAAGAATTACATTTTGAAAGCTTAGCTCATGTTTATTTGTGCAATGGAAGGAGAAGTGATAATTATATTACAAAAGTTTTGATCTTCCTGAGATTTTGATAAACTATTTTAGTGTAGTTTTACGAGAATATAGTATTATTTCAAAGCACCAATACTAGTTTCTAGCAAGCATTGTTATTGGACTCTAGGGTACCAGTTGCTGATTGTGTCTAATCTCTATCCTTATGTATGAAGAAATGACAAAATTAGACGATGCAACCAGTGGGTTTTGTGGCCTGAATCTGATTGTGTTTTCACTTCGAATTTTTTTATAAAAAAAAATTATGAATCTCTTCATGGAATTGGCAATATCAAGCTTTGGTGATGTCCTTGCTCATTTTTAACAGCTCCTGTTTTTTCAGGCTCAGAATGATACTTTAAGAAATGATGGGGTCATCCCTCAGCTATTTACCTCTGTACCATCTCTGAACGAAGCTGCTTCTTATCTTTCTCAGACAACTTCATTATTCACACGCTGTTTCTCTGACTATTCTGGTAATCATACTGTTCCATATGGAGATTGCTTCAGTTTTTTATTCTCTTGTTTATCCTTCTTTATATTTTCCTAGCCTGTTGTGGAAGTGACTAATGTGGAGGTGGGGAGTTGGTTATCAGATGTATTAACCTGGAAAAGTATGCATGTTATTACCCATAATAGCATCGCTCTGTACACTTCCATTAGTTTGGATTTTTATTATTATTGTTATTTGGTATTTCCCTAAGTACAGTTTTCTTAGTTTTACTAGTTTTCTACCATGCCGACATAAATATCATACAAGATCAACCAAACTACTTGAATATAATTTTCTCTGGAGAATGAAACTGTATTTTGCAGAAGTACATGCCTTATAAGACATTAGACTAGCAGAGTTCGTATATTATCTGCAGATCTTAGCGTGAATATTTTTGCTAGGTATCTTCCTTTTCCATTTTTTTCACTAGTTGAAACTTGAAATGGAGCATAATTCTAATTTAAAGTTTGATCAGATAATGTAATTGATCCTTTTTCATCTGAGTCCTTTCAACCTTACTTGCATCTCTGAGTAGAATTTGATGATGTGGCACATTTGAATTAAGCTTCTCTCATGTCCCTTATGTAGTTTTCTTTTCATTTTTCCTTACTAATTATTAACTTATGATTATAATGAATTTTATATTTTACTTGCATGCATCTATTTTTCTGAGTTGTCATGAGCATTGGATCTTAGATTGATCTAGTTAAATGTCTCTGCTATTTTGCAGCAGATCTGTCTTCTAGCGATTCTGGGGTTTCAAATGAGCATGCTCAGGAGTTGGTGACCTTTTCGTCTGGACAACCTAGGGGATCTTTTGCTACATCTGGTGATCATGCGTCCTCAAGTGGAAACCACTCAGCATATGCAGAGTCATCTAGTAATGCAACAGATGCTCCCTCTGTACTTGATGGAACACTGAGAAGCTCTGCAGGAGATTCATCTCAAATTCTAGTGCCCTCGTCAAATCTGATCCTAGTGGCCCGGGCAGCATTTCTATCTTTCAAGGGTATTTGTTCCCAGCATACTACTTATTAGTGTTTTTTGGAGATATCCTTCTATAATTAATATGAGTTTAAAAATCATTCTTGAACTGAAATTTAGTATTGTCAGACCGGCAATTTTTTTTCCAAAGAAAACTTGGTTGAAGAGAAGAACATTGTATAGCAATGCTAAGACATCAGAACATCAAGGATTATGTAGGATTCCAAGACAAAATCAGCAATACGAATGCCTAGTATTAAGTAACTGAGCTAATCAGACAACAATTAAGCTATTCAAGATAGTCAACTCTTAAATCAATTTACAGGCTGTAAACGTTCTATATTGACACTCCCCATCTTGCTGGAAAGTGGATATCCACAACTCCCAGATTGCTACAAATAGAGTAAAACCAAATTTGTTGGAAGAGCCCATGTACTAACCATCAGCACAACTCTCAGCCATAAATAAAAGAAATTCTCGGGGGGAAATAAAAAAGCTTTGACCTGGAAATGATGTATCTTGATAGCTATTATACCACAAGAAACTCAGAAAACCGTACTGGGTATTGTGGATGGCTGATATTTTCATGCTTTTGGTTTGTAGAAAATGACTGAGGATCAAGAGAAGGGTTTTTTTATTGTCATCTAAAGAAATGCATGCTAGTTATGGTTACAGTGATTCGAGGTAAGAATAACAACCGAAAAAGAAAGAGAAGACAAATTTCTAGGAATCATTGGTCTCCATGAAAACTACATAGCCTTAGAAACCATGAAACATTAGTAGTATGAGATGAACCTTATTAGGAACCATGCTGGTGTACCGTTAGTTCCAATTATGTCCCAGTTGGGAATTGCACCAAAATATTCTTGGCTCGAAAAGCTTGTCTCCTAATGTGAAGAAATATAGGAATATGACTCATGACAGCAGTGGTTACTAGAGGAGTCTATGGGGGATGCCTTGTGGGCCCTAGATTGAAACTAAACCCAAAGAATTTCCATGGTATATCTTTAAGCTTGTTTTTTCTCTGAGATTCTTGCTACCAGCAGCGTTCACACTTTCCAAAATTAGCAGTAATGATTGTGTTCATTTTCAGCCTTGTTGACCGGGTGCGAAGAACTGTTCGCGGGTCTGCAGATGATATAGGATGGCTACAACGTGATCCAACAATGCCCCCTGTTGAAGACGGAACTGAAAGGTTCATGGAAATTCTGGGGGATATCAGGTGTGATACACTGTATTTTGTTGTGCATATAATATCTGCTTTTCATGGTAATGGCAATAATAATGTAGATGTTATTCCCTTTGACAGGCATGGTGTTCACAGATTGCCAAATTCGATGGTTTGTTTGTTGCTTCCAGGTATCATTCTTTTATAACACACAAAAATTATTAATAATACTTAAGTCGAGAAATTACATTGCAAGAAACAACATCTCCATCACCTTCCCACTTTCTGCCCTGATGGGGCATGCTTGGATGCTGCCAGTGGTGGATTTAGGGAGCCTTCTGGGTTTCTCTCCACCTAATCTTTGCTCTTTTTGTTCCTACATGTCTTGCTGGAGACTGGACTTCTAGAGTACATGGAACTTTTATTTTTTATTTTCGTTTTGCATATTCAATTTTGCTTATAGTAAAGTGCTAATGAAGTTTGGTTACTTATGTAATCAATAGGTCTTTTCAGCAATCATGGACCTCTATATTTTGTAAATACAAAAATGAGTCTCTCAAAGATGGGTCTGGCCTGTCATATAGCCAAGATTCATAGTGAGGTATGTTCTTCATTTAAATTAAAAGAAAGGGCTTTTTTGCACCATGTTAATTATATTCTGAACTGAGTTTTTGCCAATTACTAATCAGGCTTCAGTTGAGAAAAATGCTCGAGAGATAAAAGAATACATTGAGGAATTCTATTGGGGTTCCAAAAAGCGTGTTTTGCTTCTTGGACATAGCAAAGGGGGAATAGATGCAGCAGCTGCTTTATCGTTGTATTGGCCTGACTTGAAAGATAAGGTTGCCGGGTTGGTTTTAGCACAAAGTCCATATGGTGGTAGCCCAATAGCTACGGATATCTTGCGAGAGGGACAGCTTGGTGATTATGTGAACTTACGAAAGCTAATGGAGATTCTGATCTGCAAAGTGATTAAGGTATAATAAGGAGCGTGATAGTGATTTTAATATTAAAATGTTGTGCTATCCATTGAAACGACATTTACAGTAAAAGCATATTTTCTGTGTTTATGGAGTTTCTGTTATCATCAAACATATAGTAGGTCATTCCCATGATGAATTTGTCACTTTTTCCTAGGTATGTTTTTTTAATATAGCATGTCATCTTCTTCTGTGAAGGGTGATTTGCAAGCTCTGGAAGATTTGACTTATGAAAAAAGAAGAGAATTTTTGAAGAAACACCCGTTGCCAAAGGAACTCCCTGTTGTTTCATTTCACACAGAAGCTGCAATCTCTCCAGCTGTACTAGCTACATTATCTCATGTAGCACATGCAGAGCTACCTATGGTTGCTCCTCTTTCTACAGGCCAGCCGGCAAAACTCCCAGTGGTAATTCCCCTTGGTGCAGCTATGGCTGCCTGTGCACAGCTTCTGCAGGTCAGATATGGCAAGAAGAGTGATGGACTTGTCACATGCTGCGATGCAGAAGTTCCTGGATCCATTGTTGTTCGGCCAAAACGTAAATTAGACCATGCCTGGATGGTTTATTCTTCATTGACAGATGACCCTTCTGAAGCAGATGCTTCTCAAGTGTGTGAAGCTCTTTTGACATTGCTTGTGGAAGTTGGGAAGAAGAAGAGCGATCATACAGACATGGAGCAGAAAAAGAGTAATCATGCAGATGTCGGGCAGAAGAAAAGCGATCATGCGAAAGACGAATGAGGCTGATGAGCTTACTTTTCATCGCATTGTTGTGCTTTTGTTGTAATATAGTAATTTACATCCTTTAGGGGGTATGGTTCTCATGTTTGTAGATAGCTGATGCTCGGGTCAACGAATAGGTTCTCAGGTTTTCCTTTTTTCTATCTTCTCATTCTTTTGATTCAATTGGAGAAGAGTTGAATAACTGTTAGACTTAGGATACAGTGCAATAGAAAGCGGAAGCTCATCTGTATTTTTACAGGCTAGGAAGGACGTTGAAAAGTAATGAATTGTTTTGCTACCACTCTAAATTTGTAGCTAAAGCGATATTTAATGTTGTATTGTATGTTGTACTCGCTGGATAGATGTATTTCTTACATGAACATTCCTGGAGGTTTTTTTTTTTGTTTTTTAGTTTTTTTTTTTTTTAATTTTCAAAAAATATGTTGATTTTTTGAAAATTATACTAACACATCCTGAGGTTTAAATTGTTTTCACGAACCCTAATTTCAATCCAAAATTAATGATGTCATAAAAAAAAAATTCTCCAAATGACTGTTAACTTCTAAGATCAGATTGCAGATACACCCTTGAGGTCTAATCTTTGAGGTTAATTTTGTTATTTGTATATATTTTTTTTTTAAATGACATTAGCAATTTTTTGAACAGAAGATTAACGGGAGAGGTTTTGTGAAAAAAATTGAAACCTCAAAAGGTGTTAGTGTAATTTCCAAAACATAATGGATTTTGTGAAAACACGAAAAACTTCACAAAGATATGTTTAGTGGGTGAGTGTATGTAACCCTTTCTAAGGTGATGTTTGATTGCGAGGATGGGATGAAATGGGAATGAGAATTATGTTGGGAAGCACATTTGACTACGGTACCTAATTGAGGTTCAAGATATGAAAAATAATATCTCAGTGGGAGTTCCGCACATATAAACATTGCAAGGAAACATCACCTAAAAAGTCATAAATTATTATCTTATGATAAACTTGAAAAATAATATTGACATGTTATATTCAACTAAATATTACATCATTTTGTAAGTAAAATGTAATAAAGCCTCCTATCAGTTGTGCTACTTTTCCTTAACAAATTTATTTTTGGATACATTCTCCTCAAAAAATTTCACAAATAATAAATTAATGTCATTATAAATGCTATTCTCTTGTGACTAAACTTTCTCAACATAACTTTCTGGATATGGTATTTAGATTTTATAGCTTTTGTGGTAGCATACTTATATCACATTTACGGTGAGAGATTAGGGTTTATAACTTTTGTGCTTATTTACTTATCTCACCTTTACGGTGAGAGCGGCGCAATTGCAGTCCTTTCTCCATTTCTAGCTCTTAGAGCAACTTCATAAGCCTCGATCCTTTATTCTGAGCTAACTTGGAGATGCTGTTGGAAAATTAGAGCCTTCAACAACAACCTCTCTACGATGCTAGTTAATTTCGAGAAGTCATTTATGCGTCGCGAATTTTAGTGAAGAGAAAACAGAGGTAAGAGATTGTCCAGAGCATTACAACTAGTATTTTTTTTTTAAAATCAACGGAGAAATAACCTCACAAACATGTAATTGCTTCCATGATCAAATTAAGAGACATGCAAAACTTGAAATGAAAAAAAAAAATCTTTATTTTTAATTGTTAAATATTGTTGCTAGAGAAAAGAAAATTATACTGAATTATAGGAATTTTATTTATTTATTTATTAACTATTCTCTTCTATAAATTTGCTTTTGTTTATGTGATGAATGAACATCAATTTGAATGGTTAGGTTTTGATTGATTTGTTTGGGTATTGTACTTTTTCGATCTTGTGCTAAAAGTTTGAAGAATTTATTTGTTGAGCATAAAATTAGTGATTATGCCAAGATATTGTTTTAAATGCTCACTGATTTTTGATTAATCAGATAAATTTAGGCATGCACGCTTTGATATTAGCTGTTATTGTTTAAGCTTTCACATTAGTTGTTATGTTTAAAGTTTAAACTGTTCACTATATTCTCATTTGTGAGTTTTAGAGATAGATTTGCTGCTAATTTAAGTTGTTAAATCTTCCAAAAAACTTATGAAAATTAAATGATATTTCAACTTGATTATACTAAAATATTTTTCTAATCATTTTGGCTAAATGTAATTAAAGTTTGAAGAGCATTATTGGCTTTGCTCTACTTTCATTGAAAACAAATTATTTTAGGTGAATTCTATATTTATTACCATTAAGTCAATGATTACATAAAAGATTATCTAAAAGATTTTTTTTTAGTTTATAAAAATTATTAATTTTTTATTTTGATGCCAGCGATATTCAACTTTAATTTAATTTAAACTACGGAAAGAGAAGTCGAGTGTGCAATAATAAGAGTTGTGGAGCTGTTATTATTATTATTATTATTTTTTCAGTTAAAGTTCTTTATCCCACTAACTCCTCAAACAGTCAAAGTCACTCAATTTGAGAGCCCAACTGGCAACAACCTAGGCAAGTAGAGTGGCAGTTTCATCATGCATAACTGCAAGTGAAAGTGAGCAAATTATCGGCTGCGGGCCGAAGTAGATCCAACCTCACTAGCAACCAATCACACTTGAGGCTCACAATCCAACCGGGTCTTAGTTGACCTTGTATTCCCCGAACACAAACTCACCTAGATTTAATGACTAAAATACCCTTCTTACATTCACGAAATTCCATGCTGCCCTTCTTCGTTTTTAATTCTGGTACAAAATTACAAAACCATAAAAAAGTCAATTTATTTATTTATTTTCTGTTTTTTCTGAGTGTGTTGGAGCCTTCCAGTCAGCCGAGAGCGCGAGAGCGAGAGAGACAGAGGGAGATCAGATGGATCAAAACTCCTAAACACTCTAAAGATTATAGAGAGAGAGAGAGAGAGAGAGAGAGAGAGGGATTGTGGGCCTTGAATTAGGGTTTGAGAATTTGGGATTTCAAAGCACAAAAGGAAACGAAGGACCTGTCCATTTTGTTGGTTTTTTTCTATCTGGGGCTTTCAACTAGGGTTTCTCTCTCTTCTATTTTTCTAGGGGTTGATGGTGTGCCTAGTTGTAGTTTAAAAGGAATTAATTTGTTTGGGGCTGTTCTTGTTTAGGGGGGTCTGGTGTAATGTGAGTGGAACTGTTTAGGGGGGGTTTCTAGGGTTTCCAATGGGGAGCACAGGTGAGCATGATCGAAAACGCCGTCACTTTAGCTCCCTATCACCCACGGCTGCTACTGCTAAGAAGCAGCCCTTTTTGCCCATTTCTGAGGACAAAAAGGTGAGGCCTTTGTTCCTGTTGCTTCTAGTTGCACATATATTTCATTATTAGTGTGAAGCAATTCTGTGCTTGGGTTTGAATTTTGGATTATTCGTATTGGGTATATTGGTTTTTGTTATTTTGCTGATTTAGTTTGCCAATAATTTGAATAATTCAGCCCTATAGTCATTGTTGAAGGATTTATGTCGCTTTTAGTTTGAGGAATTTTACTACTTCATCAATTAAATTACCACTTTATTGTGATGCGCAAATTTTCAGTCTGTGGTTTTGCCCCCATCTATTTGTAATGATTTTATGGACCCAAAAGTTTGTGATGATTTTACCCAATGGCAATTGTTAGATGATATGGTTTGAACCCAACACAAAATTAATGTGACCTGCTAACACGAATAATAGATAAATTGGGCCAGTGTTAAACACAGAGAACAATACTCTGAATGAAAGACAAGTTTAGCTTGTATGTGAAAATTTTCCTTTTCATTTCTTCTCTGATATTGTATGAATCCTCTTAGAGATAGATTCCTTTCTCTTGGTTTCTCTAATATCTGAGGTCTGCTTGATATAAAGTCATCTAACACGGGCTAGGTAGACTTAAGTGGTATTTGACACAATGCAAACATAATACTTTCCATCTTTAAGGATTATGTGTACGCTCCTTAGATATATTAACTTTACAGGCCCACACACTCCTTTTTTTAGTCAAATATCATTTCTTAGTTAAGGTAGGCTCTAAAATATGATAGGGTGGGAGAAGAAGAGAGAATATAAATGAGATGTTATTAGTACTTATTTGGATGTTCATTGAAGACATGAAGAGATAATTTAAATTGAATGCATTCATTTGAAAGTCAAATGAAACACTTAGGTGATTTTCTTTAGATATATGTAATCTTCTTGTTTTTTAACTTATGTTGTCCTTTTTGACGTGTAGCTTGACATTGCTGTCCTTCAATATCAAAATCAAAAGCTATTACAGAAGTTAGAGACTCAGAAGGTTGAGTACTCTGGTCTTGAGAATAAATTTTCTCAAATGAAGGACAAACAAAAGCCATATGATACCACATTATCAGTGGTCAATAAGTCTTGGGAAGAGGTAGGAACCCTCTTGTCTGTTATGACTTTCTCTCCTTTTCTCTTCTGCATATGGTACTATATATTGCTTCGAGGGGAAATTGACCATATGTTTTGACAATAGGTGGTTAATGACTTGGAATCATGTTCCATCCATTCAAGAGAGTTGAGCTGTCAGCAAGATGTTAAAGACAAGTCAATCATGGATGGTGAGGATCATGCTTGTTCTATGCAGTGGCACTAGTTATGATGAAAAAGCTTAGTTAATTCTGGGTCTAACTTCATGAAGTCTCTGCGTGTTTTCTTATGTGCGTATATATATATATATATACATACATACATACATATATTTTATACTAAACTTGCTAGTTGCTGTAAAATTACTGAGTTGGCTAAGTAATGGGGGGTTTTCTCATGAATGTTGCATAGGGGGACTTCATTTTTAATTAATGCTGATTGAGTTGTTCAATATTGTATAGTGTTATTTTCTTGTTAGACATGTTATTCATCCTGCTATCCGATTACATTGTATTATGTTTTTAGGGGCGGTACATCTATGGTAATCTAAAAGAATTCTTTTGAAGCCTTTAGGCATTAATGAATGCCTCAAGTTGAGATGATTTTTACAGTCAGTTTTATTTAATTTTCAAAGTAGTACCATTATTATTTGCTCATAGTCCCCTGCTCCAACTCTGATTTCTTAGTTCTTTACCATGTTGTTTCTTCTTTTCATATATATGTTGTGAATCAGTGATTCACAGAGCTTGAAAAATTTATGGGGGTCTGGATTCATACTTTACATACTTGTAAGAAGCATCAGTACTATGGGTGTTCAAATATACTTGCTGCTAAGGTTGCCTTGTATTGTTTATCAGATGGGGCTCCATCTGCATTGCAGGATGCTTTTCTTAACCGCCTTGCACAAGCAGGTGCAACTGAAAGTTCATGTACATATAACATTTCTAATCAGATGGAAGAAGGTAGAGGAACTACCTTTGAAAAGACCAAGAATATTATAGGTAATGTCATAGCTGCAATTGACCACCAGTGGCATGTGAAGGATGCATTGCATGATGCTCTGTTGAAAGAGCTTCCAGAAGAAGGTGAGAGTTTAGGAGATTAGATGTATTTCACATATCATATGTTGTGAAACATTTCCTTTCAAAATTATCCCTCAGATTTTGTGTGTGCTGCTCCTTTTCATAGGCACAAGTAGGCAGAAGACATCAAGTGACTTTAAAAATGAAGTTAAGAACTTGAGATTGGCATTTAGCGATATGTTTGTGAAGCACAAATTGCTGGCAAGGGAACTGCAGAGCCACCGTGACATGGATGCAAATAATAAAGCTGACCTTAGACGTTTAAATGGTAAAATATTTTTAGAATCCTTGTTGGTTTTCTTTTCAAAACATTTTGGTAACATCCCCTTTAGTTTCTTGTAATTTTTTTTTTTTGGGGAGGGGGTGGGGGGGGAAGGGAATAGTTATGTATTGATTTTTGGGTTTTTAATGTTCTCCATCGTGGACGGTTTGTCTCTCTACGAGTGTTTGTCTCTCCATGATGGGAGAATCTAATGTACCACCTATAATGGGAGTCTCTCTCTCTCTCTCTCTCTCTCTCTCTCTCTGTATATATATATATATATATATATATGAGCTTGTTGAATTGTTATTATTCTTATGATGAGAGTTCTCTGTCCATTGCTCTTTTTTCTTTTCATTTTTTCTTAATGTTAAGTTTTATATATATATATAAAAGTTGTTTAATCACCTGTCCTTCAAAAAGGAGGAAGAATTTTATTTCAGTTGGTTGTGATTCTCATGGTTTGATATGTCACTGAATGTTCTGAAAGTCTGTTATGTTTTGGTTGTATTTTGAAGGGGAGTTGGAAGCTGCAGTTAGTGAATTAGCAGATAGTAATTGTCAACTAGCAACTCTTAAGGCAGAGAGTGATGCTGCAAAAGGGGCAGTTTTCCCAGTCCTAAATTTTGGGAACAAGCATGTTGATAGGGTTAGAGATAAGCAAAAAGATCTGCAAGATATGGAGTCTACCCTCAAGGAGCTAATGGTATTGTGCTGCCTTTTATCTCCTTGATTCACTTCTGAAAGCTGATTTTGAAAGGGGTAATCATGTTAATTGATTCGAGCTCTGCAGGACCAAGCTTCGAGTCGTCTAATGGACATAAAAGGCCTTCATGAAGAGAGGATAAAAATATTACAGCAGTTATCTAGTTTGCAGGTTATTTTACTGTCCTACTATGAGCTTTTTCTATGTGAATGCGAGTTCAACTTTACTCTTCACTTCTTGCATTTTTGAGTTCTTATTTAGTCATGTAAGTGAAATTGGGTTTTTTATATTTTTTATTTGCAGAACATGCTAAAGAATGTGAAGTGTATTTCCTCTTCCCAAGCCTATCAGTTGGTGAGAGATCAAATAGAAAAGTCAAAGTCAGAAGTTTTTGAGTGCCAGGCCTTATTTGAGAAACTACAGGTTGTAACTGGTCGGTAGTTTCATTTATGCCTCTTATCGGTAATTTTGTTGAAACTGTAGTGTAATTATGCTGATAGTTTCTTGTTCCTTGAAATCATTAGGTTGAGAAGGATAATATTTTGTGGAGGGAGAGGGAACTGAATGTGAAGAGTGACATTGCTGATGTTTTTCGAAGATCTTCTGCAGTTGTTGATTCTAGAATTTCTGATCTGGGTATAGAAATACAGAAACAGATTGAGGAAAGAAAAATGATTGAAGCGAAGCTGGAAGAGGCGTCAAGAGAACCAGGTTAGAGAAAATCTGATGCTTTCTTTTTAACTCTGGAATTCTTGCTGCATTTTTTCGCTATAGACACCCTGAAATTGTGTTCACTATTTCAGGAAGAAAAGAAATCATTGAAGAATTTAAAGCCTTGGTTTCTTCATTTCCTGAGGAAATGGGTACCATGCAAGGTCAATTACGTAAATACAAAGAGGCTGCTTCTGATTTTCATTCTTTACAGGCTGATGTGCAGTCTCTTTCCAGCATTCTTGATAGGAAGGTGGGTATTTATGTTATTCAGTGAAATTCTTGGTTGCATTGAAAAATTTAAACTGTTTCCTTTCCAAACAGGTGAAAGAGTGTGAGACTTTATCTGCCAGATCCACAGATCAAGTTGCTGAGATACAAAAGTTGAATGCTGTGGTATGTGTCTCTTCCTACTGTGACTGAATTTATGTTGCATGCTGGGTGGAAGTGTTGAATTAGTGAGCTTGTCTTATTTGACTGAAGCTTTTTGTTAAGTTTATTCGTGAATAAGTACCACTTTTAAGTAGCCTGCATTTTTGGGATAAAAAGAAAAAGAGTAATCTTTGAGCAGTAGTGTTGGTTGTGTCTCTATCATGTTTTCGACATGCATAGTAGATTTATTATGTTGGTGGGTATGTTTTGTGGATTTGTTACATTCCATTTGATAGTTGGATCTGCAGAAAGTTTCACTTGGTATGCACTTACACTCATATTTATATAATATTAGATATCAGTGGCTCTTGGGTTATAAAATGGCTTTGTCAACTTTTTCTTATGTAATATTAGATATAATTTGTTTAGCTTCATCAACTTTTTCTTTCCCCCATTATTTAATGTAGGTTCAAGATTTAAAGGAGAGTGAATCAGAGTTAAAGCTGATTTTGGAAATGTATAGACATGAGTTGACTGATCCAAGGTAAAGTGCCTTTACAAGTGTTTGGTGGTTTAGTTATGTGCAGCTTTCATTTAAGTACTTTGCAAAGAATGGCACTTTTTGAACGGCATCTATCCAGGACTTATCAAAAGAATTTTAAAATTGTGCTTGCATTTTTTGATATTAAATTGTTTCTTTCTGTTAACTAAATCAATGCAAGTTTTGTAAGGTATGCAGTTGGGTTTCCCATAATTATTCACAAGTGAATCTTTAAGGTCTCATGTTCGTTTATTTCCTGTTACATGATGCTGGCTTCAGTTGAACAAGTGTCATAACTCAATTGTAATAGTTAATGTGATTTTACCAATTCAGCCGATTTGCTTGTCATGTGTTGGTTTGATTGTGCAAAGGTAACATGTGTTTGATGTGTGGAGTTTATCTATTTGCAGGGATGTCTTGGAAGCTAGAGATTTGGAATGCAAGGCATGGGCTCATGTTGAAAGTTTGAAGTCCTCTCTTGATGAACACACCTTGGAATTACGAGTTAAGACAGCAAATGAAGCTGAGGCCATTTCTCAACAAAGGCTCGCTGCTGCAGAAGCTGAGATTGCTGACTTGAGACAGAAATTCGAAGATTCCAAAAGGTATACTTTTCTGATGTGGTCAAACTGTTTTTCATTTAGTTATTTTGTATGATAGGAAACATAACTAATTTAGTAAAAATGAGTAGAAACACGTTGAACCAATGTTCCACCTAAAGATGTCTCAACAATACAAATACATTGGAAAAACAGATTACTTTCTGATCAAGAAGCATAAACAAAAACACATGCAGGCCAAAGAACCCAGAGAAGCCCAAGATACTGTTGATTCCCAGTTCACATTCAATTTATTTATTTATTATTTGTACTTGTCAAGTCTCAGTGAGGTAAACTAAGGAGATAATATTATTATTTAACTACTACAAGGGTTTACTTTGAACCTCCAGACTATATTTAAAGTATCAGAATAATTTTGCATAATCAATTAAGCCTTTGGCCATTAAATGGGATTGACAATTTATGCTGCTGTCAGCCTTGTGCAACACTCTGCCTTTATCTGGGCTTAAAACCTGCTTGTTACAATGTTAAACTCTAAGCAAAATGCAGGTGGAATTATAACTTATCTATGGTTCTTTATGGTAACTGGTAGACTATATTTGCTTAGGCAGTTCCTAGTTCTCGATTGACATGATTATTGTGTAGATGATTTGTTTTTTCCCTTCTCAATATTTCAGGGATATTTTGAGACTTTCTGATGCTCTGAAGTCCAAAAATGAAGAAAATGAGGCATACTTATCTGAAATTGAGGTTAGTTCTCTTCTTTATATGCGGACGAGATCTTTCATTTGTCATTGGATAGTTCTGACATTTTAGTTTGATTTTCTTCAGACAATTGGACAAGCATATGATGATATGCAAACTCAAAACCAACATCTACTGCAGCAAATTACTGAGAGAGATGACTATAACATTAAGGTGATTAACTCAGCATTTCCTTGTATCAGAAGGTTTGTGGTGGTGTAGATTTTGTATCCTATAGTACAGAATGGAAAAAAAAAAACACAGGCAATTACAGCATACAAAATGAATAACTATGCATAAAGTTTCTAGCATGGTTGAATTTTGATGACGTTAACTATGTATTTATTGTACTTTAAATGTCAAATTATATGATAGGATAAAATTAATAATATTTAACAAATAACTTGTTTTTTTTTGTTGTTGCAAAAGTTAGTTACTTTTATTTTTAAAAAAAATTATTTTGAGTATTATTAGGAAAGGCTTGAACATTTTCTTAAAATTGGTTACTTTATATTGATTATGGTTTTTAAGAATAACGTAAGCATGCATCTTTCTCAGAAAAAAAGAAGAAGGACGTTATTAATATAAATTTTCATTAATTCCTTTGGTTTTATTTGTTTTTTAAGTTTCTTAGGAATAAATCTTTTAGTTTCTCATTGTTGTTGGCTGGGACGTGAGATAAATATAAAATTGTCAAATGCAACAAATGTGATATTGACTTATTGATTATGACTTTATATTTAATAAATAGAGCTCTGGTTTAAACCCATGCAATCAGAAAGAACAAATTCTTTTTAATGAACAATTTTATTGGCTGGTTTAACAACCCTGATCATCAGGGCAATTAGTTCCCGGTTAACTGAGTTGGAACAGTCGGTCTGAATCTGGTTTCTAAAGGTGTTCTTTTCATTGGATATTTTTCTTTTTGTGATGTCAACGCCTACCAAACTATAATTTTATTTATTTATCTGCCTCATCCAAACTGTTTGTTTGGATGAAGTTATATTTGAAATATAATTGGCAACCTTTGAAAATGCCAGTAATGCATGGAACGGAAGGTTAATAGTATTTTTTCCTTTGCCAGATCTATGCATGGATCAGTATACATGTGGTAGGCTAAATTGTTGGATTATTATATACACGTTCTAATATTAAGCTTCAATTTGTGGCTCTCTTCTTTCAGCTTGTTTTAGAGGGTGTGAGGGCTAAACAGCTGCAGAAGGCTGTACTCATGGATAAACGGAAAATGGAGAGGGAGATTCAACAAGGCAATGCATCTCTTAATTTCTATAACATGAAAGCTGCTCGAATTGAAGATCAGGTATTTCTAAACCTCCTATAAAACTTGAAATAAATTCATATGGAGTTGAGCTGAACTGATTGTTTGATACTTTCTTTACAGTTGAAAATGTGTAGAGATCAGATTCAGAAACTAGCAGAAGATAAGTTTCAAAGAGCAATTACATTGGAAAATACTCAAAAGAGATTGTCGGATGTCAGGAAGTCATCTCAGCAGGCACAGGAGGCTCTAGAGGAATCACAATCTAAAGTTGACAGAAGTCGAATGGGTCTGTCAGAGCTGCAGATAGAACTAGAGAGGGAAAGGTATAGTGGACGTTCTGCTCGCTTCCTTCCAATCTTTCATAACTGGTTGCGTGACCTCATATTTTGTTGTTTGTTAGGTTTGAAAAGAAAAGAATAGAAGAGGAATTGGAAATTTTAAAAAGAAAGGCTTCACGGCTTCGAGCGCAGACAGAGGGTTCATCAATTGTTGAAAAACTTCAACAGGAACTTGGAGAATACCGGGAGATACTGAAGTGTGATGTCTGCCTTGACAGGACAAAACAGGTATCTGTTGACTCAACTTATATTTATTTAATTCCCATTCCACATTTCTTAGCTTTTTGGAGGTGAAAATGTCCAAATATTGGATCCTAGTCAAGTAAATATGTGGACCAACATGGAAAATGTGAAGGTGGGTATGACTTCCTGTGAAATTTATAACATCCTACAGCACTTTTGTAATGAATTAGGGCATTAAATGATACATGAAGCATCACAAAATTTGTGGATTTAATTTTAAACTGAGACAACTTCTATGAGGAAAGGTTGCACATTAATATCCATTTGTGGTTTTAAAATCTTTTGCTATTTAATATCTGTTTAGAGACCAGTCAGTCAGAAATTTCATGCTTACTATCATTGTCATTGTTATAATCATCATTGTGGTCATCATTATTTTGGCGTTTCTGGCATAGCGCTTAGTTTCTTTTCTTTATCTTAATGCCAGGTTGTCATTACAAAATGCTATCACTTGTTCTGCAACCCTTGTGTGCAAAAAGTAATTGAAAGTCGACAGAGGAAGTGTCCACGGTGTTCAATGAGTTTCGGCCCTAATGATGTTAAATCTGTATACATCTAAAAGGAGATGGATGAAACGTTAATGAGACCTGCATCATGCATGTGCTCCAGTGCATATGATCCCAGACATGAATTATGAATTCCTGCAGATTCCCATGTAATTGTTAAATTAGTGAAATTGTAGAGAAGCCTTTGTTTAGGAGCAGCTCTCCTTCCCTCATCAAACAGTCTTAGTTTTGCTGGTTCTGCTTCTAGGTTGTCAATTTAACTCAATTTTCTAGTGCAGAATAATCTTTTGCCCCTTTTAACTGCCTGGAGCCTGGAATCTTTCAATTTATCGTTTTCAGATTTATCCAAATGACCCATTGAGATTGTATTCCCGGTGGCGATGCAGCCTGCATGATCGTAAAAAGAATAAGATTTTATGTTCGTAAGTCAAAAAATGGGGTTCTCTGATTTGCACTTGTAGTCAGTGTCTTTCCATTCGAGGGTTTTGTTTCTTGCCGAAATTAGATGAACCTGCAACTGAACTTTCGGCTGTACAGATTTTACTAGATGTTTAGGTAGATCTTTTCAAGATGCTTGCACAACATTTCTTTAGAGATGTAAATGTTCTTCAGATGGATTATTCATTTATTTATAAATGCAAAGATCTCAGTTTTGATAATTTCTTCTTAGTAGTTTATCTGCAAATTTTCTTGTTCTTATTTGGACGTTTGGTTCAAGCCTTCATGGTTGGCATTTGTAGACCTGTGGGCGTTCTTTATCCTTGTTTCTTTTATTATTTGTTCCGAAGGGATTTTGTTTGTTCTATTTTATGTTCTTACCCCCAAAAAAAAGGAGAAAAAAGCTTAATAAGCCTAGTCACCCTTTGATCAGATTGAATTGGATTGGGAAGTCCATAATTCAATCTACATTGGATTGTATGCGAATTGGCTAAACATTATTTGTTTTGAACCTGAGCACCCCTGGATTATTTGGACAATTTTTTGGTTCATGTGATTTCTGATACACTTCCTCGTGGCATAAACCTTAAATCCTAAAGTTCCAAACTACAAAAACCAAAAATGCACATGCTCATTCTATCTGCCATTTTGAAGGGAGTTTCTAATTCATAATTGACGAACTTCAGAAGTACAGGAGCGCACGGTCAACAATTGAAAACATAAGAACCAGAGTTAAAAAATGGTCTGAACTAAAGTAGCACACCTTTCGTTTAGGGTTTTTTTTTTTTTTTTTTTCCCATGTCTAGAGAGGGTAATTGAGCTAGTAAGTTGATTGAGGACGTAACATGTCGAGTGAGACATAGGGTAGTACTACAGTGGAAAGTGGATTATGGATTTTAAGATTCATGTTAAACCCCAGAAGCAAGCAAATTGTTTATCCGAAAATCTCCTAATGTTAGGGTTACTATTCCATTACCACTAAAACAAAGCACAATCACAATCGCAGTAGAAGAAGACTGAATATTATATACTGTGTTTTGCATAATATGAGTAGGAGAAGTTATGTGCAGAGTTACATAGTTAACTTGGGATGAACATCACCCTATCAAACAATAGATGGGAGATTATGCACTGGAACACATACCAACACCGCAGAGAATTTAACATAAACAATTTAGCCATCTGTACAAGCAGTCAAACATAATGCAATTGGGAGCAGATTTTGAGGATACGTCAAATACGGTAGTCTCAATGATAATATCTTTAACTTCCAATTCCGATCCACATCATCCTAGTACATTTACAATCCCCTGAAAATACAAACAGAAATCCAGTAAAGTAGGTTATAAACAATGACATGCAGCAACAATTTTTCTTATTGGAGGGGGAAAAGGGCATCCCATACAAAGCCCAGTTGGTAAACAAACCACTGTCCAGCATCTAAATCAGTCTTAGAAACATGAAATAAAATTTTGGACATGCTATAGAAAAGGAATCTTTTTTTCCCTTTGGAAAGTACATTCCTACTGTAAATTTGAAACACATCTGAATAGATGTGTTTCATAAACTTTTAAAAAACAATAAATCTACGAAACTGAATAAAGTGGTCTAGAGTCATGACTTCCTGCGGAAGAGACTGTCCCACAATATGATGGGAAGATAGCAGAACTTTTGGTTGGTTCCAAGGTCTTCTGACTTGCAAGAATAAAAGAGTTGAAAGTAGACAGAATGAATGCTTGGTTATGTGAAGAACAATAAAATCCCTTTCTTACTCTAGATTTACCTTGCTTAAGTTGCTAACTGCTGGAGCTGCCAAGATCAAAGTCCATCGTATAGTCATATTCAATAGTTGGAATTACAGAGGCAACAAATTTCAAGAATAAGAAAAGGTACCTACAAAACAAAAACTTACAACGATAAAAAAGTTGTTGCATTGACAGTTCAAGGTGCTGGTCTAGTAAATCATGACAATAATGTTATTGCAGGATCCATATCTGACAAATTGATGATGGAAGAGTATGAGATGTTTTTATCGATATTATCCCGCATGCTCAATACAGCCATTCTGAGATAACCTTATTTTCAGAACAAACCTATTTTGACTCTTAACTAAATTATATAGCTTTTATATGTGACTCGATTACTTGATTGGTGTTATTAATTGGCAATTATCTACTCGATACATTTTATAGATCAACAATTCTTTTACAACCCGTACGGGGGACACCTCAGTGCTTATGACCCATAGGGCCTTGGTGGTGTTAACTTTTCAAATAGCAATAGAAAAAAAAAACTAAAAAAAAGAATAACTAATAAAATCATTAAGTGACAAACGATTAGCCCGTGTGTGTGTAAAGGCATACAAATGGGTGAGTCAAGATGGGAAATTACTTATCAACTTCTGGTTCCACTCCACGTGACATAAGTACATCAATAATCTTTTTCATCACAGCTCCATGTCGGCATGGATGGACAGATGCATGCTTTCCAGGCAAGTGGGGATGGTCCTCAATTGTTACCTGTGTCCAAATGATTGAATGTTAAAGCAACGATTTAACCACCAAAGCAAACAATAACCAGCTTACTGCATAGAAGACAGAACAAAATTATCACACTTAACAGCTAATGTTTAACTCTATCCCATGGAAGAAAGTAAGTGCATATTGAGTTAAAAAATAAAACAAGGAAGAAGAACACAAGAATCTAGATAATATCTTCATCAATTCCCTGAGTTGGAAAGTTCTACCTAGAGAAGTTAAGCAATAAACAACAAACTCATAGCGTAAAAAGG
This sequence comes from Prunus mume, assembly GCF_029339155.1. Taxonomy (NCBI): domain Eukaryota; kingdom Viridiplantae; phylum Streptophyta; class Magnoliopsida; order Rosales; family Rosaceae; genus Prunus; species Prunus mume. The sequence goes on from NC_142702.1 coordinate 17,150,723, forward strand.
GTAACATCAATAAGTCAAACACTTTATGAACAATTGTGTCCTGTAAAATGAAGTAAACACATCCTCTTTATGTGGCATTATCCATAAGGCATGGTTTCACACGAGACTGTCAAAACAGTTATACAAGCAAGGAATAATATGATTCTGAGGCATCAACTCACAGTTTTGCGTGCATGATCTTGACTGACATCTTCAAGTACGAGCTCTGCTTGTAAAAGCATCCTTGACTAACAGCATTAGAAATGGAGTTCAATTAGTCTTTGAAGTCTTTATATCAGCAAAGAGTTACATTTTAGAGAAAACGAAATTAGACAAACTGATATACCAACACAAATATAAAATTTTAATAAGTCTAGAAACATGTAACCATAAACCAACTCATACATTCTAATAACCAATTAGCCAGAGACCAAGGCATAACCAGGATTGAGGAAATATAAAAAATCAGGTACCTTAACACAGCCTGGAACTGAAACAAAACACTGGTTTTATTGACAGTATTTTTATTTTTTATTGTAGGTACAGTAGCAGAAACATCTTTTCTAAAATTGATTGTTTACTTTTCATCTTTAATTATTTAATTGCAAGTGTACTTACAGGTACCAACCCTAACAGCATTGAGCACCAAGTCAAAGAAAATACGGGGAGGAGTAAGTTTTTTTGCACGACATATATATGTATATTACCTATCTTTAAAAACAACACACGCACACTCTAGAGTAGCAAGTGAAAAATGAATACATGCCAAACTGAGCCAAGGACTTAATTGGGGCTCAGCTGGATAGTATGCTTTCGTTACTACTCAGCTTGAAGTTGATCCAGGGACCCTCCAGTTAGCTGTGAACTTATTTTATTAGTATCTCTGATGGAAGAACTTGGTTTCCAACTACTTTTGCAATATTTATCAGCTGTATAGCACATGCACTCAAATAAATTTTAACAGTTTTCAGGCACAAGATCATAGAAAAATACAAGTTACCAAAGAATATAAATGACAAAAAGAGAAAAGCCAAATGGTTATGAGTCTATTTTATTATTCGGCTCCATAAGTTAAGCTAGGAACCAATTGAAACCAATGTTGCTGTTTCCAGTGAATTTTCTGGCTGTCGCTCCAGACGATTGTGTTCCTTTAGCTGTTACTTAATGTTAGTTGCATGCTAACGTTCTTTTGTATATGGTGGACTGCTTGTTCGCCGCTCTTGTAATTTTGGCTTTGTTTTAGATAAATATTTTGTATTTCTTTTCTTTCTTTTTTTTAAAGAAAAAAGAAGAAAAAGGAAAGTAAAAGGACTTCACTCGTTTTGAAAGAAAACTCAAAAACAGACTCCAGCTTGACTCTGTTGAGCTAGAGAACGATCTTAACATGTAGACTTCAACTGACTCAAGTTGAATACCAAATGACAGCAATTCTTGACAATAAAAAAATTTGGAAAAGAAAACAGCTAGTTACTGAAACAAACCTCATCATACCCAGTCAGCCACACTCGAGGAGTTTGGTAATATTTATCATACCTGAAAGTGAGTAATATCAATTAAGCTATTGATGCCAACATAGAATTAGCTACAGAGACCAACAAATTGAAGTGAACTTCAATTGCCTTATAATTGAGCTATCAAGAAAGCAACACTTTATTACCAAAAACTTTGAAATAAAAAGCAACCATTTCTCCAAAAGGCAACATGCTTCTAAGTTCCACATGGGGAAAATATTGGACCTGGTCAACAGTTCAAAAGAAAACGAATCTTACGTAATGCTGACATCATAGGTTCGTGTTCGTAAAATATTGTCATCTTCAGGTTCATGAGCAATAATATAAGTTCCCTGCAATTTAAGACAAACCCAAAAATTCTTAGCTCTCTACAATATATTAACATCATTTTCATGGTTGAAAGCAAAAATTAACATCCTGTGCAAGAGACTAGGGAAGAAGGTTGCTCAAGATCTAGATTAGATAACATATAAAAATAAAGTTTCAATGAAATATCAAATCCTTCTCTATAACTATCCCCCTCACTCCTACCCAAACAAGACTCTTACCCTCCTCCATCTCTTATTTTGTTTGCACTCATTAAAATTGCATACAAACTATTTTTATCATAAAATTAAGTAATTTTAAGAAAGTATTAAAACTAGGGCATAACCCAATTGGTAGTCACACCTCTTGTTTAAAGAGGAGGTCAAATTTCCCTTCCTGAACGTTGCTACTAATCAAAAGAAACATAAATAAACTATATCATGTGTATTGAACAGGCTACAACATGAAACTTATCAACGAGTAGACCCAGCACAAAGACATGAAGTTTTAAAGAGACGAACTATCACTGCACGCCAATTAAACACTTACAGGATCTATTTCAATGTTGTCAGCTTCTTCATAGTCAGCCATGTCAGGAATATCGTCTTCATCTTCCCCTCCAACATGTGAAGGGGCCAACTTCACAGCCTTATTCTTGCTGATTTCTAAACTTTCAATGGAGGGTAAGTTTTCCTCCTCGCAACTTCTATCTTTTAAAGATAAGAGATAGTCTGAGTCAATGGTTCTAAGAAAATATTTGTGTACTTTAACCAAAGTAACTTACCCTTTGGCTTCCCATGGGTTGCCAACCAGCCATCATTATCTTCATTATCTAGAAGAACTTCCATACCAGCAGCTTCATACTCCTCTTCAATAGATGCAGCCCTCCGTAAGCAAGGGACTGAATAAGAAGTAAACAGATCACCCCATTGTAAGTAAGGGCAGCAGTTTTCTTTAAGTTTATACTTGAGAGAGAGAAACCCCACGCGCACACACAATACTGGGCAGTTAGCTCAAATGGTTCTTGATTCAATGAGGATTAACTCCAACCAACTGGATTGCTTGAGCAAACTTTTTAACTTTTTGGAGGCCAAAAACAGAGTATAAGACAAAAAATCTCTTTGCTTGGTTTTCTTTCATTTACAGAAACCATGAAAAGGATCACTATAAAGGTGACATAAATCAATGATTAAAATGAAAAGGAAATTATACAAAACATTGAGCACTAGCAATATTATTATGCCTGAATATTATAATCCCCAGTAGCTATTAATAACAAGATGAAAATTTGTCGCAGGAAGTGGGAAAAAACAAAAGGATTGCAAAGAAATAGAGTAGTGTGATGTCATCATACCATTTCTAGTAATCAAATACTGCTTTTCTGGTGGTAAGTATGGCTTCCTCTTGCTTGGCTCACCTGATTCCCTAACATGATATGAATCGAAAGGAAAATACCAACCAAAAAGTAAGATATCACCTCAAAACCTTGTTCGTAAAACAAAAATAAAGTGATGAGAAGATACAAAAGAAATAAAATACAAAGAGATTAAGAATTGTAGCCATCACTAATAAGACTCTACAGTCTAAATATGTAATAACTATTCAACCAGCATATTTGAAAACTCTAAAACAGGCTGCTTCCTCTAAATTCAAATTATCAGAATACTTAATCAAACAAAGTTGTTCTTGTCTCTACTTTCTTTCAGCTATTTTCAAATAAATTTACATCCTTTTCCTTTTTAAATTTCATCTTCCTGTACTTCTACTGAATTTGTTTTAAAACAAAAACCCATAAACCCAATTGATAGATGGGTTTTTTTATTTCATTTAACCCTGCAATTCAGCCAAGTTGATTGACAGAATCAGTGGCAAACTCTTAAAACCCTCGCTTCACTTCCCGAACTTTATTTTTTCAACAAATTCATAATAGCCATTAGTCAAAAATGAAAAACCATAAACAATCCGAACATAAAGATAACAAATTACAATCAAGTAAAATTAAAATATCGAATTTTACAATAAATAGAAACAAAGGAAAGGAAAATACCAAGACCAGGTGGGGCACTTGGAGACGAGGTTATCACCAGCAGTGACGAACTCGGTGACGCTGAGAACACCCTTTTCTTTGAAGGCTGAGACCGTACGAGGCCCTGTGATTTTCTCTACGGTCCCTTTGAAGGCCTCGTGAAGCTTCTGCGACAGAACCATCCTCTTTCTTTTTCTACAGAAAACAAAAATCGCTGCTTTTCTTTGCTTTCCTTCACCAACACAGAGAGAGAGAGAGAGAGAGAGAGAGAGACTCTTGGGAGAAGCGATTTCGTGCGTGGTAACGACAGATGATACCATGTGCATGGTTCTGTCGTTTATTCGCGGAACGACGTATTCCAGGGGAAAACTAAGACGACGCCGTTTAGGTGAGTTGCTGCGCGTTCAGCTTTGGGCAGTTTTAGTATTTTTTGGAAGAGATATTATTAACTAGCTAATAATGATTTATTAAATTAGTTCGAATATGAGAAATTGCATTAAATATTGCAGAGCGTTTATTTTGAAACGAAATTTGATTTTGTTGATGCCAAATTTTTCAACAAAGAGTAAAAGAGCTTTGCTAAAAAAATATAAAAAAAACATCTATAATCGAAAATCAAATTAAAAACCTGTAAATGAACCTGATTCGAATCCAATTTGACATATTGGGTTCATATTGGACAGTTCGGTTTGGCTCGACTCATTTACACCTCTACTTTCTGTTTGATACTAATGAAGAAGCAAAGTCTCTACCTTTGCAATGTTTTGAAGGATATACAACAAATTGTAGTTTGATCTTGGCCATACGGGTGCAAAGTGATTGACATACTCTTTTTGAAGACTCATTTTACAATGTTTTGAAGGAAACAACTTAGGGGCTTCAAAGTAATCCTTATCTAACTTTTTTGTTTTGGTCAAATCCTTATCTAACTTCACACCCAATTCCTCCACATCCTATGTTTGTAATGGTACTTAGTGTTAGTTTTGTCACAGCCCAAGTACTCAGCCACTTTCGACCACAAAAACAAAAACAAAAACAAAAGTGCTCAGCCACTATCTGCATCTTGCCCATCAATCCTATTCTCCATATTTAACGTATCACCAAGATATTCCACATGATGGGGCCATTTTCTAAATTTATGGGGATTTTTCACTCTCTTTTAGTGCATTGCAGTAACATTTCATATCACTTGAGACATTTGGGTTTTATGATACTCAATGCATTGCACTATCGATTCTGCAAAGTATAAAATAACAACAATAATGCAAAACCAACAAATTTAAATCCCAAATTTACACCTTAAATTAAGCATATGAAACTAATGATTTATTGTACAATAGTTATAGGCATGAGATTATTACACATAAACCTTAAATCCTAAAGTTTCGTACTAAACAAACCAAAATTGTAATTGATGAATCTTTGAAGAATCTATAATAAAGAGTAATTTTTGCATGTTCCGAATACACCACGTGGTTGGTGTACCCTCCAATACACATGGAACATGTGGAAACTTTATCAAACCAATCAGAATCATGATATTACATTGGTTCCGTGTGACCGCATATCTAAAATGAACCAACCCCTACATGTCCCACGAACAACGGAATAGGCTAAAAATTTATGGTTGGTATAGCATCAATTAAGGTTAAAAAAGGAATCCCATCATGACAAAATATGTTCATATATAGTAGTTTCACAAAAATGCAAATCGATCTTTTCAAAAAAGCTCAAATCATAATCCCCATTATCATACTCACATTCACAAAAATTAAAATCCATAACTATGTCAATACATGAATTTGACAAAAAAAAATTCAAAATAAAGTTTCGCATTTGCAAAGAAAATTGCTTTTAACTAAAAGTTTTAGAACATATATAAGAGAATAAAAAATCTAGTGACTAAAATGGTATTTAACCTAACAAACTTAACATAAATCAAAAGTCTTTAAATTGTAAACTTTTGATAATAGAGTGACCAATTTAGCTAAATTTGTTTTTAAGTGACAAAATTAAAATTTCGTGTAAAATCTAGTGACCAAAAGAGTATTTTATTTCTTTTTTTAGGAGAATCACATTTTATATTTTTCATTAGTTTTTTTTTTTGGTCGGAATATTGTTCGGCCAACGACTCTTTGGGTCTTAAACGTTGCCTCTGTCGGCCTTTCTGTGCAACAGTCCACCAGTAGCGGAGGAGAGGGTTACCGTACATACAAGAGTCTCCTTGCTCCACGTTTTTAGGTAAGTAAACCTTCGTTATAACATTCCTTTTCTTTTTAGGTAGGTAAGAGTAAGAACCTGCAACTTGAATCGTGTAAGCATTACCCAAGATTCCCCATTCGACTAGGATTGGTTCAGCTTTCCTAGCAAAGCAATACATTTTCTTTCTTATAGGCTTGTTTGTCACGTCTAATTTAGGGTTTTGCACTTGCAAGGATCAATTGCGTGCTTTACACGGCACGGCTGCTGGAGTTGAAGAAACCGAAAATTTTGCTCCTTGTCTTTAGTTGAACCATAAAATAAAGCCTATTGGAACCTCCGTCTTCCGTCGAAGACCTCCTTCCACTTCTCGACGTAAGCTCCAATTCCCTTTCGAATGGTTACGATTTTCTATTTCGTTTTCTTTTCGAACGGTGAAGTTTGTGCCTCTCAGTGGTTTTTGTTCCTTTCTGTGTGGTTATTTTATTATACTCCTTTCTGTGTGGTTAGTTGTCAATTTAGTGAAATGAGTTTCGAATTTTATTGTTATGCAAGCTTCTGATGTGGGAATTAAGTGGTTTGATACAATTTCCACGGTTGTATTTTTTGGCGATCCGTTCTAAAGTCTTATTCCCATTTTAATCTTGCGCTGCATGTTCATGTGATTGATATTACTTGTATTATCGGTTATTCTTCACCTCTTTAAGCTTTAGGCACGAACAATACTTTCATATCCCATGCATGAAGTCCTAGGTAGCCTTTGTATGCCGTAATGTTGTGTTTTCATGAGGTTGAGGACGAGGGGTTTGAGTCTCTAGCTCACTTTCCTCTTAGGCTTCTTAGTATTTTACTCTTTTTATCCCTCAGTGTGAACATAACACAGGTCTAAAAGCGGTACGTTAATGTCAATTAGGCCTAGCCAAAGTAAAAGTAAATGATGCATATTTTTGTGGTTTCCTGCACAGTGGGATGATAATATGGTTTATGCATTTAATGTAATACCAATTAAGTTTTAATTTTTAAGAATGGTGAAGGTTTTAGATAATTTTAAGGTTAGTTTTTATCATAGACATTGCTAATAGAAATCATTATTGTTTGCAGTTTCTGTAAGAATACTGAAATGGCAGCCAAAGAAGCGAAGAGCTTCGTAAAGAGAGACACACTCAGAAAGATTGAAGAAAAGATTCAAAATTTGTGGAAAGTGTTGGCGAATCCTTACTTAATTAGGATTTTGGTTCCTTACTATGTTAGGATTTTGGTTACTTACCAATTTATCTAGTCCTATTATAATTGAGATTTATTTCATACTGTAATTTATATTTATTTTCTTTTGTAATTTGGATAAATGGGTAAGTAACCAAAATCCTAACATAGTAAGGAACCAAAATCCTAACTAAGTAAGGATTCGCCAACACTCCCTCAAGTTAGGGCAAAGATATTTGGGACATTTTGGAAAAAGCAAAAGGAGAGAGAAAAATCTTAAAAGAAGCAAAAATGGACAAAAATGCCTTATTTATTTTTAGATTTCTAAGGAATCCAATACATTTGCATGTCTTTGATTTGAAAGTTGAGTGGTTTTTTTGTCTTTTTGAAAAAGCCAAAGCTTTTTCCAAAGTGAAAATTTTTTATGTCTAAAACCTAAAAAACCTAAGATATTTTGCATGTCCAACTTGACAAGTGAGTCATAGAACACCATACTCGACATTGACCAATCGTACAACTGTAGAGAAGGCCTTGTCACAAAAACTCTAACAAATTGGACACATGGAAGAACACATAAAAGCATCGGTAGTAGGTCTATTACTACATAAATGGGTAAGTAACTAAAATCCTAACATAGTAAGGAACCAAAATCCTAACTAAGTAAGAACTCGCCAACAGAAAGAACATGATGTTTACAGGGCCTAATCTCGTGAAAAGCCTACTGAGCCAGGGGAAAAGTTCTTTGGGAACTTCCCGCTCCCTTACATGAATGGTTTTTGCATCTTGGACATGCATTCTCACTCTCAAAGCTAGAGTTTTCTGCACGTTATCATGATTAAGAGGTGCCAATGTCCTCTTGCCTTTTGGTTTCCACGGAAATAGAATGCCCATCAAAGCCTCAGCCGATAAAATCGCACAAGAGATCCAACAGTTTGGACATCCACCAGTCTTTCCTAGCAACAAAGAGGAGAAAGGGAACCATCAGGAAGCTGAAGATGCAAATTCAGGTGCACGCACCTACAGATAATAAGTTCAAGGGAAAGAAGTCCAAGGCTACATCAAAGTCAAGTGGACAAGCATACCAGTGGGAAATCATGCTCAGTCTTGGCCTCTCTGACAGTGAGATATCCAAATTCTGTGAAGCATCTGAATGGTTGAACTTCTTCCCTCCAATGGCAATGGAAGACCTCAAGGCTTTTCGCTTGGGATGTGACTGGAGCCGATCCTTTATTACTACAGACAGGAACCCATATTTTGATAAGTTTGTGGGGTGGCAGATGAGGAAATTGAAAGACATGGATAAGGTTGTGAAAGCGAAACGTTATGCAATCTAATCCTCCAGAGTGCCAATAAGTATTTGAAAGACTCGATTGATATAATGAGGAAGAAGCTTGAAAAGTACAAGTCAAATTTAGATAATGTTGATAAGAATGGTGCTCCAGTTACATCTTTGGTACAAGGCAAGAAGCTAATAGGCCTGATATATGTGAAGGAGCAATTTGATGAGTGGAAAGCAGAGTGCTTGAGGATACTCCAGAATAACTTCAATATAGAGACTCGTACTTTTGCTCCGGACAGGGTGATATTGGAGGCATTGCAGAGTAGTTCTCTAGGACAGGCGAAGGGTTTAAGACAAATCCAGAATCTTTGCATGCCTTTCGTGAAGTTGAAGAAGAAGGACGCAGTTCAACTTGGAGCTCAGGCCTTAGATTTGAAGTTACCATTTGGAGAGGTTCAGGTACTTGAAGAGAACATAGACTTGATTAAGAAACAACTCGTGCTTGAAGAGGTACAAGTTTTGTCTGCTACCAATCCTGATGATCGTGCAAAAGTTGGTCCTCATGTTAAACAGATAGAGCAGAATCCTCCATTCCCTAGAAGCCCAACTACGATCTTCTTGACCCGATAATTGTAATCCTTTTGGCACATATCTGGAACTTTTATCAGATTATTTTACTTAGCATCTTAAGTTAATTGGATCTTATTTGAAGAATTCGTAATTCAGTTTTCTTACTCTCTTTTTCGTGTCGTTTGCTGTTATGGTGTTTAGTAGTGGTGTTAGGAACCAGGTATTGTCTTTCTGGAGGAGACACAAAGTTAGGAACGAATTAAGTGATAGATATGGTTGCCTGAAATGTTTTCTAACAAAACTGAAGAAAAATAAAGGTAACACCAGAAAATCCTAACTTGGTGCTACCAAGGTAACGGGTAACAACCACTTTTCAGGTTTCATGTGGAAATAAGGAATATATGACTGAATCAAATATGTCTCCATTTTCTCTTGATCAAAAAGAGAAACTATGAGGCAAATTTTTCTGATATTTCATTTGTTTGTAGGCTCCAGGAAATTCTTCCAGCAGGACTCCTTCATGATGGTACTTCGGTTTCGGCTTCAATTTAACATTGGGATTGGAAGACAATTCCAATCGCCATGAAAAAAGACTAAATAAACATCCATGTGACTTGAAAAACTCCATTCTAGAAAACATAAGAAAGAAAAATAAACTAAGGGGCAGACTAACTGAACTCCCATTATGAAAGAATGACAAAGTAAGCGAGCAATAAAGAAAAATAAAGGATTTTAAGAATCTACCAAATGTAAGCAGCTATAAGAGAGATTAGAAGCCTATAGAAGGAACAAATGCATTTGGATCATATCTAGTTAAGCTAAGCTATAAGCCATAGGAATCAACGGTTGAACTTTAAATTTGCAGAGAAACGCATATGTTATATTACAAGGTGCACACACACACACACAGAAAACTTACTCAAAAGGGAAAATGCATTTTCATTAAATCTATGAGCTTTCAAGTTGCACTATGTTTTCTATTAGCATTTGCCAGTAATGTACCTAATTCTTTTATTGTATCACCAACATAGAAATTATTGTCACACACACACACACACACACACACACACACACACACTGTGACACCATAAATAGACCCTTTAAAACTAAAAGTGTCATTTTGCGTCATCAAACTAAGGATTTTGTTTTCCAAAGAAAATTTTGGGCATTTTTTCTAGCCCTAGGATGTTTTCAGCACGTTTCAGATATGTTACAGAAGTTTTTTTGGTCATTGGTTGAAGTTAAATGCCAGAAAATAGCAACATAGCTAAGTAGGTTCTTATTTTGGTCAAAATCAAAATTTCTGCCTAATGTATTTTTTGTTGTTTTTCAGGTCAATCTGAAGCCACCGACATGTTTATAATGATTATTATGATGATTTGGACCAGGTTTCGGGGTCTCAAGTGGCCTACATTATGTTTTGGATGATTTGAAGCTCAAAAAAGGACCTAAAACCCAAAAAACCCGGCTGCTGTTTTGCCCAGAAATTTGAAGATTTTTCATCACCAAAGGTTTTTAGCGACGGATGTGCAATATTTTTCGTGGCTAAAACTTTTCTGCGACGGTGTTCTTCAGATTACCCAGATCAACTTCAGACCAAATGTGATCATGATCAGAGACATGTAGGAGTTATTTTGGGTCCGTTCACATTCCAAGGAGCAAGTTGTGGGTGTTTGAAATCATCTCGTTGTCTATCCTCTCTCACTTCGACATATTCTACGCTTTGCTCATCCATACACCTACACAAACCCGGGAAGTTCTCACACCCTCTCTCTCTCTTTAATTGATTTTGCATGACCTAACTATACTGCAAAAGTAGTTCTTCCAGCTGAGATGCTAATTGAATGAGCTGACAGGTTTCGAGACTTATCTATATTATAATTTTGTGTCTTGGTATCTCAATTTGTCTAGTTTCTTTTTCTCTAAAATGTAATTTTTGTTGATACAGAGACATAGAACACTGATTAAGCTCCATTTCTAATGCTGTTAGTCAAGGAAGCTTTTACAAGCAGAGCTTGTACTTGAAGATGTCGGTCAAGATCGTGCACGCAAAACTGTGAGTTGATGCCTCGGAATCATATTATTCTTTGCTTGTATAACTCTGTTTTGACAGTCTCTTGACAGTCTCTTATGTGAAACCATGCCTTGTGGATAATGCCACATCAAGAGGATGAGTTTACTTCATTTGCAGGACACAATTGTTTGTAAAGCCTTTACTTATTGATGTTACCCTTTTTAGGCTACTAATTTGTTATTTATTGCTTGACTTCCTTAGGTAGACCTTTACAACTCAGGGAAGTGATGAGATCTTCATCTCGATTGTTGTGTTCGTCTTCCTTATGTTATTTTATATTTTAGGTACTTTTATCAGGTTCTTATTTACTCGATATGCACACACTTTCTTCATTGCAAAAGAGTTAACATTGGCTGTTAAGTGTGCATTGACTTCTATTGACCTATGCGCAACCGCTATGCTACTATTGATGCCGGGATGGGGTGAATCACTAGGGTGTCAAGACCATGAGGTGGAGTAATGATGTATATACTTATCAAAAGGACAATGCAATAATGTAAATTATCATTTTTTGGGAGTTTATCAGAAAATTTGTTCAAGGTGTTTTTCGAATTACCAATAGTAATGTACTTTGCAAAGGAAGAAAATTCCTTCTCTATGGCATGTCAAAAATATTGTTTCATGTTTTTAGGACTGATGTAGATGCTGGACAGTGGTTTGGTTTCAAAGTTGCTGCTGTATGTCATTGTTTATAACCTACTTTACTGAATTTCTGTTTGGATTTGAAGGGGATTGTAAATGCACTCAGGCGAGGTCAATTGGAGTTGGAAGTTAAAGATGATATAATTGAGACTACTGTATTTGACTAATTCTCAGAGTCTGCTCCGGATTTCGTTATGTTCGACTCTATGTACAGATGGCTAAATTGTTTATGTCAAATTCTCTCCGGTGTTGATATTTGTTCCAGTGCATAATTTCCCATCTATTGTCTGATACGGTTGATTTAAAATTCTCATACTTTTGCTCCGGACAGGGTGATATTGGAGGCATTGCAGAATTGTTCTCTTGGACAGGCTAAAGGTTTAAGACAAGCCCATAATCTTTACTTGTCTTTCGTGAAGTCGAAGAAGAATGTTGCAGTTCAACTTGGAGCTCAGGCCTTAGATTTGAAGTTACCATTTGAAGAGATTGAGGACTTGATTAAGAGACAACTCGATGTTTGAAGAGGTACAAGTTTTGTCTGCTACCAACCCTGATGATCATGCTATAGTTGGTCCTCATGTTAAACAGATAGGGCAGAATCCTCCATTCCCTGGTAATTATAATCCTTTTGCTACATATCTGGAATTTTTATCTGATTATTTTACTCAGCATCTTATTTGAGGGATTCATAATTCAGTGTTTGTTTTATTTTCTTATTTTGTCATGTCGTTTGGTGTTATGGTAGTCAATAGTGGTGTTAGGAACTAAGTATTTTCTATCTGGAGGAGACACAAAGTTAGGAACCAATTCAGTGATAGATATGCTTGCTTGAAATGTTTTCTATCTTTGAATCAGAGTTCAACTCAGAATTTCTTCGATTCGATTCCGCCCCTACTTCAATTAAGGCTAGATTACGAGGTCATACTTTGATATGTTCATCACACCTCTCTTTGGCTCTTTCAATTCTTTTTATCTTTTAATTTCCTCTCTTTTGGATATGCATCTATCTATGAGGCGCTACCCTAGTAAAATATAAAGCGAGATCAGGTGAGAATTAGATGTCTGGTTGATAAACAAAGATAATGCTTGTGACATGTTCTGTGGCTGTGGGCAGAAGGCAAAACTGAAAATGGGGGCCAAAAGTTGAATCCCTTGTTGACTGAAGTACAAGATCGGATGAGAACGAATCCGCGTCCAATTAGAGGAAGTTGCTCCCCCAAATGTCGTAAAAACAAATAAGATTTATGCGTAGCGAAATTAGGCTTAAAATTTCAGCCCACCACTTTTTCAAATTCGAATCTTGAATCCATGCCTCTTCAATTTTTTTTTCCCGAGAAAAAGCGATAGTAATTTATTTATAAAACGAAATAAAGTACAGAGCAGTCATAATGTCAAATATGAGTACAACATCTCCAGTAACCAAACACAAAAACAATTTAGGAGAGAAACAGCAAATCTATATTGAAAATTCAAACTATAAAATGCAAATTTATTTTGTCGACTTATTATTTTATCATTTTTTTATGCACAATGTTCTAACAAGTTAGTTTCAAACTTTCAAGTTAAATTAAAATCACATTGTTTGATGGCTTTTGTTTTAGGCTGACCATATAAAATTCATCTCACTTTGGCTTGACATGTGGTTTTGTTTGTAAACTAGAACCTTAACACGAGTTTCACTGAGAATGATTCGACTGTGGAACCCTAATCACTGGGAAAAAAAAAAAAAGTCGTTTTAGCTAGCTTAAAATCCAAGCCTCTATTGACCCTACTCAAATGGGATTCAAATTTAAGCTAAAACCAATTCTCTCATTGATGGTCATGGTTTCAGGGAAGAAACAAGAGTTGGCTTTGGGTTTTGAATTTTAAATTCTAGAAAGAAAAAAGAAAAAGAAATTTTGTGATAAAATATTAGCATTGTGGAAGGCAAAACACTCTCACATTCCCCTGGACCATAGTGTCCTTTGCTGTAGTTGAATTTTGATAGAGACTTGACTCAACGTAAGTTTAGAAATGTGTCCATGCATGTCCACTGTAGGCCTTCTTCACATGCATATCGTTCTCAGTAAACCAAGACATAGACATGGCTTTCACACCCCCTCAGGACACATTTGCTCCCTATGAGCCTAAATGTCCACATTACAATGTCAAATCTAACGTACGTACTGTTTTACATTTTCCCTAATTAATGTCCACATTGGTCTCTGACACCGTGATCGTTACATCTCTTTTTTTAATTGTATTAATGTTAATTACACGTGTGGGTGACTTTCGACTGTGTTTGCATTGATAGTTATCATGCGAGTAGGCATGCATAGTCTCACTCAAGTTTTTGTTCATTATTGTTTTTTTTTTCTTCCGTAGTTTACATGAGATGTAGAGTATCAATTTCACTTTCACAAGTGAAATTTTGACCCCATCCTACTATACTATTTAATTACAGGTAACTCCAAAGATATTAAAAGAAGAGGTCCACTTAACCAAGTTAAAGGGCAACACAATTAGCTGGTGTGGGAACATAACAAGATGTGACCAAAATCAAAACTTTGACACCTTTGATATGATGGATTGGATCAACCAATCTTCTGCTTCATTGAAATTTGCAAAAGCTTAGGCACCTTGAAATTAATTTGTCATCTCCCTCCAATGTTAGGTGTTTTAATTTTCTTTTTGAGTTTTGAGTATAACATTAGCTAACCTATAACATATAATATGGGTTTTTTTTTTTTTTGGTTTTGAGTTTTACTCCCTGAAACGAACACTCGGTTTCACTTCATCCCATGAAACTGAAATTTTCTCACTTAACCTCAGGATCTCTAAATATTGCTAAAAAGTTCTCACTTTACCACTTCCGTCAATTTCCATCCACAAAACTATTTAGTATGTTGACATGACATGGGGATTTTAGTAATTTTAGTTATTAATATTACATCCCGGGATTGGCTTCGCCGTAGCAGGATATTGTTCTCTTTGGGCCTCCCTCTCTGCCTTCACGGTTTTGTTTCGGGAGCTCACGAGCAACTTTCCAGTGGGTCACCTATTCGGAATTGCTATAGCCCAAACTCGCTTAACTTCGGAGTTCCCATGACTCCGCAGTCCGTGAGCTCCCAAAAAGCCTCGTGTTATATGGAGACGGACATGTACATATAAGGCACATCATGCTCTCTCCATTGGTTGACATGAGATGTTACAATTAAAAAACTATAAAATCCAAATAAAAAATAAAAAAACAAATTTTAAACATTTTAAAATTTTGTTAGGTAACAAACCCCTTTCTTCCCCTCCCCGTTAGCTCACCAACCATCACCTCTATCTTTTCTTTTTTTACTTTCCGATCACCCCAAACCAAAAAACACCCAGCCCAGAAAGAGAGAAGTTAAAATTATAAAAATATCCGTGCCACGTCAGCATACTTAATGATTTTGTGGATGAAAATGGACGGAAGTGATAAAGTGGAAAATTTCAGCAAATTTTAGAAATTTTGGGGGTTAAGTGAGAAAATTTAAGTTTTAGAAGGTAAAATAAGACCGAGTATCCATTTTAGGGGATAAAATAGTGTCATTATATTGAGTTGTTTGAAAGGTGTCCATGTACTCAAAATATGAATTTTAAACTGCAATTTAGAGTTTTTGAGGCTAGCTCAAGTAGGTGACGGTGGGTGGAGAATTGCATTAAGTTACATCTTCAATCCTTTCAAATGTAACAAATAAGAACTCGCGAGGTTGCAAAAACTATTACTATATAATAACAATATTATATAAATAAAGTTTAACGAACTAAATATTTAAGTTTAAAATGTATTATGCAGCCAAAAAATTTGGAGCTAGAAAAGCCATTGGTTTATCAAAAACATACATTTAATTGGAAAAAAAAGAAAAAAAAGATTACACTTTCAAAAAATTTTTGAAAGGGGAAACTAGTTGGAAGTACAACTTTTTTAAGGGAGCTCATGGAGAATTATTTTACCATTTCCGCTGAAAGTAATTTAGAAAATTAAGATCCCAAGATCAAGCTTGGCTCTCGAGAAAATGTTTTTTTTCGATTGCGAAAGTACTCGGAAATGAGGATTTTTCTTGTACTATCTCAACTACATGATCCATAATGTATACATACCAAGCCTCCCAACCTGAAGCAATTTCCAGGCAACTCCTTCAATCATGACCTAATTAAACTTGCTTGGGTGCATTCGTATGACCCAAAAAAGAAATTGCTTGCATGTTAACCATACGCCTAATAATGCAAGGTGGTTAATCAGAAGCTAGCCCTAGGACCAGTCGTGATTTGACACGTATTAACTATTTTGCCAGTTAATACTTAATACCAAGGCACCACAAGCCTCAAACTCAAGCCTGCATGGAAGGTTTGCATTGTTCTTATCGTCTGATATATGCAGTCAACTTCCACAGCTAAAAGTAACTTTCATTGGTTTATTAATGTAACCAAGAGAGAGAAAAAAAAAAACCATAAAATCGTTTACAAAAGAAAAGGAGAAAATAGAAAAGTAGTTCCGGAAAATTAAGGCAGTTTCTATTCACACTCTCAATTTGTCATCTTGCAATTCGAAATCAATATTTGTTTACATTTTAAAATATTCACACACAAAAAGAATACAGAATGGCAAAGTGAGAATGAATATGATAAGTTCTAATGTTTCATGAGAATCAAATGAAATGAGGATATATGTTCACATTTTTAGTTTGCTCTTTTTTTATTCTCGAGTTTTTCATGAATTTTGTGAACAACAATCGGCCAGGCATGCATGCGTATACTATACGTCTTCCTTTTGTCATTAGCTCATAAAGGTAGACACATCATAGTTTCCCAAACAAATGTATAAATAGATATGCAAGTCCAGGGAAAACAAAAGAAAATGAAATGGTGAAAAAGAAATAATTCATATAAGATTTGCTTAAATTGATGTAATTGAATCATTTTAGGACAGTTTGATGCATATAGTTTGTCATTGAATGGATTAAAAAAAGTGATCCCACTTGTGAGAACAATTTGTATCTTATTACATGACAGTGTTTGATGATGAAACAGTTTAGGAAAATTTTCTTATATACCCATTCATGTAGACTTGATCATACGCAATCTTTTAACCAAATTATTTTGCCCCTTGTCATGTTCACATGCGAAAGAATGGCATTATACAAGTCTTCCTTGGTCCATAGTAGAAACAGATTCTCTGAAAAAGCCTCATCATGAGAAATTGGATTCTCTTTTCCTTTCAATTTCTGTATTTCAAAATGATTTCATAAAGGAAAAAAAGAAGACGAAAATAGATTGAGAGCAGATAGCAAATCTTAGCTTATGTCAATTTTATTCACAAAACTGGATTGTTGTCCTTTCAATTATTGTTGCACTAATAATAATAATAATAATAATAATAATAATAATAATAATAATAATATAGTTCTCTAAAATAAAATTAATAATATCTTTAAGATCTAAAAAAGACATAATTCCACTATTTGTGAGTCAAGTAGACTAGTACTTTAATTTATTCCTTCTTAATTTATTTATGCTATGATCTTGAAAGATTAGCAGTTGCATAGAGATTTTAATTTCTGTACATGTTGGAGGCCAAATGGCACTAAAAAATTGCTAAAAGCTAATTAAAGAAACCCCTCACAAACTATCACCAACCACACTATATATGCAAATTTGCATAAATCTTTGTTTAGAATAACCTCACTTGGTTTGCACATGTGTATCATAAAAATGCAGTTTTCTTGTTTTCTTATGGGTTGGAAATGATTTGCATGTGGGGTTGTATGATGAAATTCATACTAATAAGTGCTTAGAGATCCTTATGTTCCTAAACCGACATCATTAATTTCAGGCAAGAAAACAGCGGCAAAGCTAAAATTTATTATCGAGGTCAAAATTCAGAATTATCACGTCAAAATGTGCAATTTTGAGTATGTATAAGCAACGAACATGTCTCCCCCTAGATCACTTTATCACAAAAAAGGAAACATGGATGCATCAAAAGCATACAAGTATCTCATGATTAATTGAGCAAAAGCATTTGATTCCCCTCTCTTTCCAACTGGTCAATTAAAAAGAAATGAGAGATTCTTGCTCATTGTAAACGTACTAATAATAACTCGATCGCAGTTTCCAATTAATTCATTAGATATGAACCTTGATTAATTATCTTTTAATATACTTGGCTAGCAGTAGTAATTAAACCATGATTAGTGAAATAATTAACCAATATCTCTTATCATTAGATTCTTCATGTGTATACACTGTCTTTGTCCCCTCATGTTGCTTGCTTTCGTTTTTGGTCCAAGAAAGAAAATAGATTCTTCATGCTTGTGGGGTAATGATTTCATTTTCATGCTAGGACACAATGCCAGATCTGAGTACCTAGATACTGAGCAATGGTACTATATGTGTATATATGGAGCAAAACATCAAGATTTTCTTGTTAATATGTTATAGATGCTTCCAACTGATGAATTAATTATAAGTAATAACCTAAAAATAATAATATCAGAGCATTCAATTATGACAAATAATGTAACCAAAACAAAATATCATCAAATATTATAAACTAATTATTAGGATTTTGGAGTTTTATACTTTGTATAAGCCAACTATGGTGATCATATGGGGTATGCATAACAATTTGTAACTTTATGATTGGTGTTCCAATTGAAAGACATGAAGAAACTGTTACATGTTTCAAACCATAAGGCTATGTTTGGTTCACGGAACGAATTTGAGGAGAAATCACTTTCCATGTCATTTCCTAAGGGATGGGAAATGGAAGATTTCTTTCCCACTTTTAGTAATGCCGGGAAAGTAACCGGGAGATTTCATTTGATTTCATTTCCCATATGTTTGTTTTGAGTAGGAATGAAAAAAAAAAGTTTGTATAATTTTCCAATTATACCACATTAAATCAAATTAAAAAAAGTACATTTAATGATATATTATAATTCTAACTTATTAATGGGGACAAAATGGTCATAAAAATGTGCATTGAACGTTGGTTCATTTTCCCAAACTTTTCCATGAGGAGGAAAAACAAAACCCAAGTTGGAAGGAGGGCTTCACTTTCCTCTCTACTTTCTCATGTGCCAAGCAACCATTTCCCATACCCAGACTTATCAAATATGGGAAAACAATTGATTTCCTATCCCCAAGTCTCCTTTTCCAAGAACCAAATGGGGTCTAAGAGTACAAATTGTGCATATCATGCATAATTTTGTAATGGATATCTAGAAAAGGGAGTCAACGAGATCTAACCTAGTGGAAAAGAGCCTTAACTTGCATATAAGAGTTCTCAGGTTCGAATCCCTACGTCATCCTAGTTGTGTGTGTGTGTGAGAAATTCTCCCTCTCATTTAGTTAGACTATTGTTTGTACTAAAAAAAGAAAAGGGGAGAACAATGTGTAAATATCATGCATGTATGTTTTTTCTTTCTCGTGAGGTTGGATTTTATGCTTCGTTAATTAAAATGATTGGAAACTTTGAATGGAGATTAGTTAATGAAAGATTGAGTTACTTTGTGCTAGCTAGCTTGATATACGTTGTTGACTGGTTCTCTAATTAACCACGGGCTTATAAGTGATTGTTTAATATGATAGGAGTTTTAGTTTCAAGAAGTCTTGCTCTGTAACTTTTAAATCTCATCCCGCACCAGAAGATATATAAGAATGACATTTGGACAAGTAATATTAAAATATATATCCATTTAACTGTGATGAAATAAATCACAATATGTTTAATAAACAATGAAAGTACATAATCACAATGATAACCAAATGACGAACTTTCAATTTGTTTAATATTTAATAGGAATGATTCTTGAAAATTGACCTACAATATATAAAATGAATTATTTGGATTATAAGAACGCATTGTGGAGTACATCTAAACGAGTATTTAGCATCATATTAACTTATTAACTAACAATCAGTGTTAGATCGCTCGTGTGCAAACAATAAACAATAAAATAAAATGCAAGAAAAATTATCGTTTCAAAGAGGGTGTTAAGAGTAATATCTCAGTACTAGTAAAAACAAATCATCTTCAACTTATGGTGAGTGCAAAGTACAATTATTTGAGTGATTGTAAAGACAAATTATTTGGTACCTTAATAGCATGTCTTTAATTCTGATTGATTGTACGTATAAAGAGCAATTATTTGGTACTACTAGAATTTTCCTGTCTTTAATTGTGATGACAAACCAACCATCAAAAACACGATGGCTACTGTTAGTACCAAGTAATACAGGAGCCTCAGCTACCAAAACTTTTCTTCATGAAAATTTCACACATCAAACTCCAATCATCTTTTTAATCAAAAGGTTTGTCATCAACATATGCACTGTCATTATCATTTGATCAACACCCTCATTGCTTACTTTAGCGCGCAGAGAGAGAGAGAGAGAGAGAGAGAGAGAGGATTTTGAGAGGATTTTGGTGTCCTTATCTTTGTCTAATGCTGCAGTGTTTAGCTACCCCTTAATTATTATTGTTTATACAAGAGTAAACAGGAGCTCAATGATTAGATACTTGTGGGTCTTTTTTAACATAGCGCTTGCCAGTGTGGTATGCAGAGAAGATTTAACATGTGGGGACCTACAAACAAATTTTCTGTCTCTCTCTTGAATTTTAGTCCAATGGGCAAATGAAGTGTGGCAAATGAAGGAAGGGAAGACAAGAGAAGAAGATAATGATGGTGAGGTCATTAACCACTAATGCACATTGGAGCACTGGGGCCCTTAAGTTTTTGCTATTAAATTAATTTAATTATAAAATCAATTCTATATGTTATACCTACCATTTTATTTAGTTTCATGATATTGTCACCTAGCTTTGGGTACCTACATGGGTGTCTACATTCTCTAGAATCCCCATTAATTAATTTCATTATCTTAATCATTGTCTAATTAAGAAAATCCGAAATAGATTAACCTTTGTAATTAGGTGAAATAGTTGTAGCAAGTACATAAGTACTCCCTCAAAATTGGATTGTATCACTTGAGTTATCTATGGGGTTTTCCACTACTAATGGAATCTTGAAGTGTTTACATGGATTAACTATTTAGGCTTGCGTTTAGCTCAACAAATATTTGTTCTTTAGTGGGATTATATAAAATGAAGAGAAATAAAGTGGCCCTCACCCTCTTCAACTTGACACTTGAACTTTACAACCCCCTAGAGTGATCAATTTCTTCTAATAATTTGGTAAGATTAACTCTTACTGTGGATAATGATTTAATGCTTTATCACTGATTCTACCAACCCATCACAATCTTCTATACATAAAATTCCAAACTTTTCACTGAAGTTAATCTTTTGACATTGGAACATTAGGTGACTCTTTAAGCTCAGCTAAAAAAGGGTAGTTTCTACATTTGTATCTGGGTACCTTGTGGCTGATGGTCTTGATGCTTACTCGCGGAATCAATTTAAAGGCTACCATGGACTCTAGCCTAAGTAGCCTTTTTTGAAAATTAAAACTATAATAAATATATTTTAATGTGATTTTAGATTAAGTTGCTTGCTCAATTAAGAAATAATCCCTTAGTAAACACTCATGTCTCTATTTTTTCTCATCGTTTTCATCAATATTCATTTAACGACACCCTTCTCAATTAGGTAGTCCAAAGTGTGGGCGTGATGCGATTCATATGAAGAATGAGTTTATAGCAGTTTCTATTATTGTCTACATCGAAAAAGAAGTTGCTGACAATATCTATTCATACACAATAACAAAAGATCTCAATTCTCTCAAGAATCATAGGGCACAACTTAAATGTGTACAATTTCAATTTTGTTGTTGAACAATTTCTCATTTTGATACTATGTGTGTTTTTAGGTGCATTTCACATGTATTTATTTTATGTTAAATCTTATTGGAAATTAGTCAATGTAGCTATGAACTAGCGTGGTTTATATGCTTTAATATATATTTTATTTCTAAAAATAACTATAAAGTACAAGAAAAATTATAATTAGATTTTAAGCCAATAACTTTAGTTAGTCCATCCGTTGAAAAATTCATAGTTCCGCCCTTGTTGATGTCTAAGTTAGGAATACAATTATCACTTACTCTCAAAAAAGAAAAAGAAAAAAGAAGGGGGTAGTTTCTGAATAGCTAAGCAAATAGGTGCACAGTGTTCCTAATGCATAATGGCATAAAGCAGAACAGTTTCCCTAAATTTTCAAAAGATGATAAAGGAAAAGGATTTGTAAAGACATCATTAGTACATGATGTAATTCATCCTCCCAGAGTATCTTTCCAACAAGATAGAGAAATTGAAAGAGAGAAAAAGAAAAAGAAAGAAGGGCATAATCTAAACCTTAGAAGGTGGGAGTAGCTTTTTAAAAGCATTTTAACATTAAATTTCCATAAATCTGTGAAGTATCAAAATCTATCAAGATGGCTAGCTTTATGGTCAACTTCTCTGAACCCCATGAAAGTTGAAACCCTCTTAGTAAAGAAAACTTGGACTGGAGGGAGGGTAAATGTTTCTTCAATCATGCAATAAGAAACTAATGACTCTTTATTCTGCTCATATAGTCTATTGGAGTAAAGATTATGCCCTTTTCTCTTTTCTCAGGGCCAATTATGAGAAAAGAAACAAATGGTCACACTTCTTCTTCTTCTTCTTTTTCCTTTTTTATTTTTTTTATTTTTTTATATAAAAAATCTCAAATCTCTGCAGCTGCAGGTCCAAAACTGAACAAAACCCATTTCCAATATGCAAATGTTATTTCTTCTGAATTGGTCTGGTGTCTACTTTTGGACCATGCAGTGACCAAATGTGGTGAATTTGAAACTTAATTATTTCTGTTTGGTAAAAAAAGAAAAAGAAAAGAAAAATTAAATACATAGTCTCTCACTGTCTACACTAGGCACTAGCTAATACTCCCACAAGAAGGGATCCTCTAGCCTGAATCCAGTGTCAGCTGCACACAAATGCCATGTTGAAGAAGTAGAATAGCAAAACTGATCACTTCCATTTGTGCCATCCATGAAAAGATCTGGAAGGTCAAACAATTTGTCATCATCATAATCAGTTGAAGCACAAGTACTAGTTGATTCTTGAGCATTAATTTTGTCCATGGACAAAGTTGAATTTGAGGACATGGGAAGCTTGACTTTGCTGCTGGGCTCTGCTTCCTCAGCCTCTGTTTCACAAATAATCTGCTTTTCCTCAGAAGCATCAGCTGCAGCTGCTGCAGCCTTAGCAGCAGCAGCTTGAATGTCCTTTGGAGACTTGGAGTCTGGTTGGGGAAGTGTTTGAGCCAATTCAGGGAAATTGAGAAAAGCAGAAGCACCTTTGATGGCTAGAGCTGCCACATCATGAGCTCTAGCTGCCATTTCAGCTGTTGGGTATGTCCCTAACCATATTCTTGATTTCTTCCTTGGCTCTCGGATTTCGGACACCCATTTTCCCCAGCTACGCATTCTTACGCCGCGGTATGTCGGGTGCTTGCCATCACTCTGATCACTGCTTCTCTGCCTCTTCTTCTTCTTGCTGTTGTCTTGCTCATTCTCATTGTTTGGTTCTTCTTGCCCATTTATTGATGAGCCTTTTTGGGATGTACAATTCTCTGAGTTTTGAGTGTTTTTATCAGCCAAAAAATCAGAAGTTGTTGTTGTTGAGGAGGTGGAGGAGGAAGATGAGGTAAGGAGGTTTTCTTGAGCATCACTCTCTATGTTGATTTGCTTAGCCATGATAGGGGAGGGGGCCTAGCTCCAAAGTTAGAGAAAGAATGTGAGTGGTGCATAAAAACAGAGGTCTTGTGTTGGGCTTTTATGATTCTCTAGAAAAACAAGAAGCATTTAAATAAGAAGAAAAAAGGAAAAGAAAAAAAAGAGAATATATATAAAGAAGACATGGGGTCCAATCGCATAAGAGAAACTACAGTTCAGCTATTTTGTTCCCCATGTGGGAATAGAGTAGTGTGTGCTTTGAGACCATCTTTTGCATCCATTTGCTATTCTTTGCTTTTCTTTATTTTTGTTTTTGTTTATCCCATCTGCTTTATTTCCCCTTCCCTCTCTCTCTCTCTCTCTCTCTCTCTCTCTCTCTCTCTCTCTCTAAGCTTTTCCATCTGCCCCTTGCTTGGTCTCTCTTTTGCCCTTTTTCTCTTTTTTCATGGTAACATATATGTTTGTTTACTGGTGACAAAACCATTTTTCATGTTTCATGTGTACATTTAGTATTCCTCCAATAAACGAGTTCACATATTGGTAGGCCATAAGGTTTGCCATGCCATGCCATGAATTCCACATAAAACTTTTCAGGGCCCTCACTCTCTATAATCTCACTATAGATTTGCTTTTTCCACCGGTTTTGAATTGAAACCACCTTCTTTTTATTTTATGAGGATTGGGGTGTTCATGTTAACATAGCAGTTAGCACAGTACATATATATCAATCTCCCCCTCCCCGGCAAAAAAAAAAAAAAACTCAAATTCGAGCTCAAGTAGACAAGATAGCATTTACATTTGTATCCGAGGTTTTAGGTTCGATTTTTCTCACTTTCAATATCGCTTGTAAATAATTTTAAAAAAAAGAAGAGAAAAACTCATATTTGAGTATTCTAAGCTTGTTGATATGCCACCTTCAACTTGGTCCAATTATGTCTCCAAATTGCTCTGACCTCTGTTACAACCGTGTCACCAACTTCTGCAGAATATATATTTATACATGCATATATAAATATATATATATATATGTTTATTAAACATAATAATGAAATAACTTAAATCAATTGACCAATTCGTATGGCTACTGTGACAGAATCTTTGGCAGAAGACAGCATAAGATAATGGTGAAGTGTCAAAGTACCATCATGTAGCCATGGAAATATCTCATGTGGGTTTTGGATTACAGGGAAGAAGACAATGGATGCAGCCCATATACACATGAATATTCAATACTAAGCAACTGCCACCTCATACATATCTTCCCTATAAGAAATTCTACTAATTTATCACTGTCTAAATAAATATATAATATCAGTATCTTGTATTTGCTATCAACATATCTGCTGTGATGATCTCAGCCGTTGATTTGCATCACCATTGATCATAGCGGAGCACATGCCCTGTGGGACCAGTGACAGATTTTCCAGCAAATTGGTTCACTCTGCAAGCAAAATGTTCTCAACTCCTTTTCATATTCCTCAAAAATATTTATTTTTCTCATGGTTAACTTTTAATTCCAATTTTGTATTGGAGATTCAAGCTTATCATGTTACTTTGACATTTAATTATGAAATCCTTAAACATGTATGAGAACACTTGGCTTTGAAGGATTAGTGGTTAAACTTGTTATATTAATTGCAGGGACCATGATTAATTTTTTCAGTATTTTGTTGTGCTTGACAGCTTTAAGAGAGTAATTTAGCTCTAAATTTTTTGGGTTTTTGTTTGTCGTTTAATCACCAATCATATATATAATGCCTTGAAAATTTCATCAAAATATTATAATTGTTTTTGGCAGTTCAACATATCCCAATTATATATTTATATATATATATTTTTAATATGGGAAACAAATAAAACAAAAAATCCCAAGAAGGTGTCTTAGGTGGGTTTTTACCATCATAATAATAAAACTTTCCTCTTTCATGTAAATTCTCTCCATATTCAAACCGTGTTCAGACATTCGGTCAACTGACAGGGAGAGGGAGTGGGCTTTGGGTCTTAAATCAACTCATGCTTTTAATGGAGGAGAAAAATTTACCTATATCGTACCGGAATGTTATTTTAACGGTATTTTAAATCAATCACGTATTATCACGTGATAATATGTGATTGTATTATTATGTGATAATGTGTGATTTGACTTATTATCCTTGCAAAGAGCACGGACACTTGTTGAGAGGTTTTTAAGTCATCATCAACAATAATGCATCCTAGATGAACCCATCCAGCTTGAACCACATAAAAACTTGGGACACTAGACATGTGAATGTCACTATTATCATAATGGATGTTGAATTGAGAGGTAATAGAGAAAATTTGGACCCTGGTCCCCGGCACGTAACCCGAAATATGTATATGTAATAAAAAAAAGTTATGAGAGAAATAACTTGTTTGTTTAGGGACTTGTCCCAATAATTGTAATTGATGTCACACAGGCGCAAGGACCGCATGTCATTATTTGATTCAATTCGCTAGTTGTCCCATGTACAGAGAACCCTTCAAACTTTCCATTTTCTTGCTAAAGTCCCAAACTTGTATGCCCCAGAAAGTGACTTCAGCTAATCTCTTACTATGAAAAGGAAGAAGAGATTTCTACCCAATAGGATTTAATTCTTGTCCCATCCCATCCCATCCACTGAAAATGAAGGACTTCTCACAAATTCTAGAGAATTGACAGTCACAAAGGGCGGTGCCAATAATGCAATCTAGTAAACCCCAACATTTTCATCCAAAATGTTACCAAAAAACCTGGTGAACTCCAAATCATTCTAGTGGTGTAAACCAAATATAATAAATAGTTTTATACCACTAAGTAACTTTTGCCTTGTTTTTGGAGTTTCATGCTCTATTTGGTAATGCCCTTTTATTGGTGAGTGACTTGAGAAGCTTGGTAAAGTGATGGCTAGGATGTAAAGATAAGCACAAATGAACAGTATCAACTTGACTTGAAGTTGGTAAAGATCAAGATCAAGTTGATTTCTCTCTCTCTCTCTCTCTCTCTCTCTCTCTCTCTGTGATAAATTTATAGTGTTTTGAATACCAAATTGGTTGTGTGTTGGCAAAGACCAAGAATCCAATAGCTAGTGTTCATGTCCCTTTTTCTTTTTCTCTTTAAGTTCATTGCAATTGGACTTGAGAAGTTTTAGCAGCTGTTCTAAAAACTTTCCTGATATTCTCAACAAGAATGAAAAATTAAGCTTAAAGGATAGGCAGAATAAGTCAAGGAAAACATTAAAGAACAATATGCATGCCACTCACATAATGTGTTCTCATTTATTTACTTCAGAGTAAAATTCTAAGAGATCAAGGTGAAATACAAAATGTGGCTGGAGTAAGCATAGTGTTTATTATTATTATTTTAAAAAATACAAAATGTGGAATCAAATTGCTAGAGTAGCCGAGGAGAAGATCAGCAATTCCCAAACAAAAGCAAAAGAGACATGAAAACGCCTATCAAGCTAAGCTTTTCAAATTACAACATATTTATGAGATTGGATATGGCTGGTCCTATGACAAATGACATTGTCCCAGTCTTAAACACCAAGAATCTGCAACATGGGCAATCAAATGGAGATG
Source organism: Prunus mume (assembly GCF_029339155.1). Classification (NCBI taxonomy): domain Eukaryota; kingdom Viridiplantae; phylum Streptophyta; class Magnoliopsida; order Rosales; family Rosaceae; genus Prunus; species Prunus mume. The sequence continues at coordinate 17,177,781 of NC_142702.1, forward strand.
CATCTGTTGAACCTCTGAAGCTAAAGAAGGAAAAACATGAGCAAAATGAGAAGAGGGATAGCCACTGCTTCATGAATAAAATCTCTAAGTTTTAAGATTGGAGATCAGCAAGAAGAAATACCAAGCCGAACTGAAAATTTGGTTCCAAAATCAACTGTCATTGATTAAGTACACTAAAACAAAAAGTGAACCATTGATCCAAAGTTCGCATACATCATTCAAGACGACAAATCCTAAATTTAAAGGTCTTTGGTCTTCAGCTGCTGAGAGGATGGTGGATGCCAGGCTCTCTTGGGTGAGTTGTAAAACCAAGACGGGAAGATAAATTCAATAAATCTGAACGTATGCGCTGGAATTCAGGATGCTGCACTCTATCTCTCTCTTCCATTGTCTGTTCAAAATGTGTAATGCGTTCCATGAGGCCATCGAGATGCTGCACCACCGTAACAAGATCAACAGTGGTGTGTTGAAACTGTGATGATTGTGAAGGCTTCTCGACAACAACCACCTCTTCCTCATCTCCTCCAGACTCTGATGATGGTAAAGGCTTCTCCACAACAACTACCTCTTCCTCTTCTTTCCATTCTTCTTGTTGTCCTCCTTCCACCTCTCTTAGTGCATGTCCAATGCTACGTCGTTCAACAGTGGACTGTGCAGGATGCGAGGAGGATCGCTGCTCCTCAGCACCTTGGACCTCTTCCTCATCACCACTTCCTTCTTTCTGTCCTCCAGCTTCTTCACCTCTCCATGCATGTCCGATCTTACATCGTTCAACAGGGGGTTGTGAAGGCTGCTCCTCAACAAGGACGACCTCCTCTTCTACCATTCCTTCTTGCTGTGCTCCAGCTTCTTTGTCTCTCCATTCATGTCCAATTCTACATCGTTCAACAGGGGGTTGTGGAGGCTGCTCCTCAACAACTTGGACCTCATCCTCTTCTACCATTCCTTGTTTCTGTGCTCCAGCTTCTTCCTCTCTCCATGCATGTCTAATTCTACATAGTTCAACAGGGGACTTAGGGGACTGTGAAGGCTTCTCCTCAAAAACTTGGACCTCCTCTTCTCCCATTCCTTCTTGCTGTCCTCCAGCTTCTTCCTCTTCCAATGCATGCCCAGTTTTACCTCCTTCAACAGGGGGCTGTGAAGGCTGCTTTACAACAACTTGGACATCCTCTATTTCCATTCCGTCTTGCTGTCCTACAGATTCTTCCTCTCTCCATGCATGTACAGGTCTGCATTGTACAACAGGGGCAGGTGAAGGCTGCTCTTTAACCAAGTGCATTTCCTCCTCTTCAACCCTTCTGTCTTTCTGTCTGGGCTGCTTGTCAACAGCTTGGACTTCACCCTCTTCTGCCGTTCCTTCTTGCTGTCTTTCTCCAGATTCATCTCTGCATACATGTCTGACGCCATGGAGGCCCAAAAACAAAATTGAAAGAAGAAAATCCAATAAAACAAGTAAGAATTAACCCTATGTTCATATTCCATTAATACATAAACGCAATATCTAAACTACACATCAACTTATACTTGTTCACTAACCTCATATTTTGATCCAAATCCTTCACAAGCCAACGCACAGAATGAACAATCATTTTCTTCACCTGTTTCAAGAGGATCAGAATAATAAGCCCTTTATAACAAAAAAAATATTTTGCATCAAATAATTATCCTGTCCACCACAATATCCTAGCCCTCTGTTCCAACCGGAATTGTTTTGAAGTTAATGGTCACTTAGGTCTTATCTCTGTAATATACCTCCAACAGAACATTAAAATGGAAAAACTAACTGAAACAGGCATACCATATGGTAACAAAAACCTCAAAATTACACCACAAATGATTAACCTAAAATGAATATACCTCCCTCCCTAAAGCATTCACCTAAAATGAGTACAAAAGCATTTACCCCCCCTCCCAAAAGCATTCAACTAAATTGAATACAAAAAGCATTTAAGCATTCATCTAAAGGCAAGGGGCTTGTAGCTTAAGTGGTTAAGAGCATTTATCCTTGCATTTGAGGTATTAGGTTCGATTTCCCCCTCCCCCAATATCGCTTGTGTGAAAAAAATGAATACAAAAAGTACATAAGGATGTTTCTTTAGACAATAATGATTGAATAATCATACCGACCCACAGAACGAAAAGGCCACTTACAACTCATGTTATAACAAGTGACATAAGATTGGCGTGATTAACCAAACATATTTGTCTACAGAAGACGGCGTACCTCCAATTTGTCCTCTTTAGCCCTATGATTTTGTGGAAGTGTGCGGAATTCATCTGTCAACCGTATGCACTCCCCAACATTTTCAGGAGAGACAAATTCAAGTGCGACTTTAATGCACGACTGGGGAGAAAATTAGTATTGTCAAGATTTATGTATATTTGATTATGGAAATGGACCAATCAATACAACACAATTTCATATTTCACGAACAGAGCAATAAAATTTTACATTGACCATCAAGCATTTTTTTAATCTGAGATGATTTGTTGTGTGTTCACTGCAAGATTGATAGGAATTCAGTACAGAGACGGCCTATGAATGACAAACAGGACCCAGAAAGTCTCAAAGATACTAATTTTTTCTTTCCAATTTTAGATAGACAATAAATATATCACCCTCGAAACTGAAAGACTTAAATGAAGGAATGGGTCTTTTCATAACTTAGCAAGAAAGCTAATAAAGAATATCTTATTCCATGTCATGAGGAGTCAAATGAGGTAGAATAGCTTAAATGAAGTGGGTAGATGTAGTTATAAAAAAAAGGTTTTGGACACACAGAAAAATGGATTTATTTGTTGCTTTTAAAAAATGTTACACCATGGGTCCTAGCTTCAGGCCTCCAACCCCAAACCGAAGCCAGAGTTCGAATCCTCCTCCCCTGTTCTCACTTGTAACAAAGAAAAAGAAGTGAAATGGTACACCATAGATGGAAGGCAAGCATTTTTCTTTTTGTACTACAAGTTACCTTCAAGTTTCTCACTTGGTGTGGACATCCTGCCGGAATTAAAACAGCATCCCCCAGTTTTTGGATAAATGTCCATGGTTCAATTCCTATTAGACAGCACAACAACAAAAGATATATAATTTGAAACCCAGATGGATTATAAATTTCAATCCAACTACAAATATATATACAATGGAGCAACCATATTCTTCCTTGAGCTTCCTTTTGTGCTCCAGAGTCAGATAAAAGGTCTGATCATGTATGGGATGAATAACCTACAAAAAGAAACTAATATACAATGAAACTACGTTCAGATAAACAAAAACATATCAATAACTTTCCTTTTTTGAAATACTAATTCAAATGGGATACAAATTTGCAACTGGAAACAAAAGCTAACAATAATCCTATTCCAAATTAACTCTTCCTCGTCATGCTTGTCCTCAAGAGAGCCAATACAGAACATCAACAAAGATTCAACCAAATAAAACCCCAACCACAACATAAACAGCTTCTAGGGAACATCCAAACAAAGCCAAACACCTCCAACAGATCTGTCTGGTGAACCTGCAGTGCTAAAAATACATGGTCCAAATACTCTGCCTACTTTGCATACAACACGCTAATAAGCATGCACAGGGCCTTCTTCTCTGTAAGATGTCATAAGTGAAATTTTTCAGCTTAGTTGGGACACCGACCTTGAAGAAAAGCTTGAATGAATCAGAGGGAGGATCCACTGGACTCTAATTTGCAACTTAATGCTTCATTATTATTATTATTACTATTATTATCTATAACTTAACCCTTTTCTGAATCCTTTGAGAAATCAAAAACTGTAAAATCAGAAAGGTCTTTTGGAATTCTGAAAATTTTCAGTCGGAAGTAAAGTGTCTTTGGAATTTTGTAAGTTTGTCTAAAGGCTTCTATTCCAATCTCATCTATCTGAAAATCAACCCTACTTTTGAGAAATGACAATTCAAGGTCCATGTAATTTTACTTTTCTACGTCATAATCATAAAGATAGCAGGCCAAAATGCGGGCCGAACATTCTCTCTCATTCAGAAGGTCGACTCTTGGTCGGCCATTATCACGTCTTGTTCTGAATAATATATTTGTCAGCATATTTACATATTCATTTGCAGGTAGGGCCATGATAATTCTAATTCATTTGGTTTGCCCTACAAGTCAACAAGGAGTAGGAGATCTTTAAAAGCTAACATCCTATTAGTCTTTCACAAAGAAGAAGATTGGTGAAGGGCATGAGAAGGATAGCCAGTATTCCATGATTTCTAGCTCCTTGTCTAGTCCTGGTCATCTTTCATTTAGGTCTATTAAACCCAGCCAGCAGTTGAATCCTTGTCTAGTCTAGAAATACCATCACCATCATGTGTCCTTTTCTCCTAGAGAACATATTCATATAACCAACCCTTCCACACTGGTTCATACTCATGTATGGGATGTCTAGAAATAAAAGCCAGTCGAGTTTTCTTATTTTGTCACATTTGTTGAGTTGTAAGAGTTAGGCATGCTTATGTATTTTTTATCTTGTATGAATTAATGCATACTTGCCTAAATATGGGCTGAACCTTCACTGTCTCTGTCTCTCTCTCTCATTCCTAGCTCAAATACGTCAACCCTAACAATTAATGAGCAATTAATTACCTGTGGCAGCGGACAACAATAGGTATGCCTGAATTCCTTGTAGTGCTTCTGGAGATAATCCTGCAGCTTAGGAACATCTTCTCGCCGGAAAATGTCCCATAAAGCACCACCCTCTACATTCTTTTCAGACTTGGATCCTTCTGTAAAACTTCCAGCATTCAAACTAGAAACACAAGAATCACCATCAGGTTGAACAGCTGGATCAGTCAGCTCTTGAAAAGCTGCACCCTTGTTTTGATTGTCAACTTCAAAAAAAAATTGCTTATCATTTGCGGCCCTGCCACTGCCAGCCTTGTTACAACCAACATTGTCATTCACAGTCTGACAATGTCCAAACATTTCCCTTCTGTCTTGTTCAATGTGCTTTTTTTTCAACCTTTTCATAGTTTCAATGTCCTTGGGAGTAAGGGTAAATTCAGCAGTATGTGTCAGAATATTCACCTGAAACAGGTTATTCAAGACAACATATGTTGAAAGTTACAATGTGCAGAAAAGCAAAGGAAAAAAACCTTCTTGCAAAAAGCTAGAACTAAATATACAGTGATTTCTGCCAGAAAATAAAAAAGCCATAAAAAGAAAATTCAATAATGCAAGTCTTACATACCAGTATAACAAACCTCAAACCAGATACAGAATAGCAAACTGCAAACCAACTTTGCTAGATTTTCAATAGAAAATTATGGGCAGGTAGTAAATTTTTTTAAAGATACATACCCAACTGAAAAACTCCAACCTATAAGAAAGGTCAGATGGGAAGTAAACACAGCTACGCGCAGCACCTACACCCCCCCACCCCACCGAAAGAGAAAAAAAAGTAGAAATGCAAAACAGCCAAACTCACCACATCACAGGAATTGCAGTGAAGCTTGGTTACAGAATCTCCACGTCCAAGCTCCTCGGAAACACCATAAGCAATATATGTCTTTGGCCCCATATCTGGCTTTACACATTCCTTGGGCAATTTAACAGCAAGGTTCAAAAAGCCTCTGTGGGGATGAGTATATTCCTTAAACGGCAAGTAGCAAATAAACTCAGCACAGTGACGAGGAAGGCGCTCCTTGAAAAAGTCATCCAGGGACGGATCGTTGAGTTTTAGCATCTGAGGCCACATTTTCCGATCAAAACGGCCTTTTGAATATCCAGTAAAAAACTTGTGGATACCGATATCTATCTGCATTCAAAATAAAATTTATATAAAAAATCAAAATCAAACCATCAAGAAAACTTTACATTCTTTAATTTTCAATTAAAGAGTGATTGCTATATCAGAACAAAAAATGGAAAGACGTTCAATCAAGAATTCTTCTTTCTCCTAAGAAAAAAGGCCAACGTTAAAATCAACTGGGGCATTATCAAATATCTTAAGGGACTACACAAACAGAAGCAGATTAGAAATAAAAAGCAATACAGTGAACAGAGGATTTCATTAGAAATGGTTTGAGATAAGAAAACCACTGGTCATAACCACCCTTATCATCAATTTAGACATCGGAGGGAGGGTGGTATTGCAAAGAGAGTAAAGATATTTACCGGAAAATCCTCTTTAATTGGTTAACCTTCAATGCTAGTGTAGGGGAAATCTTGCTGGTTATAAATATTTGTAAGTGTCTAAAGGCATGACATGAATTGAATTTTGCTCCCAGAATCCTTCTTTGGCCACAACCTTTCTTCTGCAATATGAAAGGTATTCTGTGAAACCAAGTATGGGTGTGAGTCCAGACTCTGCTATGATCTCTATTTACTTCCTTCCCTTCATCAGTCCCAGCCTACAATTTCATGTTTCTTGAATTCTTTTTTTCTTTAATGATCATCCACACTTCTCAGTTAAATTTTCCAGCTAACTAGCACAATCTTACCTTGCTCTTCGTTTTATTTCAAAGCCTGAGTTTAGAACTTGAATTAAGTTTGAACAAACCCAAAACTCTAAGGGATCTACTCAGCAATTGAGCTCTCCTATATTCAGAGTTTGAGTGAAGTGTAATTTAACCTGATTTCATGCTAAATTCTTATTCTGAATTTCTTAATACATGGATGGGTGAGCATACTAATTAGCTTTGACTTGGTTCATAGTTAATTATATCCATCATCACTCCATCTATATTATTTTTGGTCTTCCTCTTTCCTTAATGAATCACACACACTAAATAAATGTCTGACACATGAATAAACAAAATAACGTATAACTCACAAGTCACGAGCAAAGAAAAATATATTATAAGAAATTATAATTTAAACCAGTGACCAATATATGCTTATTTAAACTGCACAAACCAGTAAAAGAATCAAACCCCCATAAAAGGTTCACCATCAAAATATCAACCTGAAATTGATGACAACACCTGTACATATATTTCTTCTTAGCATTCTCTTGCTAGAACTTAAATAGTGAACCAGATTAAGAACATCATAACGACAAGAAGTTAGCAATTGAACAAATAAGTACGAACAATACTGATCAATTGTTTTTCTTACAAGAAATAAAAGTTATTAAAACAAAGAACCAGAAACGAAAGATAAACATATAGCCATAGTACAAGATACAAAAGCTGGGTGGATAAGAGATCCACCAACATTCTGTTAAAGAAATCATCAAAACAAAACCAAATTACAACTGTCCTCAGTTGTATGTACAGAAGTTCATCCTGCATCAATCCAACTGACCTCACACCAAAAAGTACTGAGGAATTAAAAGTCATAACAACTGACCTCACACCAATCTAAGCAATCAATGGCCTTGACTTCCAAATGTTTCTTATGCCTAGTATGTTTCATCTGACGACAAGCACGCCACATGACCGTAGGTTCCCAGCTTAGACCTGATGCAGTTTCAAGCACATTGCTCACAATCACAGGCTCACCTCTGATCCAATGACATTGAAAATGCTTAAACTCCTCATGTTGGATATCTCCAGCCCTTGGACAGTACAAGAAGTTGTCATCAGAACCCTCTCAAGAAGCTGCTTTCCTTAACTTATTAGAACATGAACACCGTTGTGCAGAAGTTCCAGCGGCGTGCGTAAATTTGTAAGTTTGAGCAATTTCCTCTGCTTTCTTAACCAACTCTCTGACATCATTTTCAGAAAACATGCATCTCAATTCTAGAAAACTTTGACCGCAACCATCCTTGTCCTCTGGGGGGCAAGAAATACTTCCATCTAAATTTGCTTTCCACTCAGATGTTGACCATGTACGACAAGTGTGGCTAGTTTCTGAAGGCAGTTCTACAGCGTCCCAATTTTCACCATGCAAATAGTTTAGGCCCTGATTGATATAGTCCATAATCACTTCCTCCCCACCACCCAGCAGGTGTCCATCTCGAATCTCTTGGCAACAGATGAGGCAAAGATCATATGAACATATAGGACAGCTTCTGTGTAAATCAATAATAGAAGTTTTGCAGTTGTTGCTGAAAAAGAAAACAAAAAAGTTAATATTGGATCCTTAATAGGTATACGGAACAAATCTATAATAGAATAAATTTCTGGTAAAGGCTCTACCAGTACACTCGATCACCATAAGAGGAATTTGATCGCTGTATCTTTAGCTCCGAAAGAGATAGCCCTGTCTCAATGGACATCCAAAAAGCAAATTACAAATATGCAGAAAGTTTTGTTAATATTTTGTGTTAGGTCTCAGGCGATAAAGAAAATAATATCACACTGATCACTTATTTTGCAAATTAAAGAACCAAGTTCACACGTTTTTTTCCTACAATCAGAAGCAACCCCAAGGAAGAATCAAGAAACATCCACTAGGAAAATCTGAATAAAACAAATTAATGTAACATAAAGAATATACCTATGTGTGCCTGTGTGTGTGACAATGTCATTTGCAAACCTGCTTCCTTTCGCCCAAAATCTATTCATGCAAAGCCATCTTCTAATCTTACATCCCACACCCAAAATAATTATACTTATGGGGGGAAAAACTCTTCATTGTAGTCACTTGAACACAAAGTTATAAATTATAACCCTCCTTTTCAAAATATTAGATGACATTGGAAATTTGGGAACTTTTTTAGGTGGGGTGTGAATCATTATAACAAATGAAATCTAGGAATGTAAGAGTGGTAAATTAAGCGGATAGCTTAAGGTCCATTATAACAATGAAATCTAGGAAATGTAAGAGCTGGTAAATTAAGCGGATAATTTGGGTACTATAACAGTGGAAGAACACTATGTATCGTAATCAAATTTCAATAGGAAGTTTCAATACTTTCCTTTAAATACAACGAACTTCTGTATGGGTTTGTTCTCTTGGTTAACAGTGTTTCAAGTAAATTTAGTCACTGTTTTTGCAGTTCTTGGACTGCACTTTTATTTGTATCATCAACAAACTCCATATAATAAGTACCTACACCTGTCTGACATAAACAGAATATACCTCGTCTCCTAGCCTCGATCTCCATCTCAATCATTTGTTCATCATTAACTCTTTTCAAGAATGGAAGCAGTACTTGCAGCAAATACTTTGAGTGCTCAACTTTTTTATCTTTGCTAATGCAGAATTGCAGCTGACGCAAAAAAAAAATTTACAGTGAAAACCATAAGATTTTATCAAACTTCACATAAATAACATATGAAATGAACAGGCATGAGGTGAAAATCAGGAGATGTCTGAAGAAGGATAAACTGACATTAGGTACATCTAAGCGTAAGCATGCTTTGCAATTACAATTTCCACGGCATACAGGACAAGCCTCAGCAATAGCATCCTCTGACATCTGAGGATACCTATACAGTACAAAACTTCTAAATAAGTAGTCATAAAAGCTATGTAAAGAAAAACTTCAAATATCAATTCAAAATATTTGGAGTATTACAATTACACATAAAAAGAGACTTCTCTCAGTACTAGATCCAGTCCTAACATACCCCAGGTTCCACCCATTAATTTAAAGTTGATTCTAAAACCTTTATTAACAAATATTGAGCAATTTACAGAGCAAAGGAAATTAGTTTTCTGGGAGTGCATCTATATTGCTTGATTACATACTTAGTCAAATGCATATAACTCTTGTTTTTTGGGTAACAGCACTTAGTCAAATGCATATAACTCTTTTTTTTGGGTAACAGCATATAACTCATTTGAACTAAATTTACAATAGCAGAATGAATTAGTACTTGGGCTAAGAAATTTATATAATTTTCCAAAAACCTGTTCAAAAACAAGTTGCTGGAAAATTAAATCCACAAACATCAGTTCAAGATACATGTACTGGATTTTACTAATAAAACTCACTTCAAAGAATGATGGAAGTCCAACAAAACTAATTCAAATAATCAACCATCTTTACAAGTTAGTAATCAGAAGAATCAATAAGATAGATCAAGCAAGTAATCCATACCATTTTTTTAGGCAAAAGATACAAAACCGCTTTCTCTTGCACCTTCTGCACCGAACAACACTGGCCTTGTCATTCCTCTGACATTGATGGCACATCAAAGACACCTCCTCAACAAACTGTTAGATCCAAAATCAGAAGTTATTACATAATCACAACAATAGAAAACAATCACAATACAGAGAATTACAAACATCATACTTCTGCACTCTTCTTATTAACAATACAATTCCCACTGACAAGCTTCTCCACTCCCCTTTCAGATGCCTTAACTTTCTCACTTTTCTTACTCTGTCTACCACGTTTCTTTGCTGAAGCTCCTTCAACTTCCTTGCCACTAAAACCAGTACTTCCTTGCCCTTGACCTTCTTGAGAGTCCAACTCACTGAAGACATAAAATTTCTCATTCCCCAGACCCATTGGACCCCATTTCTCATCACTCCCAGTCCGATTCTCAGAACCCATTTGGCATTTCTTTCTACCTCTATCACCACCTTCCCCAACTTTCTCAGGGACCAAATCTCTGTCCCTCTTCCACCGCCTATTATATTTCTTCCAAGTCGGAGCAACCCAATTGCCTTTACCCTCCTCCCATTTTGTTCCATCCCCACCTTCCACAACTTTCTCACCCGCCAAAGCTCCACCACGCTTCTTCTTCTTCAAACTCAAAGCAACCCCATCACCTTCTTCACCTACCCATTTTGTCCCACCATTTTGATTCTCCAAAAAGCCCTCTTTCTTCTCTAAACCCCCATCATTTTCTCCAAAACCCGCTTCTGGATCTTTCCCTGACCTCTTTCTACCTCTGCCCATCACACTCAACTCGGCACCAGCTTTCTGTTCTATCTACAGCTGAGAAGTTGAGACCTTGAGCTACAATCGCCCATCGTACAGATGCTACTGGGAGCTGGGAAGTTTTTTCTCCATTCTCAATTTTTGTTTTAATATTTTCATCTCCCTTAGCTTGGGTTGTACTTGTACTCCAAGTTTCATCCCCCATTTTCTCTGTACGAGTGTGTCAGGTGTTTTTCCTTTTCTTTTTTTTTTAAAAAAAAATTAAAATTTTTAAAATTACACGAATAGCCTTACTAAATATTTTGTTTTTCTTCCAGGAATATTAATTTACGAGAAGGTACAATTTGTGCGCAGAAGGGCTTTTTGTATTTTTGCAGAAAATAGGCAATGGCATCTTAATTTTCCTTACTTTTAAAAAGAATTGAGATTTTTTTATTTTTATTTTTTTGGGTTTTGGCTTCACCACATTTACAAATTACGAGGCAAGTTATTTTTGTTTAGAGAAATTAAAATCAGATGGAGGATCTGAACCTGAAATCAAATAGCTTTGTTTGGACAAACTACATCTCTGTCAATGCAAATAACAAACCAAACACAACTTGTGCTTACCAAAAGTATTAATTAGCATGCAAGCATCCACTGAGAAAATTTCAACAATGAGTTAAAATAAACTAGGAACAAAACCTAACACAACCAACTACAGGAAATGTCCAACCAAATCGCTCATGTGTTAAGATAGAATCAGATATGTTAAGAATTTCAATATAAACCTGACATTATAAGATCAAAAAAGACGGAACATGAGATGTGATTCAGATTCTTTGAGTGACATACGCATGCTCTTAGAGCTTTACTTTTTGCCGGCTTTTTTTCCTGGTTTTGCTGGTCTTGCTGGTCCAGTAGTTTTAGCATGAACTCTACGTTTCCGTGTCATTGCAAATTCTCCAAATTTATGTCCAACCTTTTCTTCAGTGATCTTGCAACGAAAATGAACTTTTCCATTATAAATACGAACTGTAGAACCCACGAATTCTGGCAAAATTGTAGATCTCCGCGACCAAATTTTCTTATTCATAAGAAGATCTTTGTTGTTCTTCATTTTCATCAAGAATGCATCCACAAAAGCACCGTCGTAAAAATGAGACCTACTCAAAAGACAAACACAACCCAAAATCCAAATACCATAAGAACAGAGGAAGAGAAGAAAAAAAACCCAATAAAAAAATATAAAAGCATATACACAAACACAACATGGTGTGGTGACAACATAGTAGCCAAAAAGAAATAAAACATAAACCATGGTGACAAAATATTCATGGAAAAAAAGAGCAACACCGTAAAAGATACATACTCTTGCTTGGCCTGGGTACTGTAACCTGCTTTGTCCTGTTTACCCAATCCCACAGCCACTGTCTTTCCGGAGTTCAGCTATACCAAATGAACCAACCCAACCAACACCAACACCAACACAGCATCACATACTATCAGATCCATGTAATAAATGCATAAACAAATATGTATATATCAAGGTAATGCTACCTTAGTGAAGGACTCGGAAAAGAGTTTGCCAACTAGCCCATGGTTAAAGGTTGAAATTAGACGCTTTGCCATCTTTGTCTCTGTTCCCTGACTCTTAGAATTAGAATGGGTTGGGTTTTTTCTCTGATATGAGTTGCAAAATATGAAAATGAATCAGCAAAGAACAAATAACTTTCTTTTCATAAGAAAGAGAAGAAGTAGAGTAGCACATAAGAAAAGAGCACACAAGAACACCCATTCCTGATTCCTCCACAAATAACTCTCAGCCTTCATCTAATTTCACCCATTTGTATCAATAAAGTGTGAAGTACTTTAGTTAGCTTATGATGCAATTATCAACATCTAGTCAAAGAAGGCACAACCACTTAAACAACCCTACAAACCTGGATTACATGTCAAAAATAAAATTTATACAGAAGGCATGATGTTTGAACAGAAAGGGAGAATAGTTGATACAATATAGTCAAAGAATTAAATCCTACAAAGGCAACTGGACAGTGGACAACCTTATAAAGAAAATCCAGGCACTTCCAACAAGTTACCTCTGTCAAACCCATAAACAGAACAACCAAAATCAAATAGCCACAAGTAAAATACACAAAAGAATATTGGAAATTATCATAACTATTACGCATTTTCCCTGCTACCAAATGAAAAATAAAAAAAATAAAAAAAAAGTGACAAATTTACAATAGCAAAAACCCACATGCCTTGAAAATGAAAAGAAACCTTTGAAACACCTAAAACCCACATGAGCATTTATACAAAAAGCCAGAGAAATAAAACAGGCAGATATGAACCTAATACAAATGAAAAGGGAAAAATATAATTTATTTCAGATGAGTGAAGTTGCTAAGCTGCAGAGAAACAAACTGAGCTATATGGCCATATGCACGCATCCCGCATATCCACATATGGACAACTATGTATGAATATATATATATATATATATATATTTTCGGGTTAGGTTTTTGGAATTAGGGTTACCTGGGAAGGGAAAGGAAATGGAGAGTGAAGTTGCGCTGCCTGTGAAAATCGGAAATGGACGGAGGGAAGGACTGAATTCCCAAAACCTTTTCGTCGTATAATTTTATTTTTCTAGTACTGCTTGTTATTTAATCCAACTTTGTAGTATTTGCAAAACAGGTCAACTATTCTCAATAATTCCCACAGGGAACCACATAATTCAAACTACACTAGATAGGGAGCTGCAGTGCCCTAAAACCCAAATGGAAAAATGCCATTCTCAAGCCAATACGTGATACAGAAAACCAATAGCAACAACAATGATAGTTAAAACCCTGGAAATTAAAGAGAAAGAGGGAAGATTGAAATTGAAAAGAAATAAACATAATATGCGCCTCTTACCTGAGTCTTGTGGCTCAGCAGTGCGCCTCAATTGATCCAACGAGAAAAAACTGTAGGCAGAATGGAAGAAAAGGAGAGGAGTAGGCTCTGTGAAGCGATGGCGTAAAGAAGCAACGTCACGTGAGGGAAGGAGGAGACGACGCACCAAGAGAAGAGAGCCAGAAAATCGATAGGGGTATTTTCGGAATTTTTCAAAATTCATTAAAACCCAGCGCCTCAAATTTATCAGAAAATGAAACCTTATTGTTTTGGGTGATTTTATTGGCACCCCATTAATTACTCTTTACACCCCATACTAATTTTAAATATAAATAACCTATTTTGCCCTTGTACACAATTACCGTTAAGGATAAAAAAATTTAAAATTAAAATTAAAATTGCTCACTACACCCCACATATGTTCCTGCAACCCTAGTTTGACTTTTTTCTCAAACTATCATGTTCCTAAACCCTAAACCCAAGATTTATAAGTTTATACTGGTGAAAAAATATATTGTATTTATTAATGAAGGGTGAGATTGAAGTTAGAGACGTTTGAATGAGGTACGAGTTTATTTTTGGCGTTTTGCAAGTTTAATATTTCATAATGATCATTGGTTGTGTTCAAGACATCATCGAACGCGACAGATAATTTCGATGGGATGCCACCGAAACTTTGCGCATTTTTCGGTTGGATTTCACCGGTGAGAAACTTAATATTCGGTGGGGATCCACCGTAATATGGAACGTAGTTCAGATGGTGTGCTACCGAAATTTTACTGCGTTTCAGTGGCATCCAACCGAAATTTATTTATTTTTTCAATAACTTATTGCCAACCACAAATTTAATCCAAGCTATTTTGATCTTACTCCCATTGAAGGAACAAAATCAAGGTGACGCCCCTACTGAAGGCAACAATGTGGGAACAGAATGTGTAATGGACTATAGTGATCAATTCACAACTTATTCGGTAATTATTTATCTGAAATCCTTTTTAGTATTATTAACGTGGCATTAATGTTTCAAATTTTATATTTAAATAATATGAGTTTTATGTGTAGAATGGTAGAGATGCATTACTTCGATGGGCTCGTGAACAAGGAAAATTGAATAATATTGTCATTGTAATTAAAAGGTCTGATTATGGAGGTGAGGGCAAGAGGAGACCTCGTGTAATACTTGCTTGTGAGAGGAACGGTAACTATAAGTCTTGCAAGTCTAGTGAGACAACTGATATAAGATCGGATGCAAATAGTGATATGAAAAAATGTGCTAGAGACACTGGTACCAAGAAATGTGGATGCCCATTCTTGTTAAAAGGTGTCAATATTGGTGATAGGGATGATTGGAAGTTGGAGGTGGTTTGTGGAGTACACAACCATCCTATTTCAGAGTATTTTCAAGGTCATTCATTTGTGGGGCGACTTACTGAAGAGGAGAATGTCTTGTTGGTGGACATGTCTAAGAGTTTGGTGAAACCCAGAGATATTTTGGTCACCATTAAAAATAGAGATGCAATGAATGTTTCAACTATGAAGACAATATACAATGCTAGGATCCGAAATAGAACCAAAGAATTTGCTGGGAGAACCCAAATGCAACAATTGCTTACTAAGTTATCCGAACACAATTATATTGAGTGGCATAGGACATCTGGGGGTATTGTAACTGACCTGTTTTGGACACACCCCATTAATATTGATATTTTGCGCGCATTTCCACATTTACTTATCATGGATTGCACCTATAAGACTAATAGGAATTGGCACGACTACCTATTCTGGTTAGAGCACTTATTTTGGGAGGAATCGTCTGCACTCGACCAAACTGCCTAAGAACCCGCTCAGGATGGTAAGGCTCAATAACATCACAACATCTGAGCATCCCTGAGTAGAATGCAACATCTGGAAATGGGTGGTGTTCCCTTTCAAACTTGTAAGGTTCCCATATAACCTGAAATATGAACCACTAGAATATACATTCCTAAACCAAAAAATATATATAAAATACAAAACACAACAAAGTTGGATGATATGTAAGAGAAACACACCTGATCAGCATTCAAAGCGTCAAGCCGTTGTCTATACTTCTGCACGTCTACCGACGTTGTGCCATTGTCTCGACGTGGAATCCAACGAAGTGCACGAGGCTGGACCTCTAAATAATCAAGGTCATGATCAGGGACAACAACACCATGCATGTGCTCATACACCCATGCCTCCAGCAAAGTCATGTACCCATCAATCTGCTTCACCTTAGACCTCGAAGCTTGGCCTAATTGTCTATACAACCATGCTAAGCACCCAGAACCCCATGAATAACCATCAACACTATCAAGGTTTCTAAGTAGTCTAAGGTACACAATTTGGACTCTCGTGCCAATCTTGTCAACAAACAAAGTGCAACCCAAGAGATATAGCAAATATGCCCTGGCCGAATACATGACGTACTCCTCTGAATCTGTGTCGAAACATTGGAGAATCGTGCCCGTAACCATGACAAACTCACATACTCATCACTGTATTTGTGCAATTGTTCAGTAGCCTCTTCATCAGTCACTCCTAAGTATTTAACTAACAACTCAAAATTTGTCTCGTCATCATCTCCAAGAGGAGCAACCGCTGCACCAGACACAGGAATGCCTAAAATAGATGACACATCATCCAATGTAATGGTCATCTCACCAAAAGGCATGTGAAAGGTGTTCGTTTCGGGATGCCACCTCTCAACAAATGTAGACACCACAATCTTATCAGCATTCCGATAAGAATACCTAATAAGGTGCTCTAATCCAGACCTCTGAATGTACCCTTTGAATATACCATTATTTGGATTACCCCACCAATTCCACTCACGAAGGGTAGATGTTTTCGACATGCACCTAAGGGGCTCACGTTCCTAGTTAAACAAAAAAAAAAAAATTAAGGTTAGTTACCATGAACCAGATTTATATTCTACCTTCTATTGTCACAATAAAACGACTTACCTGGTTATTCCAAATTGTAGCTGCTATGTGAGTTTTAAAACTCGTAAGTAAAGATGGATCAATGGGACCTACTCGAGATGGCTCAGTAGGCTCGGCATGTACCTCAACATTACTATCCTGAGCAGTAGCTACATCTTCAACCTCTGCGTCAACATTACTATAATTAGTAGGAACTACATCTTCAACCTCTGTAGTATCCTCAATGTGATCTTGGGGAGCCGCTCTCTGTCTCCTCGCTGAGGCCGTGTGACGTTGTCTATTAGGTCGTGATGATGAAGCTTCAGTAGTACCCCTACGAATCCTCTTCATATCTAAAAATAAAAAATATTAAGTACACACTCAGTAACGTATTTGGTACATAATCACTGAAAAACGGAAATAAATTCGGTGGACAATCACTGAAAAAAGAATACATATTTGGTGGAGTACCACTGAAAAACCGAAAGAAATTTGGTGGGAGTCCCCTGAAAAATAGAAAGCAGATTCGGTGGACTACCACCGAAACAAGGTAACAATTTCGGTGGTAACCCACCGAAAGTACAAGTTCAATTCGGTGGACTACCACTGAAGAAATGTAATCATTTCGGTGGCAATCCACCGAAACTAGAATTCAATTTCGTAAAATCAGGTTCGAACTACCCAGAACCTTGAAATCGAAATCAAAATCAGTATCAGACTTTGGCTTTTCAAAAGTGAAATCAAATGTAGGCTTAATCAACACTTAGAAACGTAAATATATAAATCAAATTTGAAATCAAACCTTGAATAAGGATTTGTGAGAACTTGAGCTTCAATGGCTTTTGGGTTTGCAGAGATGGAGATGGGTGTGATGGTTATGTTTCAGAGATGGTTCAGGTTTGCTGGAGGCGATGGCAAAGGGCATCTTCGATGGTGAGCAAAGATCTGCGATGGCAAGAGAGGGTTCTTCGATGTTCTACGATGCAGGCAATGGCAAAGGCTTCTTCGATGGTTCTGCGATGGAGGTTGGTGTAAATGGGATGGGGTGTGCGATGGGGTGTGTCTGCAAGAGGAGAGAATTTTCGGTGGGGTGTGGCTGGATATTAGATGGGGTGGGGTTTGATTTCAGATGGGGTGTGGCTGAAAGGGAAGGGGGTTTTCAGTGGGTGGTTAGGGAATGGGGTTTATGAGGGCAATTTAGGGAAAAAAAAGGGGTTTAATGAGTAATTTGAAATTTTATTAAAATTTAGTGGGGTGTAAAAAATTATGGGGTGTAAAGAGTAATTTATGGGGTTCATATAGAATTACCCTATTGTTTTCTCATAGGTTACCAATCGGACAAGAATTTTCAAATTTTTTAAAAAAATCACGTTCACTCTAAATAATCAACTTCAAACGGGCACTTAATATTGCTTAAGCCATACATACGGTTGTAAAGTAACTCTTTTCATCAATGCAAGAAACCAAGTTGTGGTTAAGGCAGAAAGACGATAAATTTCATATTTCATTGGATTAGAGCACTCTCAATTTTTTAGTTAAAATATAGCTAAAAATACACAAAAGCTATTTTAGGAACTCTTTATAAAATTTGAACTCCAATCATACTCCAATCAAAAGTCATAAATACTATAATTATTTTTTGATTCAATATAATTACTTCATCTCTATATAAAAATAATTAATATTAATTAAAAGTTTAAAATATACATAAAACAAAGCAATAATAAATTATAGGGAGCCCATTGTAGATGCTCTTATATCAAAATTACAGTACAAGACTAGTCAAGATGACTTTGAGGAATTTAAATTTGGCATCCATACCTGCCCGGAGTGTTGAACCCTTCAAGATAGTAACATACGATTTTTCTAATCTGGGTTGAGCAGTGGTGGTGATCTGTTTTTGTAGCTCCCAGGATTTTTTGAGATTGGTTTGAAGTTGAAGATGCACCTCTTTTTCCTTATTTCTGATAGTTTTGAGGTCTGTTTGCAGTTTAGCAATCTGAGCCTCTACCTCTTGAGCTTGGTTTCTCAGACCTTGCAATTCTAAGTTTTGAGCAGAACACTGAGATCTGCTTTTCTGTAGATGTTCAATAGAGACACGCATTGTCTCCCACTTATCTGCAGCTTGTTTGAATTCTTGAGCTGAGACAAGTCCAGAATGATAAACAGATCGAGGAACGAGACGCTCTTCAGCCAAGACTTGCAAATGGGATATTAATTCCCCCACTATTTGATGACCTTCTTCGACAGAGAAATCTTTATTTTGCCATTGCTTGATACGTGAGATGGCTTGCTGGGCTCTTGAACTTGTTCTTGGTGGCACATTGAAGCCAGAGTTGAGGTCTCTGCAGTTGTAAATAGGAGTGATCAAAGAATTAAACACTTTACTCTTGCAGACAAGACACTCCTCCTTTTGAGAGCTGTAACTGTACAAACAAGGCCTACAATACAAATGCCCACAAGCAGTCACAACTGGCTCTCTTGCCATTTTCATGCACATGTTGCACTCAAAGTAAGATGCAGATCTTGGTGGGTGCAGATCTTGATGTTGATGAAGGGTTGGATTTAAACCATCTAGAGACACAGTATAATCATCGCTTTTGGGCCTGTCACCCTCGTGTTCGTGTACATGGGTTGTGCATGAATTATTTGAAGGCTTTGTTTTCATGAAAAGTTGATTAAATTGGTCAAGGAGTGTGGAAACACCATCATCATCATCATCATACTCCTTCTCCTCCTCATAATAATAATCATCATCCATATTTTCGTACCAATCGGATTTTGGTTTGGTGACGAGGAAAAACTCAAGGGGGGATATGGAAGGCATTATCAGTGACTCGATTGGTTTTCTAATTTCATCGTTGGAAGCCATGGATATAGAAGCAAAACAACAAAACAACAAAATTGAACGCCGAGAAGCCTTAGAAGATCGAACTCAACAAGAAGAGAAATAAGATTGGTTTTTTATTCTAAAGAGACCTATGTATATATAGGGGAGAGACTTCAGAATCTAAACCAAATACGATTAGAATTAGAATTGGGAATTGGATTAGGACTAGGACTAGGATTTCTTGGTTTACAAGTCTCCAAATCCGATTGACAAGTGACAGCTTTTTTTTTTTTCAAGAAGAAAAATATAAACCCTTATGTAGTAGTATTTTCTTGGTTCATAAGTTCCCAAACCCAACTTGATGAGTTTCTTTAAAGAAAACTTTATTTACGCAATATTGTTATTTATCCATAATTTTTTTTTTTAATTGAGTTGGGCCAAAGGTGGAATAGTTTAAAAAATAATTAGTATTAGTGTAGTTCCCAAAAAAAAAAAAAAACACTTCTAGTTAGTGTGTAAACCAATATTACTTGTACAATTAGTACTGGAGAGAAGAATTAACACAACATATAGAAGTTGTATTTTCATATTTTAGCAGTTTTGGGGCATTGTTGTAAATAAGTCTATATACATATTAGGTAAATTGGTTTTTAAAATATTTTTTTTATACAAGCGATATTGGTTGAAGAGAAGAAGACGATAGTTGAAAGGTTGAGGTTTTCTCACATCAAGTTTGAGGAGTGTCTTGTTAATTAAGGCCAGTTTGTGAGCTTTTAATCATACTTAATTCAAGTTTTTAGAAAATCATTGTTCGGCTGAAGACAGAATTAGTGCTAAATTGCCCAGTCCTAATCTTTTTTGGTCCAATCCTAATCTTGTCTAACAAATGAGGCCTTAATGTTTGTGTATTATTCGTTGTGTTTTTTATTGTGCTAAACACGACATGGTTCTTATTTCATATTTTCTGCCCAATTGTCTTTAGAGCATCCACCAAGAGCCCAAGAGCCCCAAGGCCCAAGGCCGATGTTTTGATTAATTGAATATATATTAATGAGTTATTTGTAACAATGGTCTCTCAACTGTACTCGGAGTTACATTTTGGTCACTCAACTCAAATATTAGTTGCAGAAGTCACTCAATTAGGTGTTGTGTTGCACCAGTAGTTCCTACCGTCAAGTTTCTCTAACGGTAGGGACTAATGGTGCAACACTACACCTAATTGAGTGACCTCTATAACTAGTTTTTGGAATTGAGTGACCAAAATGTAACTCAAAGTATAATTGAGGGATCATTACTACAAATTAGGTGACCAGAATATCTAACCGTATAGCCGTGCGGCTATACATTATAAATAAAATATAATGACTATGAGATAGAATGGATCTCCTTGAATTCATTCGAACACGAGCCGTCTTCTAGCCCCTCTCTCTCGCTCGGACATAACCGGCAACCTCTCTTCTTCAATCCTCATCTCTCTCTCTCTCTCTCTCTCTCTCTCTCTCTCTCTCTCTCTTATAGCACCATCGTCATCTCGTCCTTGTCCTTGGAGGTTCCAAAATGGCTTCTTCTTTTTTTGTAGGCGCTAGCGCCTGCCTAGAACGCCTAGACTGCCTAGCGCCCTGCCGTGACCGCTTAGCGCCCGCCTAGACCACCTAGCTCCCACCTAGTGACCGCCTAGCAACCGCCTAGACTGCCTAGCCTGCCTAGCCCCAACCTAGCCCACCTAGGCCATTTATCCAGTAATATTAACAATATGAGTGAGTGTGTTCAATGATTTAACTTGCAAAGAAGATTTCCGAACAACAACAGATAACCCAGAGAAGTTTCATGGAGTTATCACAATGGTGGCTCTTGGGCAAGTAAGTCTCATGGAGATGGTGTTATCACAATATGCTATTTGCATTAGCTCTTTATCTTTTCTGTTCTTTTTGTTCATGTCTTGTTTTGATTCGTCTCTGTTACGTGCTATGTCTATTCATTTCAGCACCTCTAGTAGTCATTTTCACCATTAAAGTATAAAGGTTTTTGCTTAAATATCGGTGGCTCAAGGCTGGTTTTGTTAGTTTCCGTTGATTTGTAAATCTTTCAGATAATGTCCCCTGTGTCTATTTGCTTGATATTACAATTTGCAGTTCTATTTTTCTACTTGAAGCCTAATGCTAGTTCTATTTGACTGAGACCTTTCAATTACATTTCATGAACATTAGTACCCACTTTATATGAGTAGGGTAGTTATTGTTTTTATTTAGTAAACTAGGCTACAAGTACTACTTACCTGACATAGTATCTTTTATTTTAAACGTCTTTATTTGCTAATTGTAACCACTTTTCCAATCGAAATCTTCTGGTATATAAATGTTGTGGGATACATTTCTGAATGTAATTTGGGAAAGCATGCCAAATGGTTGTGCTATTCATGATATTTTGATGCTTGTTCACAGAATTCTGACTTATGTGTTTGTTCTAAAACAATTGGTTAATGTTGTTGCATCTGTCTTGTAGCACTGCTGTGGTTGCTTACTGCAGCATGTATCAAGACGGGGAGGCCTCAGACTGCTGAGAGAGCAATTGAATAGGTGGAGCAGCGGCTCTCAAAAGACGAGTGGCAGAATACTATGACGGCAAGTCGGGAGATATATCTGGAAGCAAGCGAGGAAGCACCAGACTTGGAGCATCTCAGGATATCTAGTAGCTAAACTGATGATCAAGAACCCAGCCAATCTTTCACTAATCTCTCTTGAAGAGGACAAGAAGATAGCCAAGCCAAGGCTCACCCGCTCCGCTTCCTTTTGAGGCAAACCAGTGGCAAGCAGCATACATGATGCATTACAGGTATATGAGATTTCTCTTTACCCATGAATGCTTTGGAGGGAAACTAGCTTATTAAACTGATTTGCTAGTATGCTACTGAGATACACAGCCCCTGCATTTTCCTTTTCAGTTTCTTAATATCCGGTTTTGAATAGTAAATGGTCTATAGGCATTTTGGAAAGTAATGCAACATGGCCATTGTTCTGCTTATCAATTATTTGGCTAAGTATTTCAAGCTTTTATGGTGGGAATTTGCCTCCTATTTTCCTGCAAAATTCAGTTTGATAGGTGTGCAAATATTTTTCTTTGTGTTGTTGATAAAATTATTTTTACAAATGTGCCAAATTGTGATTTGGGGAAATAAGTAATGTGAGAAACAATATATATTCAAAAGGCTTGTAGCTCAAGTGGTTAAGACAAGTTCAGATTTGTTTTTCTCTTAGTATATAGACATAGGCAAAAATAACTTTATATAATGACTCTTAAAAGACCTCGACGCTTAAGTTCAGATTTGAACAAGTGTCAAAGTCTGTACTTTTACTCTTTGGCTGCTGATTATGGCTTTGAGCCCTATGCTCTCGACCCTGTATGTTCTTTGTTCTTCAGGTGATTTCTTTCTGTCACGTCTCGGACCCGGTCTGTGGAAATCTCGCCCGGTGCGTGAGAAAATAAATAAAATAAAATAAAATGAAAAGAAAGCCGAAATAGGGTTTGAAATGAACTTAAGTTGCATTCTTAACATCAAGCATAGCCAAGTCAAATTCCAACTAATGATAAGCTTGTCCTTCCAAATAGGTAGAAGCAATGGTCATTCTCAGGTCTCTAGGAACTCTTTGTTCATTCATCTTTCTCCTTATTTGTCTTAACCATACTTATGCTGCCGTAGGGTTTGGATCACCCTTGAACATAGGTGGCCGTGCCTTACGAAATTCTCCTTGAATCCTCATTAATTGATCGTCCTAAGTTTCCTAATGGGGCTCATAGTTATTTGGATTTGTTTCACGAATAGCATAGGTCATATCCTGAATGGCTAGTATTACCCTCATACTACCATTTTCATCATTGTCATGTTGCCTACACTTAATCCAAAAAAAAAAAAAAAAAAAAAAAAAACCATTGGTCAAAGTTCTTTGGTTACATGGGAATTAGAAACTGAAATGCATAAGAAGTACCCATAAATTTTTCTCTGATTCTAGTAAGTTTTTCTTTTTAAATTTCGAGGACGAAATTTCTTTAAGGAGGGTAGATTGTGAGAATCCATATTCTTAAAAGTTTTTAAAGAAGTTTATTTTAAACCAAATGTTTCGGCTTTCTATTTATTTTATTTTAGTTTGTATTTTCTTTACTCACGCACCGGGAGCGGGATTTCCACCGACCCCCGGGTCTGGGACGTGACACTTTTTGTAAAATTACTACTGGATCTTGTTAAGAAATGGTAGGGAGAAAATGAAAATTAGTCTTGGGGTTACAATTTTCTCTTCTTGTTGGCACTTTTAGTTCAAAATTTTGGGGTCTTAGATTTTGGGCTTGAACTTGAGTTGCTAGTTGTGGACCAAATTTGGGTTATGTGATTTGAACTGATTTTGCTATACGACGTCTCTCCTGTTACCATATCTCATTATCAAAATTATAATGTGAACCAGTTTGTGTAGTGGACTGCTTGTAGGAGTGTTCATGAAACTAGAACTATATGATGCTCAATGGAATAGTGACAAATTTTCCGAGTTAGAATTTAGAAATAGGTGCAGACATGAAAGTAGTCCGTTATTGCAAAGTACCTTGCCTGCTAGAGGTGCTGTTGATTGTCTTTTTAAAAAATTTGTTGTTTCTGTCTGTAAGGATAGCATCTTGGCCTTTGAAACAGATTATGGCTAAGATTAGTGCTGAGGTATTATTAGGTAGTTAAAGACTAGATTGTTTAACGTAAAGCATGTTTTGTCTCACCATCTATATTATAAGGCAGGATGCCTTTAGCTGAGCTGAGATTCTTCTCTGTGTTCATGTTCCTTTTTCCTCTGTCTTAGAAAACCTTCAATTTCTTCATTGGTAATTGGCGATTGTCATAGGTTCTTTTGATAGATATCAGTTTTGTTGAATAATTTCTATACTTGGTGTACGTTAAGTGTTTCGAAGGCTAATGGCACAAAGTTGTGATGGCAGATTAAGAGGGCGACAGAGTCTGCTGAAGGTTGTGTGAAAGACTTAATCTTTGGATAAAAAAGGCAACCTGAAAGAGAAATTGAGAAGCTGGCCCTTAACAGTGCAAAGGAATATCATTAGTCTTTAAAAAAAGAAAAAAAAAAGAAAAGAGAACATCCTTAGTTAAATAGGCAGTTAACAATGTATTGAGAATGATTCTACTGTTCTTGTTAGTTTTAAGTGGTGATATTTGGACCTTATGTAGTGATATTTCATGTTTTGTTTCATTTCATGTATGATCTTCACCTTGATGCTCAGATAAAACCAAATTCAGTATGGATATGATTCTTGGGCATTTGAGCAGTGTTTTATAATTTTGGAATCCTTTGCATTATCTGGAAATGTTCACATAACGATAGAAATTCTTATTAGATCGGTTAACAGATAATCCTGTTCGAAAAATTAACGACACATGTGAATGTTGTCATAGATATGCAAATATAGTTAGTATTTTTTCTCATGCGGTACAAGATTATACATATACAAATAGAAAAATAGATGGTTTCAACTAGGAATATCTTTTAAAGAAATATTCTTTTTATTTACTACTGAGGGGAGTGAAGGTGAAGACATACATATCCAATGTCCTCTCCTTGACCTCCTCTTTACTCAGACTTCATAAACAAATTCACTTGAAACACAAAACCAAGCAGAGAAAATGGATGAGTTTGGTCTTCAAATCTCTTTGCCTCAGAATCTGACCACATGCCCTCACAAAATTCCTTAAGCTGCTCAAAACATCTTTGCCTCAGAAGCCATTTCTCTTGTTTTACAGGTAAAAAATGAAATAGAAAAGAATACTTGTGAGCTCTGTTTCTTCAGTTAATTTCTCTCTTCTTGCATATTGGTCTAAACTTCTCATAATTTACGAGGCACAATATTCTTGCAACCTTGACCCTTTCATACCATACCTTGCCATTAACTACCTGGATCAGTTCTTATCCAAGCCAGATAGTAATGGATAATGTTATAAACTATTCTTATCAATAAACGAAAATCGGGGAAAAAATTTAAAGAAAAAAAGGATCCCATAATATATATATATACACACACATATATACTCGGTGTTTTAAAATTTTCTTTTTAAGTAGACTACTTTTGACACGTGGCGCATAAATAGAATTATTAAAGAGTGCAGCCGCGCGGCTATACTGTAAATAGAATATCTCGAAGGTATAGCCGTGCGGCTGTACTAGAATATTTAAAGGTATAGCCGTGCGGCTGTACTAATAAAATGACTTCAAGACAAAATGGATCTCCTTGAATTCATTGGAACACGAGCCATCTTCTAGCCCCTCTCTCTCACTTAGACATAACCGGTGACCTTTCTTCTTCAATGCTTATATATATACAGTCTCCTTCTATTGAGGGATCCCTCAAATAATTTTATTTGAGGGACGCCCTTTAGGGTAACCTACAAAGTTGTTCCCAATGATCCAAACCATCTATTTTTAAAGTTTTCATTCATAGATCATCCTTACAAAAAATTAGACAAATCAGAAACCGTTTCGACATCCAATTGTGTCTTACAAAATCAATGAACACGATGCTTCAAGAAAATACTAAAATTTCTATAACTCAAATGAGTGGTCAAATGATATCGGATTCAAGTAATTTTTTGTAGAGATGATCTTTGAATGAGTATGTACAAAATAAATGGTTTGAATTAGTGAAATACAATCCGGAGTGGGGCCTACAAGAGGTGTCCCTCAAATAAGCTTATTTGAGGGATCCCTCAATGGAAGCTCTCTGTATATATATATATATATATATATCTCTCTCTCTCTCTCTCACATAGCATATCGTCATCTCGTCCCTAACCTTGGAGATTCCAAAATGGTTTTTTTTTCTTCTTTCTAGGCGCTAGAGCACGCCTGAACCGCCTAGGACGACCTAACGCCAGCCTAGCAACCACCTAGCCCTCCTAGCCCCTGTCTAGATCATTTATTCAGTAATATTAACAATATGAGTGAGTGTGTTCAAGGATTTAACTTGTAAAGAAGATTTCCGAACAACAACAGATAACCCAGAGATGTTTCAACACAGACTTATCCTCTCGGGAACCACCCATTGCCTTCCCAATTCCACCAACTGCAGAACTATTCCACCTTTTGGTTTTGGGTTTTAGTATCACAACTTTGATTAAGAACGTCAATATACTGGAGATGAATCGAAGTGCTGTTTCAGTTTTAGTTTCTATGTTTCTCTTACTCTCTGTTTTCTATGTTTCTCCGTCTCCGCACAGTCGGATCGCCACACTCACATGTAGATCTGCGTATGTGTGGTGGCTCCCGTGGGAATTGTCTTTGATGGAAAATTGAGGAGATTCTGTCTGCGACCACTCTATCTTGTTTGCTTTGGTCATTGACCATTAACGTATTATTCTTTTTCATTTGGTATTGATTTCACAATTGTGTTTCTTATTTCTTGCTCTTGTTTCACAGTTTCGTGAGAGGATAATATTGGTCCCCCCCTAAGTCCTTGTTTGGGCAGCATAACATCTAAAAGTTTTATTTTTGCATGAATGTTCTTTACGTACTATATTTTTGTTGCTTGTGATTGTCGATGATCATACGTCATCTAATTGGTTCCTCTTCCATTAGTGGTATGGGATTTTTGTTGAGAATTAAGCTACTCACTGAGCTTAATAAGAAACTGCAGATGACAATCTTGCAGATTGTTCCTGAGAAGAATGAAGAATTGAAGAACTTTCCCTTTTGGGAAGTAGCCGTTAGCTACTCTAGCTATTTTGGGATAATTTCTACAGCTGTTTTTTTTTTTGTCTGTTTCTTAGCTGTATCTTGTGTTAACAGACTCTAGCCTAGGTGTAAGAATCGTAGCCTCCAATCATTATGAATGGTAGGAGATGAGTCCTTGTATCCTAAAATTTAGGATCCTGATTTTGGCACCTTATGTCATGTATATGAGAGCAGGTTTTTACTCAGACCTCAATATAGAAAAATACTGAACATTTTCTCATTCTCTCTGGTTTTCTTCTCTCTTGAATAAACTTTTTCAATATACCAAAACCAACATATTATCGAGCTCTTGAGTACAGATCCAAAGAGGCGTGGTGTGAGAGAGAGAGCTTTCCTGAAAAATTCCCAAAAGGGATAAAGGTTGCTCTTTTATTGTTTGGTTCACTAAGACTCGCTAGGAAAATGGTGGGATCAGGTTCTTCAGGTGGAGATCTACGAACTCCACAGTTTGATGGTGCAAACTATGATTTTTGGGCTGTCAAAATGGAGACCATCCTCATAGCACATGATCTATGGGATGTAGTTGAGGTCGGAGTTCAACCTCAGCTAGTTATTGAAGAGGAAGAAGACTCTGGAGGTGAAGGAAGTGAAGCTGAGCAAATTCCAGCAGAAGCACCTACTATCTCCAGAGAAGACAGAATCAAAAATGCCAAGGCACTGAGTCTCATTCAAGGAGCCTTAACTGATGAGCTCTTCCCTCGCATCAGAAATGAAAAGACTGCAAAAGGAGCTTGGGATGTCTTGAGGAGAGAGTTCAGAGGAGAAAAAAGGTAAGAGCTGTAAAACTTCAAGCTGTTAGAGCAGATTTTGAGTATATGAGAATGGTGATGGTGAAAGCTTAGATAGCTATTTGGCTAGATTTTTTGGAACTGTGAATAATCTGAAATCTCTTGGTGAAGATGTGACTGAAACAAGAATTGTGCAAAAACTTTTGATGAGTCTAAGTAGAAGATATAAATCCATTGTGTCTATTATTGAAGAAACTCGAGACCTTGATGTTCTTAGAGTTGAAGAGGTCATTGCCTCTGTCAAAGTTTATGATAAAAGGGAAGACACATGATGAAAGAGATAAAGTGGCTGGAACTGAGAGAGCTTTTAGTAGCCTCAAGGTTGGAAATAACCAAGTTCATGGCTCTAATAAGGGCTCACAGAGTAGACCAAATCAAAAGTGGCAGGGACAAGACAAAAAGGGATCAAATTGGTCTCAAAATAACAATGGCTCAAGCTGGAATAACAATGCTGGAGGAAATTGGAACAATAGTTTCAATTCTCAGAACAAGCAAGGTAGCAGCAGTCAAGGAAGTGTGAAACCACAATGCCAAGTCTGTCAAAAGTATCATTTTGGTGTGTGCAGGCACAAAGGCAAACCTAGATGTGGAAAATGTAATAGGTTTGGTCATACTGCAAAAGACTGTGAAGGCAACAAGCAGGTGGCTAACTGTGCAAAGGAGGAAGAGGTAATCACAGGCACCATGTTCTATGCTTGCCACTCTGCAAGTGTGAAAAATGGAAGTGTATGGTTTGTGGACAGCGCCTGCAGCAACCACATGACTTCTCAAGAGTCTGTGTTAATAAACATTGACAGGACTGTGACTTGCAAAGTTAAAATGGGCACTGGAGATCTTGTACAAGCAACTGGAAAAGGCACTCTAGTAGTTGAAACTCAACATGGGAGAAGGTATATACATGAAGTGTTGCTTGTTCCGGGCTTGGATGAGAATCTATTGAGTGTAGGCCAAATGATGGAGCATGGTTACTATGTCCTATTTGGGGGTAACATGGCAGTTATTTTTGATGATGGCAGCCTCAACAATGTTGTAGCTAAAGTGGTCATGGGAGGAAATAGATGCTTCCCTCTCTCACTAGAATCTATGACACCTGCAGCTAGAAAAGCATCAGTGATTGAAGATTCTTGGATCTGGCATAGAAGACTTGGACATTTGAATTTTGTTAGCATGAAAAAAATGCAGCAGATGGAAATGGTGGCTGGACTACCTGTGTTAACCGAAATGAAGGATGTGTGTGAAGGTTGTGTTTCAGGAAAACATCACAGAGAGAAGTTTGACAAAGAGGGAGCATGGAGAGCAAGCTGTCCACTGGAATTAGTGCACACAGACTTGTGTGGACCAATGCAAAATGAGTCAATTGGTGGAAATAGGTACTTCATCACATTCATTGATGATTTTTCAAGAATGTGCTGGGTATACTTTCTCAGAAACAAATCTGATACCTTTAATGTGTTCAAGAAATTCAAAGCCTTTGTTGAATTGCAAAGTGGATTTAGTTTGAAAAAACTAAGGAGTGATAGAGGTGGTGAATATACCTCACATGAGTTTCAAGAATTCTGTGCAAGCATGGGAATGGAGAGGCAATTAACCATTGCCTACTCTCCTCAGCAAAATGGAGTTGCTGAGAGGAGAAATAGAACAATATGTGAGATGGCAAGATCCATGATGACAGAGAAAGGAATCCCTGTGATTTTTTGGGCAGAAGCTGTAAGTATAGCTGTGTATCTCCAAAACAGATGTTTTACAACATCTGTGCTAAGTAAAACACCATTCGAAGCATTCACAGGAAGAAAGCCAGGAATCAAGCATCTGAAAGTGTTTGGTTGTATCTGTTATACTCATGTTCCATCACCCTTGAGGCAGAAGTTTGATGACAAGGCTAGAAAGGGAGTTTTTATGGGATATGGAAGCTGTGAAAAGGGTTACAGAGTGTATGACTTGCAATCTAAGAAAATTGTGCTCTCAAGGAGTGTAATTTTCAATGAGGACAAGGCATGGAATTGGAAGAGTGATCAAGAGGAATCTGTTCCAATACCATTCAACCTTGGAGGAAATGAAATAGAAACTGAATTTGGTGAAGAACAAACTGAAACAACTCAGTTTGATAATGGTGGCAGCTCTCACTCAAACACAACTGTTGGTGTTTCAGTAGGAAATAACAGTCAAGCTTCTACACCTAGCTCTACTCCAGTGAAGTTGAGAACTCTGGAAGACATATATGCAAGATGCCACATGTGTATCATTGAACCAGAGAACTATCAAGAAGCAGCTGGTGATTTAGCTTGGCAAGAAGCTATGAATGCTGAGTTGGAAATGATAGAGAAGAACAATACCTGGGAATTGGTTGAGAGACCAGCAGATAAACCTGTTATAGGTGTGAAGTGGGTGTTTAAAACCAAGCTTAATTTGGATGGAACAGTTCAAAAACATAAGGCCAGACTTGTAGCAAAAGGGTATGCACAGAAACCTGGAATTGACTACAATGAAACCTTTGCACCAGTTGCAAGGTTAGACACAATTCGAACTCTCATTGCTCTTGCAGCACAAAAGGGATGGAAGTTGTTTCAGTTAGATGTCAAGTCAGCATTCCTAAATGGTGTGCTTGATGAGGAAGTATATGTAGAGCAGCCTGAGGGTTTTGAACTGAAAAATGGAAGTCACAAGGTTTACAAGCTGAAAAAAGCCTTGTATGGACTTAAGCAGGCTCTAGAGCCTGGTACAGTGAGATTGATGCATATTTATCTATGTGCAAGTTCAAAAGAAGCATTAGTGAAGCTACTCTGTACACTAGATCTGATAATGAAGGAGGTTTAATCATTGTCTCAATCTATGTTGATGACATTGTTTATACTGGAAACAGTGAGAGGATGCTTGCTGAGTTTAAAAGGGAGATGATGCAGAGATATGAAATGTCAGACCTTGGACTCCTTCATCACTTCTTGGGCATGGGAATACTACAAACTGATCAAGGGGTTTTCATTCATCAAAGCAAGTATGCCAAATCCTTGCTTGTGAAGTTTGGGCTTGAAGATTGCAAACCAGTATCCATTCCATTGCCTACTGGTGAGAGACTCAAGAAAGTGGATGGAAGTGACTTAGCTGATGAAGGACTCTATAGAAAGATAGTAGGAAGTCTACTATACTTAACAGCAACTAGACCAGATTTGATGTATGCTGCCAGTTTGCTGTCAAGGTTTATGACTAGTCCTACAAAGAAGCATATGGGAGTTGCAAGAAGGGTCCTAAGATATGTGCAAGGAACTCTCAACTATGGCATTGAGTATGTGAAGGATAAGTCTGCAATTCTCATTGGATTCTGTGATGCAGATTGGGCAGGTAGTGAGGATGATAGCAGGAGCACTTCTGGCTATGCATTCAGCTTTGGAAGTGGAGCATTCTCTTGGGCCTCTGTGAAACAAAATACAGTGGCACTATCAACAGTGAAGCTGAGTATGTCTCGACATCGAGGCAACAACACAGGCTATTTGGTTAAGGTTTGTCCTTGATGATTTTGGTGAAATGCAAACTGAGGCAACACCTCTTTTCTGTGACAATATGTCAGCAATTTCTATGGCCAAGAATCCAGTTTTTCATCAAAGGACTAGACACATAAACAGGAGGTATCATTTCATAAGGGAGGCTCTACAAGAAGAAGTGATTGACATGAAATTCTGCAGAAGTGAAGAACAACTTGCAGATATTTTTACAAAGGCACTGCCTAAAGACAGATTTAATCAACTAAGTTGAAACTTGGAGTTAAGCCAGAAGCAGCTTAGGAGAGGCTGTTGAGAATTAAGCTACTCATGAGCTTAATAAGAAACTGCAGATGACAATCCTGCAGATTGTTCCTGAGAAGAATGAAGAATTGAAGAACTTTCCCTTTTGGGAAGTAGCCGTTAGCTACTCTAGCTATTTTGGGATAATTTCTACAGCTGTTTTTTTTTTTTTTTTTGTCTGTTTCTTAGCTGTACTGTGTTAACAGACTCTAGCCTAGGTGTAAGAATCGTAGCCTCCAATCATTATGAATGGTAGGAGATGAGTCCTTGTATCCTAAAATTTAGGATCCTGATTTTGGCACCTTATGTCATGTATATGAGAGCAGGTTTTTGCTCAGACCTCAATATAGAAAAATACAGAACATTTTCTCATTCTCTCTGGTTTTTCTTCTCTCTTCTGAATAAACGTTTTTCAATATACCAAAAACCAACAATTTTGTTCTGCACATTTCTTCATATTTTACTGTTAGAGTTGCTTTGTTGCCGCCTCCTTTTTGGAGCCTCCCTCTCTGTTGCATGGTTTTTGCCCCTATACAAGCCTTGGCAGTTCCAAAGTTGGGAGCAATTGTTGGCGGTTCATTTGATCCTCTACAAGCATTGCAGTTCCAAAGTTGAGAGCATACCGTTCCAAAGAACTCCTACCCCTGGGCCCACCAGCTAAAGAGAAAGAAAAGTACAACTAACATATAAAAGAAAG
Source organism: Prunus mume (assembly GCF_029339155.1). Lineage (NCBI taxonomy): Eukaryota > Viridiplantae > Streptophyta > Magnoliopsida > Rosales > Rosaceae > Prunus > Prunus mume. The sequence continues at coordinate 17,210,221 of NC_142702.1, forward strand.
TAAATTTGATGACTAACGGTTTTATTGGGTGTTTTCAACGTTAATAAATAAGTCTGGAGTAGTTTCTTGTGGTTTGATGGTTACTACAACACCAGATAAGTTTTGCCTTGTTGGACATATTATGTTGTTACATTTAGAACGATCATCTTAGTGTTTTCTTTGTTACTTTTGTTTTCCTTTTGTTGTGTCATTGTGTTTATTTTTCTTGTTCTGTGGATTTGTGGGTTTTGTGTCTTCAGTTTTCTTTGTTTTTTCTGCAGCTTGGTTTTAGCAGGCTTTTGTTTCCTTTTATGGTTATTTCTTGTTTTGCTTTCGTTTTAGCATGATCTTTTTAGTTGTTTTCTTGTTTCAGTTAGTTTTTTAAGTTTTCTAATAAACACTCAGTTTTGTGTAGTTATGTTCTTATTTTTGTTTTAAGTAGACATTTGCAGGTTGTCGGTTTAGTTCTCATGGTGTGTATGCACTGTTCTTTTTTCTTTTCTTTTATTTTGTTTCCAGCTTTTATGCTTCTAACTTTATTTTTTAACCTTTTGTTTGGGTTTTGTTGGCTAGTTCTCTTTTCTTACTGTTCATCCAATACCAAACTTGCAGGGAACATGACATATACATATATCAAAACCAGAGTGTCACTTGTTCCCTCATATATACAAACGTCACCTTAACATAACACAACATACATGCCTTATTCTTTCATGAATTACATGTAGTACATGCAAGCAGCTGACCCGGTAAACAGCAACTAGAATGATACTCGAATATCAAGCAATGTCATCAACTGAGAAATGAACTTTGGGTGGCCCGGCCACGCTGCTCCAGTAACCAAATTTCCATCTGATAAGCAAAGATCTACTGGATCAGGTTCCAGCCATGTTGCTCCCGACAAAACCGCATTAAGCTTAACCGCTGGATACGCAGTACATTTCTTTCCCTAAAATTTAGCCAGTTAACAACAATTAGGACATGATTAAAAAAAGTTCATAATGTGAAAATAAGTAAATCAACCCTCAATCAGAAGAATCAGCAAAAGGCAAACAGATCACAACTTCAAGGTGGTTTCTTTTTTACTTGTCATAAAATACTCACTCTGGTAAATCAACCCTCTCAAAATTGATGATACTCCTAACTCTTCCTAACACCTTCTGAAAAACTGAAACTGCCTAGCTCAGCCAAGCCTTTTGGTTTTCCTTACTAGGTAATTTCTTGTTTTACCCCATTCTTAACCATTCCATCTAGCATAGATTTTTACTGCATATATGCCTTCAGAGAATTCTGCATTACAGTACACACCTTCTGACTTTTATATTACAGCACAAATGTTCATGCACCAACTGGCAAGCTCGCTCATCAACACCCACAGAACAAACATTTAAATTTACGATCAACTACATTGCTTTGCTAGTGAGTAAAAGAACAAATAAATCCACAAATAAATGTATATCTACCACGGAAATGCTATAATGAGGGGTTGTGGGTAAGGGGTTCAATACCACTATCCAATAATATGAAGGAAATTTTGAACTTAAAACCTTTTTAATTATTGGATGGTTGGATGGTTGGATTGAACCCCTCACTCAAACCCCCCACTCAGATCCCCCTCATTGTAGCATCTCCCATATCTACCATATCATGCTTGGACTTTAAAATTCCAAAATTTATAATCTCGATTTTGTTATATGATTTTGGATTGTTAATGAGGATTTTGCGTCCTTGTTTGTGTGCCTAACAAATTAACTTTATATTATTGTTTCTGCATTTTGTACACTTTCAACTCATTTAGTTTCAGAAATCAACTTATTGAACTTCTGGACAGCATGGGACTGATCCCAACGACATGGGACCCAACGCTATTAAAAGATGAGCTATAGATACAATAAAACTACAGTGTCACCTAAACAGGGATTACAGCTTCACTTTGTTTCAGTTGAACCCAATTATTGGAGCAATTCCTTTGGTGGCATCACATGGAATTATAGAAAGTCAGTAATATTTTTAACAATATCAATACTATGTTTGACGACGCACCAAATTGAAGCGATATGGAAATAGTCGGATTTGATTGAGAAACTTAAAGAATATGGACCAAATTGAAATTCGGATCAAATTTCTGGAAACAAAGGCGTAGCCTGGCTTAAAGGGAGTAGCCTTACCTGTAGAACACCAGCAGCAGCTAAAATCTGCTGCCCGTGGCAGATGGATGCAATTGGTTTCCTGGCTTCCACAATTTGCTTCACTAATATAATAACTTTCTCATCCAATGCCAAATATTCTGGGGCTCGACCTCCAGGGATTACAAGAGCATCATAACTTGAGACATATAGAGCTTCAAAGTCAGCTGTTAAAGTGAAATTATGGCCCGGATTCTCACTGTATGTTTGGTCACCTTCAAAATCATGGACAGCAGTTGCACAGATTTCACCAGCTTTCTTCTTGGGGCAAACTGCATCAACATGGCATCCTAGAGCTTGAAGAGATTGAAAAGGCACAATTACCTCATAATCTTCCATGAAGTCCTACAAGTGTTGAGGGAGAGAAAGTGAATGATGCTTAGTAACTGTGAGAAATATAAAATTTTGATCATTGACAGGAATAATACGTAGATAACAATTAGTTCATAAACAAACAACATGCAGCTTTAATGTTCTTGTCAAGGGGTTTACTAGATTCACAGTGAATTATAACACGTAGCCAAACTTGATTTATGGACCAGCTTATCAATATTGATATTGACAAGTAAAATAATATTTTGAATTTGGTGGGCTTTAAGGTTTGTCAAGTAGCCAATCTTGATTTATGGATCATCTTATCACTGTTAAATTACCAGCTTAAAAAACGTAGTGGGCTTTAAGGTTTGTCAAGTTGTATAAGTTTTGGCATTGTAGGTAGAGAAGTTTAGGTATGCTTCAAAGGATTTGGTTTTAAAGGGAAAACAAACAACTGGTTTCAAGAAAATAGGTTCTTATGAAATCTGACAGCAACTAATTTATGGGTCTAGGGCAGTAGTAGCATTTCGAATTTGGAGACCTAATTGGCTCGGGTATTGGTGGAGGTATTCAGTTTTGGGGGAAGGGGGAAATTGAAATTCTTCAGTAGTCAACTTTCCGGAAAATTAAAGTAAAGAAGTCTTTTAAAATTCATAAAGGATGTACTTGTCTATGTATCATGTTTAGAATCCATAATTCAAACAACTTGAAAAATGACCAGTAAGCATGTTTGGATTTACTTTCACAAGTTCTCAACTCACACAAATGACCTGACAAACAAGTATTCCAATGGGCAACGGACCCAGGTAGGCAGACCAATGAATCATACCACCAAAACATTGAAAAAACACATAGGAATGATGGAACCTTATCACGCCAGAATTGCGGCAAATCTGGTAAAGACTATTCAGGTTATTTTCACTATCTTTCAGAAGTATCTGTAAAAGGGCAAATCTCGATACTATATATGCTCAATATTGATCGGCATCACAATTTCATATTTCTCATTGCACTGCGAAGGAAAATAAAACTTACCCCACAGAGAAACAGGATCCTCCTATCTGAACCAGTTATGTTACCTCCTAGTGCCTTCATGAAAAGCCTAATTAGAATATGTTAAACGTACAGCCGCGCGGCTATACTACTTGTAGAGCTGCGCAGTGCAAAGGAATTGAGAAGGTTGTGTGAAAGACTTCATCTTTGGATCAAAAGGCAACCTGAAAGAGAAATTGAGAAGCTGGGCCTTAACAGTGCAAAGGAATATCATTAGTCTTTAAAAAATAAAAAATAAAAAAAAAATGAACATCCTTAGTTAAATAGGCAGTTAACAATGTATTGAGAATGTTTCTACTGTTCTTGTTAGTTTTAAGTGGTGATATTTGGACCTTATGTAGTGATATTTCATGTTTTGTTTCATTTCATGTACGATCTTCACCTTGATGCTCAGATAAAACCAAATTCAATATGGATATGATTCTTGGGCATTTGAGCAGTGTTTAATAATTTTGGAATCCTTTGCATTATTTGGAAATGTTCACATAACGATAGAAATTCTTATTAAATCGGTTAACGGATAGTCCTATTTGAAAAATTAACGACACATGTGAATGTTGTCATAGATATGCAAATATAGTTAGTATTTTTTCTCATGCGGTACAAGATTATACATATACAAATAGAAAATAGATGGTTTCAACTAGGAATATCTTTTAAAGAAATATTCTTTTTACCTACTACTGAGGGGAGTGAAGGTGAAGACATACATCTCCAATGTCCTCTCCTTGACCTCCTCTGTACTCGGACTTCATAAAGAAATTCACTTGAAACACAAAACCAAGCAGAGAAAATGGATGAGTTTGTCTGCAAAATCTCTTTGCCTCAGAATCTGACCACATGCCCTCACAAAATTCCTTAAGCTGCTCAAAACCTCTTTGCCTTAGAAGCCATTTCTCTTGTTTTACAGGTAAAAAATGAAATAGAAAAGAAACTTGTGAGCTCTGTTTCTTCAGTTAATTTCTCTCTTCTTGCATATTGGTCTAAACTTCTCATAATTTACAAGGCACAATATTCTTGCAACCTTGACCCTTTCATACCATACCTTGCCATTAACTACTTGAATCGGTTTTTATCCAAGCCAGATAGTAATGAATAATGTTATAAACTACTCTTATCGATAAATAAAAATCGGAGAAAAAATTTAAAGAAAAAAGGATCCCATAATATATATATATATATATATATATACACTCCGGTGTTGTAAATTTTTCGTTTTAAATAGACTTCTTTTGACATGTGGTGCATAAATAGAGTTCAGCCGCGCGGCTATACGTTAAATATAATATGTCGAAGGTATAGCCGTGCGGCTGTACCATGTAAATGGAATATTTAAAAGTATAGCCGTGCGGCTATACGCTATAAAATGACTACGAGACAAAATGGATCTCCTTGAATTCATTGGAACACGAGCCGTCTTCTAGCCCCTATCTCTCGCTCAGACATAACTGGCGACCTCTCTTCTTCAATCCTTATATATATATATATATATGTATGTATATATACAGTCCCCTTCTATTGAGGGATCCCTCAAATAATTTTATTTGAAGGATACCCTTTAGGGCACTCTATATTTTTTTTTCCAATGATCCAAACCATCTATATTTTAGGTCTTCATTCATAGATCATCCTTACAAAAAATTAGACAAATCGGAAACTGTTTCGACATCCAATTGTGTCATACAAAATTAATGAACACGGTGTTTCAAGAAAGTACTAAAATTTCAATAACTCAATTGAATGGTCAAATGATATCGGATTCAAGTGATTTTTTGTATATATATCTTTGAATGTATATCTACAAAATAGACGGTTTGGATTAGTGAAATATAATCCAGAGTGGGCCCTACAAGGGGTGTCCCTCAAATAAGCTTATTTGAGGGATCTCTCAATGGAAGCTCTCTGTATATATATATATATATATATATCCCTTTCTCTGTCATAGCACATCGTCATCTCGTCCCTAACCTTGGAGTTTCCAAATGGATTTTTTTTTTCTAGGCGCTAGCACCTGCCTAGACTGCCTAACGCCCGCCTAGTGACCTCCTAGCAACTGCTTAGCTTGCCCTGTTGAAATATAAGTGTTTTAGCTGATATTGTTTTGTATTTAGTTTAAATTTACAGATTTAAATGTGAGCCCTTAGATTACAGTTCAAGTGGAGAGCTAAGATGTAATCTTATACTAGAAGAATGGATGGCTAGATTTGGATGATGTAATTTGGAATATCTTATTCCAGCTGTTATGAGTGCACAGTGTGTGCATGAGAGAATAACAGATTCATCTTTTTTGCTCCTTCCTCAAGCTCTCTCTCACTCTGAAAATCTCTCTGAAACCTCTGCTCATTCAGTAGCAGTTGTAGAATGCAAGTAATAATTCAGATCATAGTCTGAATTCTAACACGCCTAGCCCATTTATTTAGTAATACCAACAACACCTTACGTTCATCTTTCGCCATTTTCTTGGAATTTGAGAGAGAGAGAGAGAGAGGGCGAGAGAGAATTTGGTTGGACTACACACTCGGATGAAGAAATTGAATATGTTGAAATGTATAGCCGCGCGGCTATACTCTATGAATAGAACATGCTAAGGTATAGCCGCGCGGCTATACCTTATAAATAAAATATTTAACAGTAGAGCCGGGCGGCGATAGTGTATAAATAAAATATCTCAAATGGTATAGCCGAACGGCTATATAGAATATGTTAAAGGTTTAGCCGTCCGGCTAGACTCTATAAACAGAATATCTAACAGTATAGCCGGATGGCTATACGATATAAATAGAATATCTAACAGTATAGCCGGGGGGCGGGACTATATAAATAGAATATGTTAAAAAAGTATGGCCGTTCGGCTATAAATAGAATATTCTAAACGTATAGCCGCCCGGCTATACTGTATAAATAGAATATGTTAAACGTTTAGCCGTTCGGCGATACTAAGTAAACTGTACTACCCTCCCAGCCACCACCCCCTACCCAGATCCATCATCGTCTTAAAATTCCGAAGAATTATCGTCTAATCCCAAAACTGGATGAAATTCTGAAGAGTTGTGGGAGAAATTTATAGCAGAGTTTGTTGTTGTTGTTGTTTTGCTGATAGTAACACTCGTCAAGTCTCCAAATTGGCTGTGGCGTTCTACAAAGCCCTCCTATTTTCCCTACCAATACACCGTGTTTCAAGTTTTTCACCATTGATGATCCTTCTTGCTTTTTTCTTTCGCTTACCACACCCTTTTCTTTACTTTCCATATCTCTCTCTCTCTCTCTCTCTCTCTCTCTCTCCATTTATATATATTTCTAAACACATGCAGACCGTAATATAATAAAATCCACTCCCAACTAACATTCACGCACAGATCCATCAAGCCCACCACCACCAAAACCAAGAATCCAACTATCATTATTTTGTTTTTTTTTTCGAAACCTTTAGAAATTTCATTGAAAAAACCTGGTCTGCAAAAAATACAACAGGGGTGGTGGAATATTTTGGTTCATTTTAATTTTCATTTGGAGGGTGTGGGGAGGCAGCCAAGGTATATGTTACAGACAAAGCTTCAATCTAGCTCCCTCTCAGAGACACACCTCCATTGACGCTGATTGTTCTGGCTTCTTGCTGGATGGGGCTTTTTATTATTATTTATATTAAATTTATTTAAATCTTATTCTAGTTTTCTTATTAATTATTTTTTATTTCCTTTTTGTTTGATTTATTTTACTCGAAATTACAAGTTTATCCTTTTAATTAATGGAAAATTAGATGAAATTCACACAAATCTTATTCTAGTTTTATTAGTAATCTTATTCTAGTTTGCTAAATTTACCATTTAATTAATTCAGTTGTTAAATTTGCTTACTTTCTAGTTCAGGGGATTAAGTTAGATTGGGATCCTAGTTCGGAGTTGTACACAACAATTTACTCTAAATTAATTTATTTTATTTTAAATAAAACTGAATTATTATCCGATTGAATTTGTTAAATAAATTATTTTCATATTCGAATTAGATATGGATCAAAATTCGATGCATTGAGAGGTAAGTCTCTAGTTTGATTGAGTTGCAATGCAAGGGTCACAGGATAAACCTAGAATGTGATATGCCACTTGAGACTTGGACCATTACTTGTGCTGGACAGACCAAATTCTGGACTTTTTATATACATATAATTGGTCACAGGAACATCAGATAGCGTTGTTAAGCCTTCAACTCTGAAGATCAAACATTTGAGAAGATAAGGAGTGATGTGATGAATAGGCGGACCTGGCATTCGTGTCGTTTTATCAATGTTCGTGTCGTTTTCGTGTGAATCTGTTTTTCTTAACGGGTTGACACGACACGACACGATAAGAAAAGGGGTTGAAAATGTTGAACATGAACAACGATTCGCGAATCACACGATAATCCGTTAAGAATTAAAAAAAATTTTAAACAAAAACATAAATTTTAGACAATTAAAAAATCAACCAATGCCCAAAAAAAAAAATCAACATAAGCCATAGACAAGCTCCAAGGGGGAGGAAGAGTCATCGGAGAAGGTGAGGGAATAGGTGGGATAAGGATTGATCGGTGAGGGAGGGAGACAGAAGGGGGAGGTGGCTGGGATGGCTCATGGTGGTTGGGTGGTGTGGTGGCTGCTTAAGACTCTCAAGTTGAGAGAAGAAGAACGCAGGTTGCTGGGTTTTGAAGAGAGAGAGAGAGATGGGGTAGTGAGAGAATCGGTGGAATGGGGGTGGAAGAAACAAAAGAGAAGAAAGGGAAGAAGAAAAAAAAAGAAAAAAGAAAGAGATAAATTTACAAAAATGCACCTGAGCTTAACGGGTTAACGGGTATTCGCGAATTTACACGACACGACACGATAGCAACACGACATGATAACATGAACCCGAGTACTGAATTTTTTTTGCTAATTCGTGTCGTGTTATCGTGTCGTGTATGATATTGCCAAGTCTAGGCCCTTTTGCTTCTATTTTTCCCTTCACTGCTATGTTTTTTATTTATTAAATAAAAATCTAATATCATGTGAAGAATCTTGCTCAACACACTGTTAGACCCAAATTTTTTTTAAAATCACTTATCACCTCAAATAATCAACACCAAACAGGCAGTTAATATTGCTTAAGCCATACATATGGTTGTTAAGTAACTCTTTTCATCAATGCAAGAAACCAAGTTGTGGTTAAGGCAGAAAGACAATAAATTTCATATTTCATTGGATTAGAGCGTCTACAATCATGCTCTCTATTTTTTAGTTAAAAATATAGCTAGAACACACAAAAGTTATTTTAGGAGCTCTCTATAAAATTTGAACTCCAATCATACTCCAGTCAAAAGTCATAAATACTATAATTATTTTTTGATTCAATATAATTGCTCCATCTCTATAAAAAAAAAAAAAAAAAAGTATTAATTAAAAGTTTAAAATATACATCAAACAGAACAACATTAAATTAAATTATAGAGAGTCCATTGTAGATGCTCTTATATCAAGATTACAGTACAAGACCAGTCAAGATGACTTTGAGGAATTTAAATTTGGCATCCATATCTGCCCGGAGTGTTGAACCCTTCAAGATAGTAACATACGATTTTTCTAATCTGGGTTGAGCAGTGGTGGTGATCTGTTTTTGTAGCTCCCAGGATTTTTTGAGATTGGTTTGAAGTTGAAGATGCACCTCTTTTTCCTTATTTCTGATAGTTTTGAGGTCTGTTTGCAGTTTAGCAATCTGAGCCTCTACCTCTTGAGCTTGGTTTCTCAGACCTTGCAATTCTAAGTTTTGAGCAGAACACTGAGATCTGCTTTTCTGTAGATGTTCAATAGAGGTACGCATTGTCTCCCACTTATCTGCAGCTTGTTTGAATTCTTGAGCTGAGACAAGTCCAGAATGATAAACAGATCGAGGAACGAGACGCTCTTCAGCCAAGACTTGCAAATGGGATATTAATTCCCCCACTATTTGATGACCTTCTTCGACAGAGAAATCTTTATTTTGCCATTGCTTGATACGTGAGATGGCTTGCTGGGCTCTTGAACTTGTTCTTGGTGGCACATTGAAGCCAGAGTTGAGGTCTCTGCAGTTGTAAATAGGAGTGATCAAAGAATTAAACACTTTACTCTTGCAGACAAGACACTCCTCCTTTTGAGAGCTGTAACTGTACAAACAAGGCCTGCAATACAAATGCCCACAAGCAGTCACAACTGGCTCTCTTGCCATTTTCATGCACATGTTGCACTCAAAGTATGATGCAGATCTTGGTGGGGACAATGGCTCTGTAAAATAGGACTCATCATCTTGATGTTGATGAAGGGTTGGATTTAAACCATCTAGAGACACAGTATAATCATCGCTTTTGGGGCTGTCATGTACATGGGTTGTACATGAATTATTTGAAGGCTTTCTTTTCATGAAAAGTTGATCAAATTGGTTAAGGAGTGAGGAAACACCATCTTCATCATCATCATCATCATCATACTCCTTCTCCTCCTCAAAATAATAATCATCATCCATATTTTCGTACCAATCGGATTTTGGTTTGGTGAAGAGGAAAAACTCAAGGGGGGATATGGAAGGCATTATCAGTGACTCGATTGGTTTTCTAATTTCATTGTTGGAAGCCATGGATATAGAAGCAAAACAACAAAACAAAAAAATTGAACACCGAGAAGCCTTAGAAGATCGAACTCGACAAGAAGAGAAATAAGATTGGGTTTTTATTCTAAAGAGACCTATGTATATATAGGGAAGAGACTTCAGAATCTAAACCAAATGCGATTAGAATTAGAATTGGGATTTGGATTAGGATTAGGACTAGGATTTCTTGGTTTACAAGTCTCCAAATCCGATTGACAAGTGACAGCTTTTTTTCTTCTTTTTTTTTTTTAAACAAGAAAAATAGAAACCAATATGTAGTAGGAATTTCTTGGTTCATAAGTTCCCAAATCCAACTTGATGAGTTTCTTTAAAGAAAAATTTATTTACGCAATATTGTTATTTACTCTAAAATTTGCTGCACAATCATGCTCTCTATTTTGTAGTTAAATTTTAGCTAAAAACATATAAAAGTTATTTTAAGAGCTCTCTATAAAATTTAAACTTCAATCATACTCTCTAGTTTTGGGAGTCATAAATGTTATAACTCTTTTTTAATTGAGTAATGCTACACTTACCACATTATTATCTCACATTTCTATACCACATGATGTGCCATATCCATATCATATGCCACATCAATTAAATGAATGAAGTGTATTTTAATAAATAAAATTAGAAAAATAAAAACTAGTATTTTACATGATGTAGTATATACACATCAGCTGCCACATCATGTGGTATAAAATTGTGGTATAAAAAATGTGGTAAGACTGGTATTATTCTTTTTAATTAGTCCATCTCTATTAAAAAATAATATAAAAATAGTTAGCATTAATTAAATATTTGAAATACTCATTAAATAAAGCAGCATTAAATTATAGGGAGCCACTAGAAGCCATTTCTTTCTCCTCGGATTTATGAACTCTTAGAGATCTCCCTATTTTAGAAGATGGATAGGAAGCATATTTGGAGTTGTATTTTTCCAGTTTCTCTCTAAAATTGTCTAAGAAGATAATTTAGAGAATCCATTGTGAATGCTCTTACAGACCCATATTTTTTTTAAATAGAATTTTCGCTTAGATATATATATATATATATATATATTTAATATATTGTGTAACAAGCATGTAACTTCAGCAGCCGAGATTTTTTGTTTGATTCCTATTTTTATCTGTAATATAAATATATCAACCCAGGCATTCGTGTAGCTAATAAATGATCATACCTTAGTCAATCTGAAGGCAAATGATACTGTCTCTAATAGAAATATAACATCAACTCAAGCATTCGTTGAAACATTTTGGGTACCACTAGGAGGAAAAAAACCAAAAGCAATATAACTTGAATCGATTCTAACAACTCAACCCAATCAAACTTTAGAATGTTTCTAACTATAAGGAACACAGAATAAGTAAAAAAATATCAAGAGGAAAAAATAAACACTAGGAGCCTATAAAGCATCTTAAACCACAAAATCAGCAGCATAAGCAAAACCATAGTTGCCCCATAAGACGGATAAGACTGACGAAACAGAGACTGCCTCACTGCTGGGCGCATTGCACCCGTGGCATTGGCTCATCGTCGTCATCATCTTCATCATATGCCTCCCGATACTGCTGTCTTGGTTTACGTCTCATCTCATCCTCAATGTTGACATCATGCATGGTGGTTTCTTCACACTCATCCAGCTCCATGTCAGTCAAACGCTTGCTTGGCTTGGGGGATAGTACTGTCTGTAAATTTCGGGATTGATCAGGAGAAAGAATCCCAGAGTCTGGAAACTCTACATTGAAATGGATGAAAAGGTTGCCCTTCATGAATGGCCTCTGGTAATGTGGCATGCCCTCGTCATTGATAGCTTTTGATTGACCTGCATTCGAAAAAATTAGATGATCCCTGAATGACAATATTCAAGCCATGCATATAATAAGGCAAGGGAAATTACCAGGCTTGATGACTTCCCCAGGATTTGATTTGACCAGAAGCTGCCTGCCATCAAGATGGGTCAACACAAACTGAAACCCACAAAGGGCCGCAGTCAAATTGAGAGTGTGCTCTACGTAAAGATCATCAAGCTTTCGCTTGAATTTGGCATGCTCCTTGAGTTGCAATACGAAAACAATGTCTCCTGTAATTGTATCCGGCTGCATACAATATATAACAAATTAATAAACAAAAATTTCACCCAAGAAAAATATTAAAGAAACATTAGAAATTTAAGGCAGGAAATTAAAATGGTCAAAGACATAATGCTGTTTTGAAGACAAAGCTTTATCGGAAGACTGAAGTTGAATGACAAGAAAGAGACTAAACTGGTCAAACACATAATGCTGCCACCTCTTTCAATGAAGATGACAGAATGCTCAAACCACAAGGAGCAGGATGAATTTAGAACTTTGGATATGAAAAATCTAACTTACAGCTTCATCAGCCTGTCCCTCAAACACAATTTTCTGGCCATGCTCCATCCCTTTCTCCACATGCACATCCATAACCTTCTTTTCCTGAGTAACCTTGTTCCCTTTGCACGGTGGGCACTTATCTCTCTCACTGATGACCTCACCTGTGACATTGACAGATGTCTTTTAAGGACAAAAACAAAACATAAAGCTAAAGTGAGACAAACAAAACATGCCCTTCAGTTAAATACCTGAGCCTTGGCATTCAGGGCAGACCTGTTGCATCTGTTGAATCATTCCCAATCCAATCGACCGTGTTGTAATCTTCATTCCAGTACCCTGGCATCCATAACATCTCCCTGATGTTCCGCTCTTTGAGCCTTTCCTGAAAATTAAGGGAAGTAGGTTAAACACCCTAGTCATGCCCAACTCCATAAAGAACTAGTTTATTCCTGTAAAAGCAGTATCTGTTCTTGTTGATAAAGTCAACTTTGCATATCTAACTGATAAGACACAGCCAAGGTACCTTACTTATACTATAAATTGTTGGCAACTATTGTCCAGTGAATGCCATTTTTTCGGTTATGCACTTGTTCTGTGTATGCTAGCATCCTGTGTGCAATTGGGACCAGAGATTGCACAAGATGTAACAAATGTGAGACCATCATATTCTTAAACATAAGAACAGCTGGAAGTTGAGAGTACTGAGTTTAACACACAAGGTTCCCCAAGAAAAATGCTTGTTGAGGGTAGCAATCAGATTAAACAAAAAACAGTAAAGAACATCACATGACTGTAATTAAGCCACAAAATATTCAGAGAGAGAGAGAGTTTCTTTGTTAAATACAGGTAAACAGAGTGGCAGGCATACCCTTTACATTTCAGACACAAAATATTCCTAGAGAGAGAGAGTTTCTTTGTTGTTCCATTATACAAGTCCTCCAAAGAAACCCTTAAGGTATGCACCACATCTTCACCTTGCTTCTGCCTCCTTACATGTGAACGATAGCCTGCAAAATCAGAACATCCACAACACAATAATCATAAAATAACATGTTCACAAGATAATAAGGAAAATATATATATATATATATATATATACCAAAGATAAAAGGTCAATGAGTAGAAATCATTGAGCTAGCACTCACGGGGATTCAGAAATGCTTCAAATAAATCAAATGGATTATGTGAGGTACTACCACCTCCCGCTCCCTCTTTAAGACCATCTTCACCATATTGGTCATAGATTTCTCTCTTTTCTGGATCACTGAGAACTTCATAAGCTTGAGCTAATTCCTTGAACTGATTCACGATCAAGCAGAATAAGGTAAAACTAAGGAGAAATAATTACACTAAAAAAAAGAGCACAAGATCAAAACTGACGCCAATATCTGTTATGAAGCATAAGAAGTAATATTTCTGAAGTAGCTGATCACTTAAAACCCTTGACTTGAAAGTTACATGTTCAAATCATAGACTGCAAAACTAATGGAATAGAAGATTGAGAGTCAATAGATTGGCCACCAGAGCATCTCCCATAAAGACATAATAAGTTGCCAACAAACCAGTTCTTGAGATGGAAAAGGTAACTATCAATTTGAACACACAGACAATTTTTCCATAAATTTAGCCCACAGGTCAAGACAAAAATGTTTTAGTTGTATAAAGGTATCCCCAAATCAAAGACAATAAAATTTTAATTTGTCAAGGATTCATCGAAACAAAAAAAGAAAAAACCAATCACAACAAGTTTTTCATTCCATACATTAATAAATAATTAGAAAGATTGTGGATAACAATTGCTCAATAACAAAAAAAAAATGTAATGAAGAATACCCTTTTCTTTGAAAACAACAAAGAAAATCAGGTGAAGCTTTGAGAAAATGTTGTATAATTTTGACGGATTTCAAGATACCACATCCATTTATAAACAAATCAACATGTCAAGCCTTATGTCACCTGACACCAAGCCCATGAAGGTGGTCTAGGCCACATATTTGTGCCAAATATGGGATCCTCAATAGGGCAATTTTGGTTCCACACAACAGCATCCAATAGTGCCTCCACATGGCAATATGTCACATGCATATATGACACAAAACAAAGAAAGAGGAAGTGTTTTGGCCTACCTTCTCAGGATCTCCACCTTTGTCTGGATGATTCTTGATAGCAGCTTTCTTATATGCCTTCTTGAGCTCGTCTGCACTTGAATTTTTTGAAACACCAAGAACCCCATAATACTTAGTGTTATCACTCTTCCTTGAAGCATGGCCAAACATGATTGTAGCACTTCAATACTGCTGCTACTGCATCAGGAGACAATTTGAAAATTAAACTCCACAAATATATAAGGGTCAACTCCAAATTGGGAACTATATTATGTACAGGAATTCAGAATAAGTAACTGAAGATGGTTCCAACCAGTCGTAAAACCCAAAGATATAGATAGCCACACAAGCATACCATTAGATGTGCAAGGAAATGGCCACATGTATACAAGATGTGAAAGAATACAAGCGCAACATATAAATGCATTGCACAGAGAAGCTTGTACTCCAACACAAGTCAATACTGATTGCAGGCAGTCCACAACTCAACAAGAGTACAGGCACCCCATTGCCTAGTCAATACCAAAGTTACATTTACCCCTAGCTCCAATAGTTATCATAATAAGTTCTGGAACTCCAGACACCACCATCACCAAGCTCAGCCACTCACACAATCTCAAAGTCTGCTCTACCAAACCACATAATAAAGCATTTAAAACGTATGATGTGCATCCAACTCCATGATACACACAATCTACTTACCATATAAGAAAAATGCACCCCCTTTCTATGTCCAGTTCTGCCACTTGAAGAAAATGAAAAAACAAAGACATGTAAAATGTGTTTGGCTGAGTAATATCAGAAACGGCAATTTGAAAACGCGGATACAACTCTAAATATAAATTTCGAAAACGATATAAGGACTCTCTCTCTCTCTCCCCCTCCCTCCCTCCCTCTCCCCCTCCCGCTGTAGCCTTGTTCTTTCTTCATCTTTGGCAATATTGTTGTAGATTTTCCCACACATCACTCCAAACTCAATATTCGAGCAAAAGGGTCTCATTCCATCTATGCAACACTATTCTTTCAGCTCAGCCCAAAGCATAATTCCATCCACTTTCCTGTCAAAGTGCCCCACAGGAAAACATGCAAAGGCCCTTTTGAATTCAGACCAGAAAAAAAGTTCACTTGTTAATCTGAAACTGTGTACTTCACCATTCTAAGCTGTTGGTTGAATTTACTGCAACTCCCTTGTTGCTCTTACATCAAAATGGAGCTTTTGTTTACAATGAGATTCCTTTTTCCTATCTTAATTAGCAAAGACCTGATTTTTCAATAAAGGTGCATTAGGTGTCACCTAATCCAAGAGTTGAGATAACCTAACAAAAGTAGACACATGCATCTTGATTTTCATTTATTTTCTTTTTCTTTACTGTGATGAATTTTCCTTACATGCTTTCATTATTTTTGTGTTTAAGAAACTGTTTTCGGATTTTGGTACCAAACACATGCATCTTAAAAATACAACATTTTTCGAAAATAGTTTTGTACAACTTTACCAGACGGACCCTAAAAACTGCTAATAAAGGACCCAATAGCTAATAACCCAAAAGAAACAGATCAAGCATAAATCTTATACCAAAAATGGATTTTGAAGTACACCCAATAAATCTCAAAACTTTGATACATCAGGCATGCAATTGATCCGTTGCACAAGAACTACAAAATTACCACAAAATTACAACTACATATGAATCTACAAAGTCAAAAACTACAACTACAAAGAACTCGGCATCACAGATCAAAGAGCAATGAGAAATGGAAAAAAAAAAACAAACAGAAAATAAGTAGAGAGAGACGCAGTGATATTACCTTTTGCTAGGTCTGTAGAGAGAGAAAGTTTCAGTCTTTGAGAAGTAGAAAGAGAGACAGTGAGAGAAGAGAGACAGTGGATTCCCTCAGGTCTCTTCTTCTACCCACAATAGCGCTACGACGACTATAAGTCAAGAGAAAATTGCTATTTCCAGAGCTGAAGCTTTGGTGCGTGTAGCCAAAATGTGCCTGGAAATAGCCTTTCCATCGAGAAAGGCAAAAGGCGCCGGAAGCTTTTCAAAGTTACCTGCAGGTGATGTTGTTGTTTTTTCTGGTAGCTGATTGGCCCACGTCAGTGGACCCAAGTGACTGAATTTCCATGGGTTGGAAAATAATAATTTTTTTTGTGGGCCCATTCTTTCTTTTTTCTGTGGTATTTTGCAGATCACGGCCGTTCGTTTTGATGATCCGACGGCAGATATGATATCTCTTGAGTGCGTGTGAGTCGTTGTTTGTGTGAAAGGACGGACACGCCCGTGGCGGCTCTGTCGCGTCGTGTTTGACGGCTCAAAAGTGGCTACGACGTCGTTTTGATTGCTTTTTTATTTCTGGGCCTTTGGCGCCTTTTGGGTCTTCCTTAATGCTTAAGCTTCAGGCCTTCACTCACATTGTCCATGTCCATAAAATGAAAAAGAACTAGCAGCGCAAAGCCGCACCAAGATTTTATTGGTGTGTCTCAAACTCGGACAGACGTTGAAGTTTCGTTTTGTCTTTGTGAGATTAGCATGTGCAAATAGTATAGCAAGTATCTGATAGAAATGTTTTAGGAAGCTTCACTAATGCACTCAAAATAGGGGCTGAAATTATTTTAAAAAACCTCACATGGATGATGGAATGCACTTTAGAAACACACCCAAAACTCATTTACTACATAAGAAATTGGTGTTGAAGTTCCTATAAATTACGTGACTGCTATTGATCAACTTAGAAGAAGTCAAACACAAAAAACTTAAATAGCACTCAAAACAAGCCCAACCCAATTTTATAAAAAACCCCAAATAATTCATTACAAACAAAATGTCTTGAAAACCATAGCTTCAATAACGTGTCATGTTGATCAATGATTATAATGTTCCACATATTTATTGTCATGTTGATTAAATGATTGTAATGTTCCAGTCCTGGGTAATAACATTGCTAGTTTACTGTCATATTAATTAATAGTTGTAATGTTCTAGTCTATGGTAATAACACTGCTAGTTTACTATGACATCTTATTTCTAATGTATGTCTACTCATGTAATGTTCCAGTCTAGGGTAATCACACTACTAGTTTCCTATGATATCCTATTTTTAATTCATGTTCACCCCTGTAATGTTTTAGTTTAAGATAATAACACTGCTAGTTTCCTATGACATCCTATTTCTAAACACCCATGTAATGTTCCAGTATAAGGTAATAACACTGCTATTTTGTAATGTTTCACTCTAGGATAATAACATTGCTAGTTTATTGTCATGTTGATTAATGACTATAATGTTCCAGTATATGGTAATAACACTGCTAGTTTACTGTCATTTTGATTAATGGCTGTAATGTTCCAATCTATGGTAATAACACTACTAGTTTCATATGACATCCTATTTCTAATGCATGTCTACCTCGTGTAATGTTCCAGTCTAGAGTAATAACACTACTATTTTCATATGACATCTTATTTCTAGGATAATAACACTACTAGTTTCTTATGATATCTTATTTCTAATGCATGTCTACCCCTGTAATGTTCCAGTCTATGGTATAATAACACTGCTAATTTCCTATGACATCCTATTTCTAATGCATATCTACCCCTGTAATGTTCCAATCCAAGGTAATAACACTGCTAGTTTACTGTCATGTTGATTAATGCTTGTCTTGTTGCTATTTCTAATACATGTCTACCAAAGAAGAAAGAACAAACCAGACCAACTCAAAACAAGCCGAGCCCAGATTGTTAATATTATTATGTCATAAAAGTACATTATTAATACTCTGTAATAGAAGTACATTGTTAAACAAAAATGAGATCTATAACTGAAATAGTAACAAAGGATAAATCGATCATCAAAGCTTAAAATACATTTCGAAAATCAACTAAAATCTGAAGAGAAACACATAATTGAAGCAAAAGATAAAAAATCTCAAGTCCAAACCAAGCGACGACAACGACAATAAAGATGACGATGATGACGACAATGATGTGGTGAAAGAGGAGTAGAGCTCGAAGATAAAGAGTAGAGCTAAGAGCATCTGATTGAGGTTCGTTCAAGGTTCCAAACAATCCGGAAAAAAAAAATTCAATAGAAGCACGATTTTAGAACAAGAAATCAAAGGTGAAATATTGAAAATTGTAGATGAGAGATGAAGAATATAGTTGGACCTGAGATTGAGCTTCAATGGAAGCTCCTCTTGCTCCAACATCGAGAAAGCACCAGCAAGAAAGGAGAAAATAAATCTGATTTGGGTTTTTGGCAGATTTGGGTTTTTGGCGATTTGGTTTTTTGGGCAAATCTAGACAAATTTGGTTTTTTGGTAGATTTGGACAAATCTGGGCAAATTTGATTTTTCTCTCTCAAATCCATAGTACAAGGGCAATATAGGTATTTTACACACAAATAAACTAAAAAATAGCTATTAAATTTAAAAAATTGACTGCTGTCGATTTTTAGGGTTTTTTTTTTTGGTGTGTTTATAGTTTTTAAATGGTATATGGTTTCTTTATAAGACTATATCTAAGATTGGGTATATAAGTAAATTTGTAAGTATTTTATTCATCAAGAATGTTCAAAGATTGGCATGTTCCTTTCATTACATCTCCTTTACTCATGTCCCGCAAGAAGTTAATTTTGAAGTAAATATTCTAATGTTGTGGAATTGTTGAAGAATATAAGTCATACATCGAAAACTTGACAAAGTAAAGTACAACATATAATAAATTGTTTTATCAATAATTACATCGAGACCTCTTGTGTACAACTCAACAACTGCTGAATATGCAAGTGGTTAAGTAGGGAACAATATTAATGTTGGTAATAATAGGTCGTGGGTTTGTCCCTCTGAAATCCTCCAACTCACTAAGAACATGTTTTGTATGTTTTGTGTGAGCCGCATTCATGCACATCAAATCTGAAACATTCTTTATTCAAGCGGAGACAACTTATCAAGTGAAGGAGAAAAAAAAAATCCTTGGATTTGCCCATTAATTGCTATGCATTAAGACATTTCTGCTTCTTTAATGACTCGTACTCTTTTTTGGAAAGACGTGTGACATGTTAGGCAGCAAGTTAAGCTCAATACTGTATTACCAAACATGAGAGGCTCAATTTACTAATAAGGTATATCATTTGCCAGGAGAGTTCACGAATTATATTTGTTGGCTGATGTCCCAATATAGAAAAACTTCATAATTAATGATGTCCTTTTCCAAGGCAACGAAACTAGGGATTCTATAATTGGCAAGGTTGCAGATATTTTAAAACTCATCATTAGAATTCAAATATATCTTTAAAAGGTAGGGACTTAATGAATTATTCAAGGATTTTTTTTCATTAAGATGAGTATATATGGAAGTAATTTAACATATATAAGAAGTAATATTTTGTAGAATAATTAAAAATAATATACTATTTTTCCATGGCGAAACAAGATCCATTATTTCGCTGCGAAAAGACTCACAACATACCTTTACTATTATGTTTTTCGATACGTAAGCATTAGGTCAATCACAAATAGTTTTTATTATATAAGAATGGAAGAACAATGACATTGCTAGATGGTATGGCGGCTCATGGCCAATATCGTCCTCTAAAATGAGCCCTTCTAATAAATTAGTACCACAATTCACAGATATCAAAAGGCTTGATTGAAGAAGTAAAAACCTAATTCTAGAAAAATCTCAGTCAACAAAAATATATAGAAGAAGTACTCTTTCAGAGGACTAGTCCAACATTCTAAAAAACAACATATATCCCATATATATTCCCTAATTTCCAATATATTTCCTTTAAACGATACACCCCTACAACTCATTCTCGCCTGCCCTTCCATGGCTACAACCTTCATTTCCATGTATATAAACCCTAAATTCTTGAGTATAGTCACATTGCTTCCTCATCTTTCCTATATATAAATCTTATAACTCTACCCCAACTTGTGGCTTCCCAATTTCTCTCTCACAGACCCACAAACACTCAGACAAACATACACACACACATCTCTCTCTCTCTCTCTCTCTCTCTCTCTCTCTCAATGGAACAGAAGCAGGAGGCTGGCTCTTCCGATGGAGAGGCGGTTGTGGTTGGCCCTGAAGGGTCTGTTGATCAAAGTAATGAAAGCGTTGCATCCGTCGACTCATCATCAGCAGTAACTGAAAGCAATCTCAGCCCCTATGCGGCGGAGTGGGACCCTTTTTACTATCAGGCACCTGAAGATGACAGGTGTTGCTATATCACATTTTCCAATGGGTTCCCGCTCACTGAGGACCAAATTATGGATTTCTTCAATGAGTAAGTAGATTATTGTATAATAGTTTATGATTATAAGAGAGATAAAAATCATGATTCATATTTGATATAGATATAATTTATTTATTTAATTGCATTTGTGTGAGCATTACTCTGTTGGAATAAGACCATGAATTTTGCATGTTGTTTGTTGAGTGTGTTTTCTGGTATGGGTTTATTAGACTTGTGGGTTTTTTTCAAATCCTTGTGTGTGTGTGTGTGTGTTTGTGTGTGTAAGAAAAGTTTGGTTGATTGTTTTTTTTTCGGGTGATAATTATTTTATGGTTTATTGCAATAAATTCTTAAAAATATTACACGGGTTTCTTTGTAAGAAAAGTATGATTCGTAGATTAATCGTTTTTTTTTCTTCCGAACAATAGAGTACGGATTAATTTTTTGTTGACTATGATAATTATGTTAAGGTTTCTTACAGAAGAAAATGATTCATGGGAAAATTTAATTCCCGGATTTGTTTGTTGAATGTGATATATTATTGATAAAAAACGGTTTTATTACAAAGAAACCCAAAAAATAATTTATGGGTTTGGTAAAATTAGTTTGATCTTGGATTTGTTTGATATGTCTCCTTCCCATCTGTTAAGATATGGAAAATTATGTTCTATATGAGGTTGCATATATATTTATGTATAATTGATGAGTTTGATATGGGGCGCAGGAGATTTGGTTCATGTGTTGAGAGGGTGTACGTTCATTGCCCGCACCCGTGGGAGGATGCTCTCTTCGGAAAAGTTGTGTTCAATTCAGTTCTGATGCCGGCGATCGTGCTCCGGGGCCAAGTTCAAGTGAAGTTTAAAATTGATCGAAGGCCCCTTTGGTGCAAGAGGTTCGACAGGGGCAGGCGTCGCAACCCAGCATTGATTAATTGACTAATTAGTCTTTAACTTTCAAAATTTTATGCATGGCATAATCGAGTATATGAGTAGCAAGCATTCATCAGAGAATTGCTCTATGACCAGTTTCTTTTTTCTCTTCAGTTCCTTGTCTTGGTTTTCCTTTGGTGATGCCAAAATTGCAAGAACTTTTCGGAAATTGTAGTCTTTTTAGATCTAATTTGACTATATGAATGGAGACTTTTTATGTTATTGGTGTTCGTTTTCAGCATATGCATAACGTGTGTGTATATTGTTCGTGCAAATAATCTCACGGGAGAATATTCGCTTCTAGATCCTTCAACCTTCGATCTTCCTTCTCTCTCTTCCTCGATTCCAGTAAAACAGATTGGAGTAAATAGACCACACCCGGGGGGTGTTGGCCAAAGGCCCTCCGATGCCTAAGTTAGTTCGAGTGTTTGTAGGAAAACAATAGCTAAGCAAAGGGTACGGAGTAGTGTTTATGTAGGGTGTGAACCGGGCGGCCGGAGCCGTGTGTGGTGGCCGGAGCCGTGTGGAGAAAATATGGAGAGTGGAGAGGGAGAAAGAGAGAGCTTCGGGTATTTTTCTCGGGTATTAGGAGTAGGTTTAGATGTACCTTGAATGATGAATGAAGTCATCTATTTATAGGAGCCTCGGGGCTAGGGTTTCGTAGAGAATATGCTGAGTTTATTCTCTACCCAAATTCGTAGGGATCGAGTCGGACTGAGATAATATTTAATTAAATGATATTATCTCTTTTTATGGAGATAATATATGAGATAATGACATTATCTTCTCTTTATTAGGATAATATCTTAATTAATGATATTATCTTATTAAATAAAGATAATATCATGTTAATTAAGATATTTATCCCAATTAATTAATTGGCCAGATAAACTGGTTCAATTAATTAATTAAAAGAGATAATCTTCTTTTCCACGTGGCTTAGCTGTGATTGGAGACGAAAATATCTGCTTCCCACAAATGCCCTCACCAGATGGCGCTTGTGTGGCATGTAGGAGATGAAATTATTTTTTCGGGCTCTCCAAGCGTGTCTGGGCTTTTTGTAGATAGGATTACTAATTGGCGAGGGACGTTCTTGGAGTTGATTCCCAATAGGAATGAGCTTACATTCCTTCTTGACCGAGTTGTCCAACTTATACAAATACAGGGCTTCTCTTCACTCTTTCTTACATTGCAAACTTAACTTCTCTACTTTCTAGCTTGAGAAAGATCTTGGAGAATTTTGTATCTGCTTGTCGAAGAGAGGAGTTGCCGTGCATCCCAAAGTAAGTCGAGCACGTAAATTTTTCTTCGCCTTCTCTTTCTCAAGGCGAGGACCAGTTGGGTAGGACTAGGGCTGGTTGTCGCGTCGTGGATCGGCGCCAAAGACGATTGGTCGGGCGGTGATCACGGGCGGCACGAGCGACGCATCAGGAGAAAGTTGGTGGACCGCCTCGCTAAGGATGTCGATAGATGGAAGCAGTGATGGTTCGAGCCTTGATGATCCTGCCTTCTCGCGGACATGAGGAGTGTTTTGCTAAACTCCCTAAAAGAGGAAGGCGATGTCAAGTCTTCGAGAGCTCAAGCCTGATGAGTTTGGAGATTGTGATATGCTCCGTAAATTAGTCTGTGCGCGATCTAGCTCACTTGTTGAGAGGCAAAGAGATGCGGATGCTCCTTTTTGAAATTCGAGTCGTTTGTACTAGTCGAAGATTGGAAGTCGATCTGGCGCACCGCTCATCCATCTAACCATCATGTTTCAACTGTTGAGTCACGAGCAATCAAGCGTGGAGTTGATTCGACGTCGCAAATTCCTTTGGAAGTGAGGTTGGCGGAGGCTAGGAAAGCAAGAGAGTCATCTGCCCGAACGAAAGGTCCTTCTGCAACTTCAGCGGCTGATCCAAAGGTTGAAAAATCTAGCCCTGTAGGGGATGCGGCGTGTCGATCTGCTAAAGACGCAATTTCTATCAAGTCCATCCTCTGTAGCCGAAATGTTGACCAAATCCGTGTCGGGCGATCTTGGTGCTTTCTCAAGTCTTTCTTTGAAAACAAAGGAAGCAACATTTCTTCCTTCAAAAGGAGGTGGGGCGACGCTGAGGATCAGTGTGGAGCGCTGAGAGTGTGGTCGATCGACAGACGCTGAAGTGCTGCAGCATCGTGATCTCTGCATGCTCTCGGAATAGATGAAGACTTCTTTATCTCTTTTTAGCTTTTGTAGTCCGCTTTCATTTAGAGTAATTGGTCTTGCCTGATCGCCTTCTTTTGTTGAACTTTGGCCGCTTGGTCACTTTACTAAGGAAATTTTTGCTTATTTTTTCAACTTCAATTTGCATAGTGTATTGTGAACCGCTTGAGTGCTTCTCGGGTTGAGGCATGTTTTGCCTACGCCCGCAGACGTGTCAATGAGGGTGGCCCGCTTGGCCTATGTCCGAGACGTGTCGATGAGAGTGACCTGGCGGCCTACGTCCGAGACGTGTCGGCGAAAGTGACTACTTGGCCACGCCCAAGACGTGTCGATGTGTGTGACCCGCTGGCTCTACGCCTCGAGACATGTCGGCGATAGTGGCTCGCTTGGCCTACGCCCGGGACGTGGTCAATGATAGTGGCCTGCTTGGCCTACGCCCGAGACGCGGTCGATGTGTGACCTGCGGCCTACGCCCGAGACGCGGTCGATGATAAGGCCCGCTTGACCTACGCCCGGACGTGGTCGATGTGTATGGCGACCCGCTTGGCCTACGCCCGAGGCGTGTCGGCGAGTGTGGCCTGCTTGGCCTACGCCCGAGACGTGTCAATGAGTGAACTGCTTGGCCTACGCCCAAGACGTGTCGGCGATAGTGGCTTGGCCTACGCCCGGGACGTGTCGATGTGGCGATGACTTGGCCTACGCCCAAGACGGTCGATGTGTGTGTGGCCTGCTTGGCCTACGCCCGCAGACGTGTCGGCGATGGTGACCGCTTGGCCTACGCCCAAGACGTGTCGGCGTGTGGCGACCCTGCTTGGCCTACGCCCGAGACGGTCGATGTGTGTGGCTCGCTTGGCCTACGCCCGAGACGGTCGGCGATGGTGACCCGTTTGGCCTACGTCCAAGACGTGTCGATGAGTCCATGAGTAACATCAAAAGTAACTTGTCTTCAATGAAGGTGAGGAAGGCTTGGTCGCCTGCTTAGAGCCGAGCTGATAGGTGAAGAGCTTCATGGATAGTACCCTTGGAGGTGATGGGTATTTCATTGTCTTAGAACTTCCTTCCATTGAAAGATGATGAAAGGTTCGTCTTCCACAACTTGGTAGCTAGTGACGGCTTAAGAGACGGAAGTCGCCTGCTTGATCTTTCTCTTTGCCTCGGGTCGGGCTTCGGCTTTTGAGCCACTAGGATCGTGTTGATCCATATGACCTTTTTCGCTGAGGTTCATCATAGCCATGTCACAATCCTGATTTGCTGGATAGCCCTCCTTATGGCGAATTCTGCAATGGCCGCTCTCGACTAGATCTTCAAGGTGCCTTTTCCAAAGCGAACAATGCTTGTGTAATGACCATGCCCTTCATGGAATGTGCAGTATCGTATCCTTCTTGGTTGGGTTTTTTAAAGGCGATGGTTTCTTCAACCAAGGCATGTCTTTACTTGGGCCAAGATCCGTGTATCGGATAGTGAACTTGGTGTAGCTCTCCGCCAAGCACCTCCCGAGGCGTGATCTACGCTTTTGCCGTTCTCTTGGCGTGCTCGCCACCTACTTGATCAGCCTTCTTCGTGGCGATCCTGGCCGTCGCCCCATAATGCGAAGGCTCGCTATAGCGAAGACTTCTACCAGTGTTTGACGAGGATAGATGGTCACTCGCGACATGCTCACATCTGGCAACTCTCTTGAAGGCGTATGACGCAATTTGGTCATCACATCCTACAATGTTTGCCCTCTCCGCTTTGAACCTCTTGATGTAGTCTCACAGGATTCATTGAACTTTGTGCAAAGGTTGAACAGATGATCTGGAGTTCTTCTTGATCGTCCGATAAGAAGTGTATTCTTTAGTGAAGACATAGGCAAGCTCCTTGAAACTATTGATCGACCCAGATGGCAGGGTGTGGAACTGGTGCTGTTCCTCGCATAAGGTCATTAGAACGCTTGCACATCAGTGCATCGTCGGCCTTGTGGAGGATCATAACACTTTTGAAGTGTTTTAGGTGGCTCTCGGGATCGAAATCTCCCTTGAAATGCGTAAACGAAGGCATTGAGAATCGCCGAGGAGTAGCCCGCTCGATTTCTGTGGGTGAAAGGAGTAGAGATCGCTCGTCCATCTCTCTTACGTAGTGCATCCCGAGGTTCCCGCTAGTCTTTAAGTCTCAAGTCGGTCATTCAACAAGCTTCTCAACGCCTTCGCGCGCATTGCTGGTCGATCACGCTGGCGACTTTTGCGATTCGGGCGATGATTGACCTCTCGTTGGTCCGCGGGTCGGTCCTCTCGTCTCCGCCTAGAGAGGCGTGTTGGTGGATCGCGCTGCGAGGATTTTCGCGCTTGACGGCGAGCAGTGGAATGCCTCTCTTCACAATCCTCATTGCTATGGTTATCGGGTTGACCTCCCGGGGCCTAGCCTTTCGAATATTTCTTCGCGAGTGGGCAATGAGCGCCTATCTTCACGATCCTCATTATGCGTGATTGTCGCTTGATCTCCCGAGCCTAGCCTTTGAAGCACATTTCCCTGCGGGCCCAAGCGAGCACGGACGCCAAGTCGTGGGCCGAGCCTTTCTCGCACGTTGCTTTGCGCGTGGCTTGCAAATGCTTGCGGCATGTCGCAAGCCTGATCACGTGGTTGTACATCGCTTGTCTGCCGCCCCGCCGACCCGCTTGGTGCCCGCTGAACCGCCCACCGATGCGTTCGTCTATTCTTCTCTCTTCGCCTGGTTGTCCAAGGCCAAGATTTTGAGCCATGCTTATTTGATTAATGAGCTGCCTCATAAGAGCATTTTGGTCGCCCATTCTCCGAGCTAGCCGGGTCGACTCGGGTTGAGATCTGCTTGACTTTGTGGATCGGGAGGAGAGAAACATGTGGAGCCCAATTGCACATGGCCTAGGGTTTCATTGGACGTGTACCCAAAAGCGTGCGTCGAGCGTGGAGGCAATGGAGGGAACGCTTGAAGTTGCTCCAAGACCGGGCCTAAATCGGTGGTGGTAACGAGCCCACCTTGATGGGAGGGTCCACCATGTTCGCGGCAAGGCCACGGAGGTTGCTAGATCCGGCCATGCGGGTCCGGTAGGTGGCACGGTGGCGAGAGGTGGTGGTGCCACCATGTCGATCGCGGGATCGTGGGTGGAATGGCTTTGGGCCATCTCGGATCGAGCCGCGGCGGTTTTGCTCTAGTGCGTTTGCTTCCAACCATGGTTGTTTGGAAGGCTTCGGTAGATTGGAAAATAGGAGGAACGGATTCCTTGAGCACGCGTTGAGTATAACTCGTGCTTCAATGAAAGCACCAAATGTTCGTGCAAATAATCTCACGGAGAATATTCGCTTCTAGATCCTTCAACCTTCGATCTTCCTTCTCTCTCTTCCTCGATTCCTGAAACAGATTGAGAATAGACCACACCCGGGGGGTGTTGGCCAAAGGCCCTCCGATGCCTAAGTTAGTTCGAGTGTTTGTAGGAAAACAATAGCTAAGCAAAGGGTACGGAGTAGTGTTTATGTAGGTGTGAACCGGCAGCGGAGTTGTGTGGTGTATGAGCCGTGTGGAGAAAATATGAAGAGTGGAGAGGGAGAAAGAGAGAGCTTCGGGTATTTTTCTCGGGTATTAGGAGTAGGTTTAGATGTACCTTGAATGATGAATGAAGTCATCTATTTATAGGAGCCTCTGGCTAGGGTTTCAGAGAGAATATGTCGAGTTTATTCTCACCCAAATTCGTAGGGATCGAGCCTCGGACTGAGATAATATTTAATTAAATGATATTATCTCTTTTATGGAGATAATATATGAGATAATGACATTATCTTCTCTTTATTAGGATAATATCTTAATTAATGATATTATCTTATTAAATAAAGATAATATCATGTTAATTAAGATATTTATCCCAATTAATTAATTGGCCGATAAACTGTTCAATTAATTAATTAAAAGAGATAATCTTCTTTTCCACGTGGCGGTTGTGATTGGAGATAAAATATCTGCTTCCACATATATATATATATCAGCCCCAATCTCTTGGATCACAGGGGTCCAAGAGATTGTGGTCACCCACCGTTAGATGTTAATTCAACGGTTTAAAAAAGTTTCTTAAAAGGAGTGCAAGAGTGAGTAAACTGTTGAATTTACATCCAATGGTGAGTAACAACAAATCTCTTGAACCCCTGTAGTTCAAGAAATCGGGACTTATATATATATATATATATATATATCAATTCAAGTGAAGTTTAGGTTTTAAAATACGTTGATATTTTCTCTAGAAATTTCTCTAGAAAAAAATGTTTTCTTTTGTTATAAAACTAAGTATACCCTTTTCTTAATTATGTGAATTATATATATAAGTCTCCTTCTATTGAGGGACACCCTTTAGGGTCTGCTACGAATTTTTTTCAACGATCCAAATATCTAGTTTTTAAGTCTACATTCATAGATTATCCTTTAAAAAAAAATTAGACAAATCAAAAACCGTTTTGATATCCAATTGTGTCCTACAAAATCAATGAACACGATACTCCAAGAAAGTACTAAAATTTAAATAACTCAATTGGGTGATCAAATGATATCGGATTCAAATTTTTTATTTTTTTTTGTAGAGATGATCATTAAATGATTATCTAAAAAATAGACGGTTTGGATTAGTGAAATATAATGTGAAGTGAGCCCAACAAGAGGATCCCTCAAATGAGCTTATTTGAGGGATCTCTCAATGGACATTCTCTAATAAATATTTAAGTTAATGATTGATTACATACTTCTAATTTCGGCCGTTGGATTGCATCTAAGAGACTTCCAACACATTTATTGAATGCAATCCAACGGCCAAGATTAGAAGCATGTAATTTGTACGGAGTCCTTCATCAAGCACCTAAATAATTCAGCGCTTTCCACTAGGACTCAATTTGGTTTACTCTCTTCCCCTTTTCGTCACCAAATTTCGAATTTAGTCATTGCTAATGACTGCTTAATCTTTTCCAAAGCCATGCCTGTGGCTACTAGAAAAGTTATAACGATCCTTGAGGCTTTCTCTGAAGCCTCTGGCCAACGTATTAATTTCCATAAGTCTACCATTTATTTTTCTCCCAAAGTTCCCTCAAATGTCAAAAACAATATTAGTACTATCATGCAAGTCCAACATAGAACCACTATTGGTAGATTCTTAGGTATCCACAATATTATTTTATGGAAAGATCCCCAAAATGCTAGGGAGTTAATTGATAGAATCCGCTCAAAGTTTGCTGGGGGGAAAGCTAATACCCTCTCTAGGGCCGGGAAACTGACCCTTATTAAGTCTAATATGTCTGGTATGCCTAATCATGTGATGTCCTGCTTTAGATGCCCTCCTCATGTGATTAAAGAAATGAACAAATGTTGCAGGACCTTTTTTTGGGGTAGGGATGGTACCTCTCCTATCTCTTGGAAGGATGTGGCCTTCCCAAAGACCTTGGAGGCTTAGGGGTCAGACTTGCTAATCGATTTAATCTTGCTGCTCAAGCTAAGCTTGGGTGGAAATGCCTTACTGACCATTCTAATTGGTGGGTTAAAATTGTTTCAAAAGTATCTCAGACATGAGAATTTCTTTACTCTCAAGAAAAAAATAAAATCATTTTGTTGCTTGGAAATCTATTTTGGATGCAAAACATGTTTTACGCAAAGTTCTTAGGTGGGTGGTGGGAAATGCTGGTTTCATCTTTTTTTGGACCTTCCACTGGGTTTTGCCTTTCCCTCTCCTTGACCTAATTCTTGAGCACCAAAAAGGTCCCTTGAATCTTGACCAGAAAGTTTCAGACTTCATTACCAATAACAACTGGGACAGAAATAAACTCTCTCAAGTTTTAGATGATGATTTAGTTGACAAAATCTTAACAGTTCCTCTTCCTATCTCTAATATGTAGGATCAAATGGGTTGGCTCCCCAACCCTAGTGGCTCTTTTACAGTGAAAAATGCATACAATATTCAAGTCTAGGGGCATCCTTCCTACCCTCAAGCTCATCTTCTAAAGAAAATGTGGAAACTTGATATTCCTCCTAAAGTGCAAATCTTTGCCTGGATGCTTATTAGAAAAAGACTTCAAGTGAGGGCTAGACTTCATAGATTTATGCCTCATCTTTGCCCTAACTGCCCTCTCTGCCAGAACTAGCCCGAGACCATTCAACACCTTTTTGTGGATTGTAGCTTTGCTAGGAATGTTTGGGGATGCTCCTTTGTTTTCCCTTCCCTTCCTTCATAAGCTTAGTGACGTTATTAGTTAGTTATTATCGTTGGATTGCACTACTCAAAACCCTCGTCTGGATCACTTGTCCAAAGCTCTTCTCATATGCTAGAAAATTTGGGAAGCCATGAATAACCTGATGTTCTGTGATTCTCTGCATCACCCTGCTTGTTGCTTTCATGCCACAGCCACTGTCGGTACAGACTATTGGCAGCTTAACTATTTGGTCAAAAAGAAAAATGATATCCCTATGGTGATTGAGTGGCACCCCTCCTCATACATGTTGGATTAAAATTAACTTTGATGGGTTTATCATTAATTCTCAAGCTTTCACAGGTTTTGTCATCCGGAATAGTTATGGTCATGTGCTTCTGGTTGGTTCCATCAACATTGGTGAAAACTCCATAAATGTGGCTAAAAGTGTTGCTCTTCGGGATAGTCTCGCTACTGTCATCAATAGAGGTTGGGGTCAAATGGTGGTTGAAGGTGACTCTAAACTTGTTATCAACAGTGTCCTTAAAAAAGTTTCTCCCTCTTGGAGTATCCAACAAATTATTCAAGATATTTGGCACTTTAACTCTTCTGTAGCTTATGTTCGCTTCCAACATGTGTTTAGAGAGTCAAACTTCACAGCGGATGCGATCGCTAAGCTGGGCCATGGGCTCTCTTCGCAAGTTTACTGGGAGCTTGGTCTTCCCTTATCAATTTGCTCCCGCTTTTATTTCGACCTTTTTGGGCATTCATGTCTTAGGTGCTTCGTTTTGTAATTTCTTTTTCTGCATAAAAAAAACCTATCCTTAACATAAATTACTTATTGGAGAATCTAACTCTATTGATGACATGTATATAAAATGTTTTAGAAAACTATAATTGTTCTTCTTTTTTCTAAAATTGTCATTGGTACTTCTTTTGGGACCATATGTAGAG
Organism: Prunus mume; assembly: GCF_029339155.1. Classification (NCBI taxonomy): domain Eukaryota; kingdom Viridiplantae; phylum Streptophyta; class Magnoliopsida; order Rosales; family Rosaceae; genus Prunus; species Prunus mume. Next base: position 17,241,324 of record NC_142702.1, read on the forward strand.
GTGTCAAATGGGCAATACTGGGCAAGCTCATCCTATTTAGAGTCGACCCATTTAATAAAAGGGTTTCAAGTGGGGGGAGGGGTTTGTGGGACTAGGTTTTGGGTTCCGTGGTGGGTGGCGGGAGGAGAGGGGAATGGTTTAGGGGTACGTGGTGGAGGGAGATCGGTTTTTTTTTTTTGGTTACTTTTTAAATTTTATTTTGTTTATATGTAGTTTTTTATGTTTTTATTTTTATTTTTAATTATTAGAATATTCGGTTATGTTTTTATTTATGTGAAGGTGGGCTCTATTTGCCACGTCATCAAATTAATAGACTTTTGGATAGAGTTGACGCAGGGGAAAAGTGGGTCACCAAACCTCAATGAAGGGATGAAAGTGAACCATTTTGAGTTTGGAGGAGGGGGGCGTTTGGCAAAGTAGGATTTGACCAAAGTTTCAGGGAGCATTGGTATAATTAAGCCTATATAATATGTGGCTGCCTTATTAACTCTGCCTAATCCACAAGAAATTATAGAGTGATACAGTATCTTACCACGTCAGCTCCTCCATTCAAAATTTGCTACGTGTCTTAGTTTTTTTAACAAATGGATTTAACCTTATTTTTATCTTTAAAATTAGAAGAAAAAGAAAAGCCAAGTAATCACCTCCCTGAACAACAGCGCCCCCACCCTCAACTGCCTGCCATGGAAATCTATCAGAAGGTTTGAGACTTCTTGACCTTCTAACCTGTATATTCTTGGCCTTGCAAGACCATAAAGGGTTCAACAACAAACCCATCCCTCAAGCCTCCATTTCATGTTTAAGGTTGTATTGAGAAATTAAGGTGAAAGAGATATGAAATATGGGAAAAAGATAAATGAGCGACATTCAGTGCAGGCAGGGATGGGGGGACATTGTTGGTGAGGAATAGGTTGTTAGAGCTGCTCTTTCTTTTTCTATTTCCAATTCTTTTATTTTTTAAGTTGAAAATGTAAAAATAGATTTTTAAATTTAGATGTATAAAGATTTTTAATTGTTTTGAAATAAAAATATAATATGTGGAAGATTTTAAATTGAAGTATCACGAGCTGACATGGTGATATCCGTAGTATTCTATAACTTCTCCTAATCCACGACCAAATGGCATTTGAAAACCCGTATCGATAATTTTCTTTAATTAATTAAAAACTTTTCATGAGGGCAATGATGTGCACACAAAGTTACTGATGGTTCTAGTACTTTTTGAGTTTACTATATTTAATCATGTAGTCTAATTGGGTTTCTATATAATTTTTTATTATAGAAAAAGTGATAGTAATTTATATATATAAAGCAAAAGGCAGAGGATGGTGAAACATTCAAAATATCAGAAACTGCCCTTGGTTAATTCCAACATTAAGAGTTGAAATTATTAACTAAATGAGGATAATATGATAAATTCACATTTATTTCATATTAAAAAAATAAAAATAAAACCAAATCAAATAATAGGTCATACTTTTATGGAACATAACTTTCCGTATTTTCTTTTCTTAATTCTAAAAAAAAAAAGAAAAAAAAAACAATTGGCACATGCTCACACATGTGCCAAGGGGCTAGTTATTGATAAAACAGAATAAAATACAAAGTAGCCATCGTGCAGAATATGGGTACAACGTCTATAATGACATGTTGAGAGTGTTTGTCCCACATTGAAATGTTAAGGGACCTAGCCTAGGTTTATAAGGAGTTGGGCTACTCCCCTTATTGTCAATTGGTTTTGAGGTGGAACCTCAACTTCCTTCATGGTATCAGAGCAAGGCTTCACGTGTTGGGCCCAACGGCCATACATGTTCCCACGTCACCCAATATGTATTGTTCATGTGTTAGGCTTGAAAGTTCACAACATGTGCGGGGGCGTGTTGAGAGTGTTTGTTCCACATTAAAATGTTAAGGGACCTAGCCTGGGTTTATAAGGAGTTGGGCTACTCCCCCTATTGCCAATTGGTTTTGAGGTGGAATCTCAACTTCCTTCAACTACTTATAAGTCCTTGCTAGGTTTCTCAACTTTTCAATGTGGGACTCTTTACCTTCACATTCTCACACGCCCTCGCACGTGTGGCGAATTTTCAAGCTTAACACGGGGACAACACATTTTGGGTAACGTGGGCCGTTGGGCTTTCACACGTGGGCAACCCGCTCTGATACCATGAAGGAAGTTGAGATTCCACCCCAAAATCAATTGGTAATGGGGGGAGTAGCCCAACTCCTTATAAACCCAGGTTAGGTCCCTTAACATTTCAATGTGAGACAAACACTCTCAACATGTTGATTTGATCTTTAGAGAATTACGCCTAAACCAAAAAAGACTTAATTCTTTATTCAGTAGCCAGAAACACCTGTAATCAGACTTACAATACAGATTCATCGCGCAATGGCATAAATGGTAAAAACTAAAATACAAAACACATCAAACTTCTAAAGAGTTCTTGAGAATTATTAGACGAACACAAACAAAGAAACAAGATCACCGCTCCACATCCTCTTTGGCAACTGAAGAGACTCATAACACCATACTGGCTAAACCTCAATCCATACAATTTGAAAATTTCCGTTTTTGCAACTCCAAAATCTGAACTAGAGCCAAATCCTTGTATATGTGGGCCAAAACAGCAACTATATCATGAAGAAAATGGTGTTTCGCGGTAATTGCTTCAACAACACAAAACAAACCATCATAGCAACCGATGCTACCCTCATTAACGTCGACGATGTCGCTTCCGCCGAGATAGAGAGCACCGACAGCCACTCAAGACCCTTGTCTATCTCCAAATCACATATTGAAATGAACCACAAAGATTTGAAGTAGATCTGAAGCAAAAACTCCAAATCTGCAACAACAAAAAAACAAAACACACACGCACACACACAACAATGCACAACCCGAATTATCAAACGATCATTATGAGGGAAGATAATACCTTGCTCTTTCTCCTCGCTGGGTAATAGGCTCCCATCTAACCTTTGACATCTTTGGCATGTGCTCTCGTTCAGCACTAAAGACCTGATGGGCATAAGAACCTACAGAGTGCTTCAGAGAGCATTAGAATGTACCAGCCAAGGTAGTATTGACAGGACCCGCCCCAGATTCCCTCTCGAAATCTATGACGAACCTTGCTTCCCATCCGCCAACTAACTTTTGACAAACCCACCTTACTAAAATGCTTTTTAACCCCAATTTAAAAGGATAAACTAATTGACCTTTGCCAAAACTTTCAGTCGATACTGTCGACTATCCCTATGGTTTCAAGCTAAGAAAAGTATTGGGTTGTGTAGAGGAGAGGGAGACGAAAATTTTAGAACAAATTTCGTTGGATTGGGTTGCCGGACGGAGATGAATTTGTCACCTGAAAAAGAGGCATCACGGTGGTGAAAATGAGAAGAGAGAGAGAGAGAGAGAGTGACGACCCGCGGGAGAAGAAGAAGAGAAATAAGGTTGGGTGGGGGTACTGTAGCAAATGTACTGTAGGGGTACTATTTGCTATAGTAACAAATTTTAAAACTCTGTTTCCGTCCTTTTTGTTTCTATACCTTTACACGTTCGTTACAACTTGGAACTGAGCATGCTGCCTGTCTACAAACTCATATTGGCGAACTCTACGCAACGGTGCCACTCAATTCCCCAAAATCATTTAGGATAAAAAAGTGACTAAAGTACCTGTACCCCAAAGACAAAATTGTAATTTCACAATTAAATAATTAAATAAACCCTTAAATTGGGTCAGGATGTTACAAGTTCGCCACTAATAGTGGAGATCATGTTGATCTGTGTCTTTAGTAAGGAGGTTGTGCAGGTTGGGTGTTCACATACTTGTCGAGTTTTGCTTCCCAAATGAGACACTTGATGATATTGCGAAGGCAAATATTCTACACAGTATTTATCTTGTGCTAGTCCTAGCCTTCTACACAGAGTTTAACTCTTCTTGTGTAAAATATGTTTACACTGAATCAATGAAATCATTCGAGAAGGCAAATATTCTTCAAAGATGATAAGAGTCATCCTCAAGATAAAATCCTACCTCAACTTCAAGGCTCTTCATTATCAGCTTATAATTATCCCATACGTATGTATTTTCCATATGTATTATCTTCCCATGTTTAAATTTTTTTTTTCCATAAATTAATCATTCATTTTTTGTTTTTGTAGATTCAAGGTTCACTTGCCTATAATTGGTGAATTTGTTGTGATTTTTATGGTTCTAAATACACACTTATGAAACCCATCTATGTTCTATACGGTTCCATTGCTATTCAAAACTGGAATCATCAAATTAGGATTTTGGGTGCTCATGAATTGCTTGTAGATGTAAAGAATATGTTGGCAATTGCAAATAGGGTCCTTTTGTTCTTCTTTTTTTGCCAGAGGGTCCTTTTTTATTTTTAAATTTTTTTTCCAAGAGGTTCCTTTTTTATTCATCAAGTAAAAGAAGATATTTGTTATTGCTATCCGTGTTTATTTTTATAGTTTTTTATAAATAAAATTTGGCATTTGGGCACGGTGGGGAATTCTGTATCTAAATTGAAAACAATATTATTATCACTTGTCAAATGGGTGAGATGTAAAAGACTATAGAATTAGTTTTTTAAAGATATAATTCTTATATGTCTCTGCATTTGTTACATTCCTACGTATCATTCCCATTAAAAATAGAGAGGTTCCTACAATTTACAAATGAACGTCTCCTCATTTAACGAAAAGAAAAAACTAAGACGTTTTGCATTCCATAGTCTTCTTGGTTTTCTTCGAAAATGAAATAGAAATAAGATTCCTACATATATCATTACATAAAAACATTCCACCTTGTCAATGGCGGAGCTATTGGGGGTTAGTACTATAAATTCAAGATTATATGAGTTATATTTTAACTAATATTGTAATTGACGCTTAAGAAATAATGGGATTTTCATGGAGTTTTTGGGGGCCACGGCCATGGCAGGCCTGCATGTGGCTCTGCCTCTACACCTTATAGTCATTGACTTGTGTGAACTGCCTAATATTCGATAGTCTTTCTTTATTTATGAACATGAGTAATTGACCTAACTAATTGAAATTTCTAGAAACACCAAGTTTGAGTCGCAAATGTTATAGCAATTGCCTCAATAACTTTAGATTAATTTTCTAGGAACGAAACTAAGAAAATTAATATTCAGTTGATTAACCATAAAATTATCCCACCACCGTATAACTTGCTCCACCACAGCTCAGCCTCTGCTGCTGGCTGCACCACCATGTCGCCTCTGGCCGCAATCACTCCTGATAAGTTTCGTCAATTTTCTTAATTGAAAAATTGATAATGAGGCAATCATGTCCACACACGAAGTTTCTGATGGCTCTAGTTAGGGCTCGTCAATGGGCCGGGCGGGCTAGCCCGCCCAAATTTAACGGGCTTGGGCCGGGCCGGGCTTTAAAGAGAGAGAGAAAATATTGGGCAGGCCGGGCCAATTTTTAGAAAATTCAAAGCCCAAGCCCAACCCATAGGTCGGGCTTGAGAAAGCCCATTGGGCCGGGCTGGGCTAAGCCCAACGGGCCGGGCCGAAACGGGCCTACTTCATTCGAAAAAAATCATAAACTTAATCATAAGGGCATTTTAGTCTAAATTTGAGATTAAACTCACTTAATTCCAATATTTTCACATCAAACCAAATTCATAAAATACTCAATAAAGTCACACAACTTAATAAGATTTTCCACAAAAATAATAAAACAAAGTATTATTTTTGAGGTTATTACATAATTAGACCATAATACGTTTTAAGAAATAATTTAAAAAAATAATAAGTATCAAAAAGATATTTTTTTTAAAGGATGGTATAAATAAATATGTAAATGTTTGGTGATGTGTTCAAGAAAAACATGATTATATTTGGTGGTAGTAGTATGATTATGTTTCGTGATATGATTATGTTTAGTGATATGATATATTGTTCATCTTATTTATATATATATATATAATTGTTGTATTAATAATTGACACAAATTAATGTGCTAATCATCCAATTATAAACTAGGAATGAGTAAAGAAAAGTAAATGAAATGAAACAAATTATATATGTGATTTAAGTGATATAATCCTAATCCTAAACTCTTATTTATACATAATTATATATCTATGCGGGCCTAACGGGCCGGGCTTTTGTGGGTGGGCCGGGCTTTCTTGGGCTTAATCGGGCCGGGCCTATGGGCCGGGCAGACACCTAAGCCCAGCCTAGCCCAAGGCGGCGGGCCATCTCAAAGCCCATAACGGGTCGGGCCGGGCTTTTTCCAATGGGCCGGGCGGGCCCCCATCGGCCCATGAGCCCGCGGGCCAAATGATGAGGCCTAGCTCTAGTACTTCTTGAGTTTACTATGTATTTAATCATGTAGTCTTTTATATATATATATATATATATATATATATATATATTATAGTGAAGCCAATATACAACCACCATAGATAGTAACGTTCGACCTTTTGCATTGTTCATTGTCTTCCTCTATGTCCATCCATGTATGATGCGCACATGCATCTTAATTCCGATGGCTCTAATATTCTTTGAGTTTACTATAATTAATACTTCAGTCTTTTTTAATTGTCCAAATTGATATTTACATAATATTTATTTTGGCTTCAGTGTATCTATATAAAACATAAAGTCAAGACCGTCACCTCTGACCAGAAAAAAAATAAATAAAAATAAATAAAAAAAATAAATCCCCCTTTCAACTTCCTTTGCAATGTTTATTATCTTCTCTCCATGTCTCTATATGTATATATATGTGTGTGTGCGCCTTCCTTTGTACTGACGTACTAATTCGGCATCATTAGTTGAAAAATTTGTATTCTGCAATGGCGAGCAGATTTGGTATGTTTCGCTACTACCTTGCCCTCTCAAAATTTCCTTTGCATAAAATCATGACCGGCATTTGTCTTTTGATTTCCAATAGAGTAAAATGTTAAATAAGTATAATTTGAATGAATCATTTATCAAATATTTCGATTTTTTTCCTTTCTTATGATTTTTTTAGTATAAGCGATAGTCTAAAATACACGGGAAGGGGGTTTGTCATACACACGCACACAACTAAGATTCCATAATGACTCGAACATGAAACTTTTAGTCTGCAAGTCAAGACCCTTTTGCACTGGGCTAGATGCCGTTACCCTTTTCCTATTATTTAGATCATGTTTATCAATTTGGTTTCACTTGAAGCTTTCTGCCATATAATTTTCTTCTGCTTTTGTAAAGATATTGCAGTGACGAAACCATACAGAAGAGACTCTCCACCACTTCACTTTAAGTTGGAAATAAATTCATACTCCTCCTTATTGACGACGCTAGCAAAAAAGTACGAATCTAAAGTGTTTGAAGCTGGCGGTCACACATGGTGGGTTTTTTCAGTCATCCACTAAATTAGCTTTTTTTTTTTTTTTTTTTTTCCTTTAATCTTTTACATGCATTTCCCACTTAAATAAGGATGCTGATCAAGATATTGCCTAGCTAATTTCTCTTTTTAAAAAAAAGAAAAAAAGAAACGGATCTCTTGTTTTTTATTTTCTTTTTGCTTTTACATGGACTTGCGTTTGGATTTGGGCTCACTTTGCATTGTATTCAAGGATCGTTTCTTACAAAAAGATCAATGAAATAAAAAACTATGCAACCATTTGATTATCATAACAAGATTTCATTGTTTACCTGAAGTACTATGTTCACCTATTTATTATCATAATTAGAGATCTTCATAAACTTCCATTTGGCTAATTGTTTGTAATTGATCAACAGATTAATGTTCTAAAACATCAACATTAACACGAAACTTTTCACTGTATTTAGGGAAATCTGGAGATATATAATTTAGTTGTAAGTCTGTGTTGCAGGAGGTTGGCTGTTTACCCAAGTCAAATGATAAATGGAGAGAAGTACATCTCCCTCTACTTGGCAAAGGCGAAGACAAAGAATAATGGTATTATTAACTCTGTGGTGTCAGCTCTTAGGGGGCAGGCGGAGGTTTATGCTACTTTTAGATTGTCTGTATTTGATCACCACCAAAAGAATTACTTTACCGTCGAAGGTAAAGTCTCTGATACGTATTCTATGTCTGATTTGCATAAACACGTGATTTGAATGCTGCAGATATTTATAAATAAATAAATTAATATATATATATACGTACATTAAATGAAGAACATATTTTGGGCGACGTGAGAGTATGTTAGCCATTGGGCTCAACGACGTGTGAATAGCACGCTCTGATACTATCCCACTTAAAATCAATTGGCAATGAGTGGAGATGGCTAATAATATTTGTACTCAACTAATTTTGAATTTGCGCTATGTTTGTACAGATAAGGCCGGAGCATTAAGCCGATTTGAGAGTGGGACTGAGATAGGTTTTGCAAAATTTCTTCCCCTTCATACTTTCCAGCGCCATTCAGAGGGATTCATTTCGAATGACTGCTGCACATTTGGGGCCGAGGTCTTCGTCTCTACGAATAAAAGGACACTTCACAGGGAATCGCTTTCCCTCGAGACACCTGCCATTCGCATGCGTACTTTCCGTCGTGATTTGGGACAGTTCTCCACACAATTTGACATGGAGTACGCATTTCCACAATTGATCATTGTTGGAGGAAGAAAATGGTATGCACAATCATAGTCGAGTATTTTATGTTGTCAGACAATTTTGACTACCATACAAATGTAGGTTCTCACCCTTAAAAGATTGGTATTTTTTTTTCTTTTGGCCGGGATCATTACCTCTTCTTTTTTTTCTACTAATTATGTAGGCAGTTATGTGTTTATCCGAAAGGGTACGGGAAAGAGAGGAACAAGTCACTATCACTTTACCTACGATCGGCCGACGATTTGGACACGCTTCCCAGTGTTTATGCAGAATTCAAGGTTCGGGTAATTGATCGATCCCTTAAGACGCACAATACTGAACGGAGAGGTAATTCACTTAACACATATTTTTGGTCATCTTCCTGATTATCTACTACTCATCAGCTCATTGGCCTCACTTGTAATATCTCTAATTTTCTGTTTCAGGCAACCACTGGTTCTCGTCCTCAGACTGCATTTCTGGTTGGCCAGATTTTATGCCGTTGCGAACTCTAAAGGGGTTCCTTAAGGGTGATATATTATCTGTTGAAGTTGAAATGCTGGCTGTGTCTACGTCGTTGTGAGACAGCAGAGAGATGGTTTCCATCTTTGGAATTGTGTTTGAAGCCCTTTCTGAATTATATATTGTGTGTCAATTTTATCAGTTACCTTTTAAGTTTTTGGATTGAATATGAATAAGAAATAATAATGTTTTGATTTGGAATAAAAGTAATTAGCAGAGTGTTTTGTTGTTAGAACTGTGTACGCTAGCTGGTGTACCGCTTGTAATCCACACAAACAGACGAAATAATTTTTTAAAAAAAATGGTAGCAGGTGTATTTTTGTTGGGGTGAGCACTCTAACATAGTTATCAGTTATCTTGGATTCTTCTATGGTGTATTCTTTATTTATTTTAATTTTGAGAAAAATGGTAGCAGGTGACCAAACTAGTACCTAATGACTCTGCTGACCTGCCATTCGCATGGTAGCAAATTTTGAAAAAGCAAATACTTAATGAATTTAAAAGGAAGTGGGCTCACACAAAATTAGAAATTGAATTCCAGATTTTGGAAGTATTCAATTCTTAAGTGGAATGTGGTATTCTAATTCGTTGAGATTCAACCCATTAGGAATTCATCTTTTTTATCCATTATATCCGCATACAAATTTAAAATTTTCAAATTTGTCATCTACTTTAACCCAACAACGAGGATATTTTAGTAATTAGTATCACTCCAACCCCAATTCTATATGGTTTAATAAGTAACTTCAATAGGAATATGGAATCTAACTCTCCTCAATCTATATGGTTTAGTAAACAACTTTAGTAGGAATCCGGAATCTAATTCTCCTCAATCCAACTCTTCCTCAATTTAATTCCTCCTAATCTGATTATGGATTAGTAAACATGCTATTAGTGCAGATAAGTCGTATTCAAAACTAGTCGTCCAATACAAATATGAGTGATTAAGAAGATTTTTAGAATAAAAATGAAAAATCATTTTCTCCCAAAGAACACTCTCTCTCTCTCAAAACACAGAGCCAAACTTTGCAAATATGAATGATTAAGAAGATGAAACTTCAAATCATTACACTCATATTTCTAAACTGATTCTCCATTGAAGCACATGAAAACCTTAAGTACAAGATGAAGTTATTATCCATTGAAGGGCACTAGGCAAATAAGAGTAAAAACTGCAAATGTTAGGCAGCACGAAATGCAATGCATGTACTAGTCAACTGAGAGTAGAAACTTCAAAATTTTAGAATGAATGCAATGCACATATGCATGAATGATTTACCTGAATTAAGGACAATTAAGTAAAGTGGGCCCGATATCTATCAAATGTTGGCTACATGAGATTGGTCACGAATTTCTAGAGAAGAAAACTCACACACAAAAGTTTAATTATAACAAATAATGTGGTCTCCTTTTTAAAGGTTCAATTATTACTATTTGGATAATGTACTTTTTCCTGGCCGGTGCATCTTAGTTAAGCCACATGGATATACATGTACACCTGGCTCTGGAACTATTAATCTGACTTTATGGAGTCTTCTTTTAATTGACTTTCTCTACACTTTCTCCATCTTTATATGTGGCTGTCTTAACTCTGTCCTAATCCACGATCAGTCAGCATTTCTGCAACTGCAATGGCGAAATTTGGTATGTTTTGCTCATATCTGAATTCTCAAGTTTCCTTCTCATAGAATAGAATTAATAATTTGCTTCGTTTTGCCATGAATTTCTTCTGGTTTTTTGAAGATATTCCAGAGATGAGAGAATACAAAAGAGAGTATCCACCAGAGCACTTCATCGTGGAAATAAAGCCATACTCCTTGCTATCAAACACCAAAGCAGAAAAGTACGAGTCTGGTGTCTTTGATGCTGGTGGTTACAGATGGTACGTTGGTTTCTTTACATCTCTTTTCTTTTCTGAAAGCTGCTTTAATTATCTGCTTTCCTTTTTCTTTCTTTTTTTCTTTTTAAAAAAAACTGCCTAGCTAATTTCTCAGCCAAATTAATATCATTTTGACTGATATTTCTCAGCTACTGATCTAGCTAATTTTATTTTGATCTCAGTTTTAATGGTTAAACTGAATGGTTTGATTGAATTTTTTTATTTACTGAAATGAAATTAGCCTTATTTTAAAGAGAGACATTAAAAAAACTGTAATTTGTGTTGCAGGAGGCTATCACTTTACCCAAATTACGAAACAACAAGTAAGAAGGGTTACATCTCCCTCTTCTTGGTATTAATAGGGAGTGTGTCCGGGAAGCAGTCGCCGGCCGAAGTTTATGCCACTTTTAGATTGTTTTTATACAAGAATACACCTGAAACACAGGAATACTTGACCATAGAAGGTGAAACTCTCTGCAACATATCTGATTTATCTGCTCATAGTTGACTTAACTATATGTCTATAGTTATGTATGTACATAAAGTATTCATTATCAAAGTTCATACATTATTAGTGATTAAATTATGTATAACAGATGGTTCTGGAAAAGTAAATCACTTTCATGAGGAGATGAGGCAGGAGTTGGGTTTTGCAAAATTTCTTCTCCGTTCGACTTTCGAGAAACGTTCTGAGGGATACGTTTGGGACGATTGCTGCAGAATCGGGGCAGAGGTTTTTGTTCATAAGGGCCAAACGAAAACTCTTGACGAATATCTTCCCCCTCGGGAACTCAAAAATCCAACCTCAAGTGTCCGTAAGTTTAGGTTGGGAAGCATCTCATCAAAACGTGACCCAAAGTGTCTATCTTCAGATAAATTTCATCTTCAAGGAAGAAAATGGTACGTACGTGCAATATGTCTTACGTATATGTATAAAGAGAACTGTTATTCACACTCCATATAAAAAGAAACATTATGCAATCCTTTTATTCGCTATGGAAGTTTATACGGGAATCATTGTAACTTTGTTGTGTTTATTAATTTTAGGAAGTTAAGTGTTTGTCAGAACGGAGAACCAGAGAACAAATCACTGTCATTTATGTTAGAATCGAAAGAAGATTGGAAGAGCTTTCCGAGCTTTTATGCAAAATTCAGGGTTCGGGTATTGGATCGAGTCCATGGTAAACATACTATTGAAAAAGAAGGTAATTCCCTTTACAACTATTGCTATATGGAGAGTTAGACTCGGCTATCCTAGATTAGTTACTATTGTTTTACAAGAGAACATTACTATTGTTTTACATAGTTCTCTAAAAATTTGATTCTCTGTTTCAGTTCAACACTGGTTCTGTTCCTCAAACCGCAAAATTGTTTTCCCAGACTTTATGCCGTGGAAAACTCTCCGTGACTCGTCGAAGGGGTTCATTAAGAATGATGTATTAACTGTTGAAGTAGAAATATGCTCGCTATCTGTGGTTGATGCTCCTAGAATATTAAAAAACCCATAGTTTTATGATTAAGATAGATGTTTGCAGATCTTTGAATAGTATTCGGAGCCCTGTGTGTATATGCTGTGCTAGAATTGCAGAGTGGTGTATTTGGAATATATAAAAATTTGTGTGAACTTTATCAGATAATTTTCATGTTTGAATTGTTCAAATAAATAAAGGATTAATTTCTTGTGCTAGATACCACTCTTTTTAAGGTTTTGCATAATTAAGGAAAGACATGATTGTTAATTTCTTGTGCTAGATACTTTGAGTGGACAAGAACATAAGAATTTGGATCCAACCATTGATTTTTATTAAGACTTTGAACTTAAATATGACACCTCAATCATGACACTATAGTCGACGCTCATGACTAAATGCAGCATACAGTTGATATTCATCTTATGAGTATCACTTCTTATTAAGCGACATTAGGGGAGGAGGGAAGACAACAAGTGCAAGGATAGATGACTTCAGACCCAGCCCAGTTAACTAAAATACTAGCCCAATTAATTACATTCATTAACCTGTGCCTTAATTTGGTTATTTGGTCCAAACGAACATGCGTATCCTCAGGGTTGGGAGGATCGATGGAGGTTTTTGTCAACTTCAAATTGTTTGCATTAGATATTTTGCACAAACATGATCATAAATCCAAGAACTCTCTACTATATTTGATTCGTGCACATGTTAAACAATCAAAGCTCCCCCAACCATCATATCCTTGATGCTAACGACTTCTTGGGAGTTCTGGTAACGATGGTGAACATTTCTAGCAGGGCTCAAATCCCCAATGAGCAGAAAATCATTAAGCTCATCGAAAATTAACTTCAATATACAGATAGACGGTGTTCAATAAGGGAGAATAGAGTTTCACACATAATGCCAATGCATCATGGAAGTTTAAACCTAAGATCACTTATGTGCAACTTTATTATTTTTTGGGTTGACTATAACTTATGTTGTAGTCTTCTCTTTCCTATTATTTTCTTTTGGCTTGCTTTTTTTAAAAGCAAACTTTATTGGCTTGCTTTTTTTAAAAGCAAACTTTATAGTCACTCAACCATTAGACATTAGTATCTTCCAACTTGATTTGCATTGTTTTCTGTCTTTCTCTATGTCGATATACATGTAGTCTTTGTTTAATTGTCCACTTGCTATTTACATAATAATTCTTTTTGGTCCGTGTATTTGAATAAGCCTTATGGTCAAGCCAGCCATTCACATGAACCATGGATCAGTAACTCTTAACCTGATTTCCATTGTTTTTGGTCTTTCTTTATCAGGATATATGTGTGCACATGGTTCTAGTACTTTTTTGACTTGATCACTATAAGCAATAGAATGGCTTGTTTGGGAGTGCTTCTGGAAGGCCTAAAAACACTTTTTGACAACCTAAAGCGCTTCTGATAGCGTTTAGCAGAAAAGTTTAGAAGTGCTTATTGGCCATAGAAGTGCTTTTTGGAGAAGCACCTGTCATATGCTTCTTCATGTGCTTCTCCATGAAGCACTCCTAAGTGCTTTTTTAGGAAGCACTTTGATTTTTTATGAAATTTTCAACAACTTTATAATAAAAATGCTTTTGTTAGACGCGCTTATGAGCAGAAGTGCTTCCTAAAAAAGCAGTCCCAAATGAGCCCGAAGTCTTTTTAGTGTCTTTGTTGACTTTTGACCGCTAGCTTTGACATTTGATTATCAACCATTGACTTGTGTCTCCTCATTTCATTTCTCCTCATTTGCACTTCTAATCACATGATCGTATAGTGCCCTCAAAGATTAACAACATAGTCACAAAACATCTATGATGCCTCAGGTATAAGGATTAGTTTGCACCATTGCAATTTATGAGTTCTAGCTTGAGATGTGAGTAAAGACTTCTATGCTGTAACTCGTGTGTTGGATCATGTTCAGTGTATTTGTTCTTCTACAAGCACCTACACACATATCAATGTGTCTCCACACTTAATGACTTGAGACCTTGCCATTTCCTACATATCCTTTCGCTCAATACTCTAGAATCGACAATTGAAGCATCTGAGGCTGCATTAATCGGGGATACACGACAGAAGGCGTTGTTTTATTTACAAACTTCAGAAACGATATTGTGTGTACTGGTCTTTACGGAATATTGACGCCCAATCAATATTCCTATGACCAGGAACATATTCAGGATTTAGGGATGATGAGAAGTCTTCATGTATGCAATCTCATTACATAGCTATCATATCAACTTGTGTATTCCTTGGACTATGGTTGTTCTACATATTGAAAGATAATATATGATGATTTAATGTATAAAATAACATTTCTTGCCTATTGATAACATAATATGTCTTTTATCAAAGATGTCCTTAACTCTAACTATCACATCAATAGTTGGCTTTAAGGGCATATTTCTAACACCAATGGTATCCATCCTTCCTCTTAAATTTTTAACCACAGTTGGCATCATCATTGAAATAGTAATAATGAAGCTTCTCGTGATTAGTTAGTGGTGGAGTTATGGGTCTATCTATGTACTAGTTTCAGAGTGTTGAGTTAGTGGTTTTATTTATATAAGTGATAATTTAAATTAAATTAATCTAAACTATACATTTCCAAGTACATGCATTTTCTGTTGGCTCTAGTATTTTTTTATCTTACTAGGTATACTGGGAGACTTTGGAAAAAGCAAAAGGAGAGAGAATTTTTTTAAAAGAAGTCAAAATGGACAAATTGCCTTAATTTATTTTTGGATTTCCTAAGGAATCCTTTACATTTGCATGTCTTTTATTTGAAAGTTGAGAGGTTTTTCTGTCTTTTTTGAAAAATCTTTGGCTTTTTCCAAAAGTGAAATTTTTTTAAAAGAAGTCAAAATGGACAAATTGCCCTAATTTATTTTTAGATTTCCTAAGGAATCCTTTACATTTGCATGTCTTTTATTTGAAAGTTGAGAGGTTTTTCTGTCTTTTTTGAAAAATCTTTGGCTTTTTTCAAAAGTGAAATTTTTTTTATGTCTAAAACCTAAATTTACTTAACAAAATGTGGTCTTTTTCTAAATGTTCAATTATTGCTATTTAGATAATAAACTTTGGTCTGGCCGGTGTACTTAAATATATTTTAGTCAAGCCATTCATAGTGGATGGGTAAGTTTCAACTTTTTTTAATTGTCCAAATTGATATTACATATTATTTATTTTGGCTGCTTGTGAATTTAAACAAAACTTATAGTCAAAGACCGTCAACTATGACCAAATAAAGAAGAATTCAACTTTCAACTTCCTTTCAATTATTGTTTCTTCTCTCTCTCTCTCTCTCTCTCTCTCTCTCTCTCGTATATGTATGTGTGGGTGCTCCTGCCTCTGTGCTGAAGTACCAATCCGCGGTCAGTTGGCACTGGACTGCAATGGCGAACAGACGTGGTATGTTTTGTCCTCACAATTTTGTTCTCCATAAAATCGTGACATGCATTTTGTCTTTTGATTTCCAATAGAGTAAAATATTAAACAAGTTGTTTGAAACTCTAAATTAAACATGTTTGGTTTCACTGAAGCTTTCTGCCATAATTTTCTTGTGCTTTTTGTAAAGATATTGAAGCGATGAGAACATACTCAAGAGACGCTTCACCACATCACTTTAAGTTGGAAATAAAGTCGTACTCCTCATTATCAGCCACGAGCGCAACAAAGTATGAATCTAGTGCCTTTGAAGCTGGCGGTCACAAATGGTGGGTTTTTCCCGTCATCTACTAACGTTGTTGTCTTTCCGTTATGCAAAAGGCGGGATTCCACTTTCAATTATGTTGTTGAACATATTTTCATTTTGATAATATGTGTTTTTTGGTTGCATTTAATTTATATTTGTTTTATGCTAAAGCTTACGAGAAATTGGCATGTAGTCTTGCATTCGAGGAACTAGCATAGTTTATATGATTTTTATCTCTAAAAAGACAATAGAAATTAGAAGTACAAAAGAAAATTATTATTAGATTATTAAACTAATAACTTTAGCTAGCCCACCAGTTGATAAATTTGTGATTCCACCCACTGCACTACTCTTTAAATCTCATCGAAAACCATATAATCATTTGATTATTATCTCAAGATTTTTTAAATAATTTGATACATGAATACATACATAAACTCGAAGTTTTGCACTGTATTTAGGCAAATCTTAAGATGTATAATTACTTGTAAGTTTGTATTGCAGGAGGTTGGCACTTTACCCAAGTCAAATGATAAATGGACAGTGTTACATCTCCCTCTACTTGGCAACAGCAAAATCAAGCGTTCCTTCTTTGAGATCAGTGCACAGTGGTATTAGTGCACCGCGTTCTTTGTTATCAGTATACAATGGTATTAGTGACGGGGAAGACGTTTATGCCACTTTTAGATTGTTTGTATTTGATCAGAAACAGCAGAAATATCTTACCGTCGAAGGTGAAGACTCTACTATAATATTATTTCTTATTTACATACATAGGCGAAGCCAATTAAGGCCAACAAGGTTCACTTGACCCTTCTCATCTTTTGGTAATTTATTTTTGTATGTGTTGCATTTGATTGAATTACTTTCTAGATTACATGGCTGACCTTTCTCATCTTTTGAGTTTACTAACTTTCTCATTCTCTTTGTTTACTATTTAAATCCTATAACAATTAAAGTACACTATAAAATCCCTCTTGGCTCTAATAGTATCGATTTTCTAACGCATAAACACACCTCAAAATTCTTAAGATTTCTCGTGATTTTTTCAGTCGAATGGGTCAATTAATTAGGCAAAATTTTCACTCTCGTTATTTAAGGTTGACCCTCATTGATAAAATTTCTGACTCTGCCACTATTTACATACACACGCATGTACTTAATTAACTTTGAATTTGCATGTTGACGTACGAGCAGATCGTGCCGGAACATTAAGCCTATTTGATCGCGTGACAACGGAGGTGGGTTTTGCAAAATTTCTCCCCCGCGATACTTTCGAGCTTCCTTCTGAGGGATACCTTCTGAATGACTGCTGCACATTTGGGGCGGAGGTTTTTGTTAATACGAGTGGGAGGACGAGATATAGAGAATCTCTTTCCCGGATAAACAATTCCATGTTCAGACCCCCTTTCCGTTATGATTTGGTAAACTTCTCGTCACAATTTGGGCTGGAGCACTTATGTCCAAATCTGATCATTTTTGGAGAAAGAAAATGGTATGGCACTTTCACTCAATTAAATTGTTGGAGAGTAATATTGGGTACTTGATTTGTGGGCTTGATGAATTGTTGGACCTTCCCTTTTTTTTTTTCTTTTTTTTTTTGGGTTAGGAATTAATAATTTTTACCAAAATTAATCTATATCCATATATATAAAATAAAATGCATAGAATGGTGAAACATTCAAAATACCAGAAAATACCTTTTGGTTAATTCAAACATTAAGAATTGAAATTATTAATTAAATGAGAATAATATGATAAGTTTACATTTTTTCATATTAAAAAAATTAAAATTAAAAACGAAATTAGATAATAAGTCCTACTTTTATAGAACATAACTACCCATGTTATATTTAAATTCGAGGACATTTTGGACTTTCGAGCCTCATACTCTCAATAGAGCTGGTACGTGGCTAACCTTTATAATTATCTTATATTGCTTCTTCTGTTTGTGTGCTTTGTACATGTATACGTTTGACCTTTATGACGCAATAAGTAATACCTAAGATTAACTGGCCATAGTCAATATCCTTTTTTTCTTTTTCTTTTTTTTTTTTGGGTTTTTTTTAAAAGGGATCATTTTTTTCTACTAATTGTAGGCAGCTATGTGTTTATCCAAAAGGATACGGGCAACATAAGGACATATCACTATCACTTTACCTACGATCGGCCGACGATTTGTACACCCTTCCCAGCGTTTATGCAGAATTCAGGCTTCGGGTAGTGGATCGAGCCTTTAATTTACACCATATCGAACGAACAGGTACCTATTTTTGTATCTTCCTAATTATACTTTTCAACTCATTGGTCTCACTTGAAAAATCTCTACAAATTTGATTTTTCTGTTTTCAGGCAAACACTGGTTCCTGTCCTCGGACAACACTTTTGGTTGGTTAGATTTTATGCCGTTGCGAACTTTAAATGACCCTTCAAAGGGGTTCCTGAGGGATGATATATTATCTGTTGCAGTTGAAATGCTGGTTAGGCATGGGTCCTAAAAATAGAGAGATATTGTATTTGAAGCCATGTTGCGGAGATGTCCCAATTATGTGTCGATTTTATCAGTTACTTTTCAAGTTTGAATTCATCAATGAATAATAAATAATGTTTTGTTTTTGCAATAAATGTAATTGGGTTTATATATGATTTTTTATTATAGAAAAGCGATAGTAATTATTGATGAAACATAATAAAGTACAAAGCAGCCATAGTGTTGACGATGGGTACATCCAATGACTATAGACAACAACATGTTGATTTGATCTTGATAGAATTACATATATATATATATATATATATATATATAAAGACTTAAATCCTCGATTTAGCAGCCAAAAGCATTTGTACTCAGACTTAAAATACAGATCCACTGTGCAATGGCAAAAACAGTAAATCCGTATCGAAAGACAAAAACTAAAATACAAAACACAGTACATTTTTAAAGAACAAACAAAGAAACAAGATTACCACTCCACATCCTCTTCAACAATTGAAGAGACTCATAACGCCATACTGGCTAAACCCCAATCCACACAATCCGACAATTTCCTTTTTTGTAATTCCAAAAAGTGAACTTGAGTCAAATCCTTGTATATGTGGGCCAAAACTGTAACTATATTATGGCGACAATGGTGTTTCACGATAACTGCTTCAACAACACAAAACACATCATCACAGCAACTGATGCTACATTCACTGACATCGACGTAGCTGATTAGTGCATAATTATATATCATTTTGTACTCTTTCTAACTTATGATTTGGTTATGCTTTTTAGTTAAACTTTTGCTTTTAATCTATTTTGTGTTTATCATTCATTTCATTGAGCTTTAGGTAGCAAGATGGCTTTAGATAGGAAAATGTGCAAAATGATGCAAAAACGTGCAAACTGAGTTAGCAATTTGTTTCGGCCTTAAATCCTTCCTCCAACCTTGGATTGGCCCAAATAACATTTGGTTGGAAAGATTACATTCTGCACTGCAAGATGAACGGCTCAAAGTCATCAGTTTCTTAAGGGAAGCCCAATTCGTGAGCCTATGAAGTTGCTATTCATGCTAATTTAAGGATGAGCTGATTAGCACTGGATCTATGTATGGTGGCTGAAGGTTGAATGTGCAACAAGAGGAAGCTTCCTCCTAGGTTCAAAGGCATATCTATACCAAGCATTATAGAAGGGAAATAGATGCAAGACAAGAAGTGTGGCTGGAAGCTAGAGTGAGAAGAGAGAAAACCAAGTGTGAGATAGTTCACAAGTGCATCAAAGTGTTGAGCAAGGGGTGTGAGAGAAATCAAAATCGTAACCTATCTTCATTAGTGAAATTTCTCAAGGAGATCATCAAAGAAGATGTAGGCAAATTTCTAAACCTCTATAAATACTTGTGTCATTTGTACTCGGTTATTTTCTCTGTGTGTGAGTGTTTGACACATCCATCATTGTGTTTGTCTGAAGTCCATCAACAACAAGATCCTAAGGGAGTTATTTGCACAACAAAATAAACCACCAAGATATGAAGTAGATTTAAAGCAAGAGCTCTGAATCTAGAAAAAGAAGACAAACAAAACAACCATGCACAGCCAACAAACTAGCCCAAACGGCTAGAGAAATTCGACCAAAAAAAAAAACGGCAAGAGAAGCCAATCACCCCCAAAGGAGTAGTCGCGCCTGAGTTTTTCTCTTGCTAGAGTCTCTCTCTCTCTCTCTCTCTCTCTCTCTCTCTCTCTCACGTTTTTAGAGTTTTAGGCCTATTACCAATAGGTTTATATATAATTTAAATTTGTAGTAGGTGCGTTTTTTTCAATGTATGTTTTGTTATTTTGAGAGAATGACGATAATACATTACTGAAATAAGGATGTGCAACTAGTACAAAAATCGGGATATGTCGTCACGGATTAAGCGAGTGTCTTTATACAAATGGGCTCAGTCGTTGGTCTAACTAAGTAGCCTTACTCACTCAATCGCAAGCTAGAGCACCACATAAAATAGATTAATATAATATTTTCCCTTATTACTTTTTTGGGGGGAGCACTATATAAAATAGTTATCTTGGTGTCTTCTTTTATCTATTCTTTATTTATTTTAATTTCATCAATGCCACTACGAAAATGGGATTATAAAAAAATTCAAATGTGAGATCATGTGCTAATAACAACGCTTTTTTTTTTTTTTTCTTTCCGAGTTGAATTATTTGTAGAATAATGTTTAATAGTGATGCCTTGAATTTATTTTGACAAAGCTCCAGTTACTATAAGGAATCAGCTTGACCACTCTTATGCAACATGATTTGTTGACAGGAGGAACATAATATACCCCTGCTTTTAATTTCGATCCAACTAATTATGCTACTTAAGTGTAAAGGACCCGCTAAGCTTTAAAAACTAACTCGAAATAATGCCCTAATTTAATGACAGAAATACTTAATCACTTGTGCTACAAATCCTTTGCAAAACAAATGATCTTTTTTTATCTCCAAAACGTACTGTGGCGTCTGACTATAACTAACAATGTAGTCCTTCTTTAATTGTTTAATTGATATTTGCTTAAACTTTGTTTTTCTCGGCTGGTGTATTTAATAAGATTTGTAGTCAACCATACACGGACACGACCCCACGATTTTTTTTTTTTTTGCATTGTTTATTTATTATATTTCTCTATCTCGAAGTATAGGTGTACTTTTCACATGCATTTTCTGTTAGCTCAAGTATTGTTCAGCTTGCTAGGTATATTAGCAAAAAGTTACTTTTGATCTTTGTAGTTTGTCATTTTTACTACTTTGGTTTCTGTCGTTTTAATTTGGTCAATTTTATTCTTATGGTTTCACTTTGAAGCAGTCCAAGGACAATATCTCATTTCTATCAAATTAAAGTAACTTATGTTACTTTGAGCATTTCCACAGCTCCCTACCAGCCCAAGCAAGAGGTCCTCTAGGCCCTCAGAAGTGTTTTCAGTGCTCAAGTCTTGCCAAGGCAAGAGATGGGATCCACCTACCCAAGCAAGGATCAAGACAAAATCAGCCCGCCCTCCTGCCTGGGGGCTATGACGTCACCACTAACGTCAGGATGGCGTCAGCACACGAAATCAAATTTTTTTCTACGAAATCAAATCTCTCTATCTTTTTGTGACTATTTCATTCGACTCCATGGCTGGACAAGGTTAGTATATTTGGTTTTATAACTTATTAAGAACTTACATATCTTGGGTAGTAAGGTCTAACAATTTGAGAATCCAGAAGTCAACTTCAGCTAACACTTTTAAATTCCTAAGTCTTTTTAAGTATCTGATGAGATCTCCCCAAAGCATTATCAATATGAAATTTGAGATATTACATGCTCACTTGACGACTATCTTAAAATAATAAGCTCTCTCAAACAATAAATATGTTATGTTGTCAAACCATCAATCTAATACCGTACGTTAAAAGAATCTGTTTCACAAGAGAACATTTATCTGGCCATTGTACATATCACAAAATGGTGCACATACTCGTTGATGGTGCATCATGGATGTAGAATTCCAACTGAGGATGGTGAGAACAAGGTTGTGGTCTTGCATTTTCGGCTTTCGTTTCCTGTTTAGGTTCAACTTTGTTCACAGCTTTCTTTTCAGTTATTTCTTCGACACTCACCAAGTCTGCGTAGCCAAGCTTCTTCCTCAACGAGTTCGCCATGTCCACAGCATCAACTCCATCTCCAGTTATCACCATTTTGTCTCTGTTGGGTCCCTGGAAAGCCACTGATATTACACCTGCAACATTATAATTCATAAACAAAATTATCGAACTAATTAAACAAATCTCCCATTAATATGAAAGAACATAGTTTCAAAGTATGAAGGGCACCATCTTCCGCAACAGCTATCTTCATGGCCTTGGACCGACACTTATCACATCGAATCTGCGCCTCAATGGTTATCTTTTGCTGTAGGTCATGCATCCAACGAAACAAATGCGTCAGAATCAAACCATGGACTAAATATGACATGCTGCGCCTTCTTCCCTTTTCCCCAGAAAATATTTTTGGGAAGAAATTCTTATTAAATAAAACGATACAAACTCAAGAGATTAAGAGAGAACATATATAAATTGTGTGCTTCTGGGAGAAGTGATTTACCTTCATAGTGTCTGCTAGTATACTGAACAAAATTAAACTTTGGGGTTTCCAAGAAGAACGTATGGATGTTCTAATGCTGTAATAAGAATGTGAAGCTCAGTGTCGTTTTTATAATGTCAACCGTTTTAAAATGGCAGTGGCAGCTAAGCCTACACGTGATTATCTTAAATAATTGAGTTTAAGGGAACAAGTTTGGGGATCGATTCACGTTTTGTGGGTTCAACGTGCGCTGTCCTATCAGACTAAGTCAAAAAAATTAGATAATTAATTTTTGCTAATTTGATTTAAGACTCTATTTACAAGTCAACATTAGGTAGTACCCTAATGACAGTCAGCACCGCTAGTGTGTAAGCAAGAGTTGTGTTATTAGAATATTATGAAGCATCACATGTTCAACCAAAGTAAAAAAGAAAAATCTGTCCTAGTCAGGCTCATTCATTGTACAATGACTTGTCGCCATTAGGAGATAGAATTTAAGAAAAAGGAAATCTAAATTAAAGATCAATCATGACTAGTTTCCATATAAAAATTGACTTATTTAATTTGGAAGCTGTGCATGCACTCCTCCACAATTTAATTTTTATTTTTTTTAAACCAATGCAGTCCTAGAGTTCTACCTTAAAAAATAGGTTATGGAAACTCATCTCTGGGAATCTTGAGCAGTGTAGAATGGTATTGGAGTATGATAATGTGATATAACTTGTACACGGTCTTATAATATGGGTGGACGATAAGTTGATATTCCCCTTTTAAACAATAGTATTACTAAATATCCACTTATCATGTGACCGTATGACTATACTACACTATAATTAATCATGGGTTCGAATGATCTTAGAGGTAAAACTTAAAATCCAGACCGAATTTCAAGAGCTCCAAGTGTTACGAAAGTTAACTGATTTCCCCAATTAATTGGGGATTCCTGATATGTTGGTACTAAGGAAAAGATACTTACCTGTTGGGAAAATATTAGGTCTGTACATTTGCTTAATTGTAGGGATTACTTTCTTCTACTGTAATCGTAGTGTACCTATATATATCTTGTACTGTCTTCTTGTATATTCATATTTACCTATATATATCTTATACTGTCTTCTTGTATATTCATATTGAAGTGAATAAGAATTTCTCTTCTGTCACTTTTATTACCAAGTGTTCAAGATGGAAATGGCCTCTCGATTGGCAGAGCCAAAGAGTTGAACTTTAACTTGGTGATGGAGCTAAAGCCAAGGAATTGCAGGGCATTGTGCAGGTTGAAGACAGTAAGTCCCAATTGCAATCGCTTAAGTTGTCGATTTGAAAGATGGGGAAATTAGAGCCAAACAAACATTGATTGAAGAATATGACAAAGAGATGAAATCCAACGAGCAGAAACTTGGTTCGATTCAGAAATTAGTGCTAGAGTACCCAAATGCATTTGAATAGAAAATAAAAGATTTAATTTGCTTGAGAGTGGGTCTGCGATGGGTTGAGGGACCCTGGGAGAGGGAGAAAGTGGTTTTTCAGTTTTTTATTTATAAAAGGACTCAATTTTCTTTTTAAATTTTTTATATGAATTTTAAGTTTTAAAATAGATTAAATATTTTATTTGAAGTCATGTGGCTCTATATCATTGAATGTTTGGGCTATACATATATGTCACGCCATCAATTTAATAGAAAATTTGACAGAAGCTAACAACATGGACCATTTTGATGTGTGGAGGGTAATCTTAAGAACCATTAGTGCACAAAAAAACTTTATGAATGAAAGGTGATAATTTCGCAAATCTCAAGAATCGTTTGTAATTTTTTTTTTTAATTTTTTAAAAACCTTTGTTTTATATACAAAAATTAATGTAGGGAACGTGGGAAACAGGAAAAAAAAATAGAGTGTCGCTATTTCCACCCCCTTGTCCTATATCCCCACCCACCTTATCTTCCCACCCACCATGTAAATTTAAAAAATACAAATTTATAAATAAACCCAATCCTAGACATGTATTTATAAAAAAACCCAAGCACTATTTAAACATAGAAATACACCCAAAATCAACCCCAAAGTCAACTTTTTGGGTGTGTTTATAAATGGGTTTTGAGTGTGTGTAATGATGGGTTTTGGGTGTGTTTATATGTTTAAATAGTGCTTGGATTTTTTTATAATTTCAACCCCCATTTTGGGTGTTTTAGTGAAACTCCCTTTAAAAAAACACAATCTTATTTTTTACCCACCATTATTCCTAAAATACCCTTTAATTATTAATTCAAACAATCAATCTCTCTCTCTCTCTCTCTCTCTCTCTCTCTCTCTCTGCTGGGCAGTTTGGGTGCCCGCCCATCCCAAAGTTTTTATATAAAAAAAAAAAAAAAAAAAACCTACATATGTTATAAAGGCAGCCCCAAATTTAAAACACATGTTGCCCATCCGACTTCCAAGAGGAAGTGGTCTGATATCTTCTCTCTTCTCTTTTGGCACATTAGCATGTTTATCTCTTCTATTCTATAGCAACCCGACGGCAGCAACATCTTTTCCCACCTTTATTTGCTGCATCTTCCTGTTATCTTGGCTGGGCAGTGAGTAACTTGGCAATATCTTCTCCTCTCCTTTCTACAACAACAATTATTTTCTAATTCTCTAATTTTCTATAAATCTTTAATTATAGTGTGATTGTATGATTTTATGTTTGTATTAGGTAAATAGTATGTGTTATTACATTTTCCATACACTACATTACGATTCTTTATCAGTTTAGTATTGACAAAAATAATTAATGAAAAAGGTTATTTGGGTCGGTATATATGATGGAGTGGGATTGACGATAGCATATCCTACCTCGACCCATCCGTGATTTTACCTAGGTCTAAGAGCATCTCCAATGGGCTCCCTAAACCACTTCCTTAGACAAATTTTAGAGAAGAATCATAAAAATGCGACTCCAACCACGCTCCCTATCTACCTCCTAAAATAGGGAGTCCTCTAGGAGCTCCTAAATCTGAGGAGAGAGAAAGGACTCCTAGTGGCTCCCTATAATTTAATATTGTTTTATTTAATGAGTATTTCAAACCTTTATTTAATGCTAACTATTTTTTATTTTTAATAGAGATGGACCAATCAAAAAAGAGTTATAGTATTTATGACTCTTCAAATTAGAAAGTATGGTTGGAGTTGAAGTTTTTTAGAGAGCTCCTAAAATAGTTTTATTATATTCTTAGCTAAATTTTAGCTAAGAAATAGAGAGTATCATTGTAGATGCTCTAACAATATTTAATTTTATCCAAAAAAAAAAACAATATTGAATTGACGTGACGTAAAGAAGTATTCATGTTATAGCTTTTTTGCTGTGCAATTAATTCAAAAAAGCATGTCCAAATTTGATCGAAAGGTACACGCAAGTCTTTCGATTACCCTTTTCTTGAAAACTAAATTAGCGTTCACATATCCAAATTTGATCGAAAGGTACACGCAAGTCTTTCGATTCATGTGTAAAACCAAAATAATCAATCTTTTGTAGGGAGAAAATAAAAAAACATATTTGAGAACTTTTTTGAGTTTAAAAGATTAAAAATATAAATATGGCTTTGGAAAACAGATGGTTTCTCTTTTCAGATAGAAAATCATCGGCCAACCTTTACATATCGTATGTATGTACAAAAGAAAAGAAAGGAGAAATATAGAAATTAAAGAAGTTGACAACCATTGATGTATGATTTCAATGATTTCAACCATTCTAACATCGCAAGTAATCCACATGTGAGTTTCGTTCATGGAGCTGGCGATCCACTTTTTGTGGCAATCAGAATGCTTTGCTCATGACTCTGTTTCTGCGATCTTTCTTAATTATGACTTGTCAGAGTGAATTATTGAAGTAGCATATTGTAACCTAACCCAAAATGTATCGAGTCAATACTTGCCCAAAATCCCCAAACCATCAGGTTTGGACTTAGAAGGTCGTGAGGCAATCTCACTGGGTCATCAAGATGACCTCATGCATGACCAAATAACTGTACTGACATTGCATTCATTCAAAAACTTCGTCACAGAAATTTGTGATTAAATAATAAATCTAAGACTTTTTTCCATTTTAACTACTAAAAATTGTTGTGATAAAGTTTAATGCTTAACTGTTGATTTGCCATTTGAACTTGTACATAAATTTCAATTTACTCATAAATTTTTTTTACAAAATTAAGGATATGAACTTTTTTTTTCCCTAATTTCCCTCTTGCCGTCTAAATCTACAATATTTCATCAAATTTGCCGTTAAATATGAGAGAAAAAAAGTCATTTTGCACGTTAAAAATAAATAAAAAAGTTTTAAAATTTGAAATAATATCTCTCTCTCTCTCTCTCTCTCTCTATATGCATGTGGGTTGCGGGCCGGGTTATGTGGGTGAGGGGTGGAAGTAGGGATCTATTGCCGCTACTGGGGTGGAGGGAAGGGATGAGTGTGGGTCTGGGGTGGGTCTCTGAGGGGAGGAGGCAAGGGATGAGGATGAGGATGGGGATGGGGATGGGTCTAGGTTAGGGGTGGATCGAGGGTGGGAGGGAGGTTGTATGGTGGCGGTTTAGGTAGAGATAAATATAGAGGATGAGAGAGAGGAAGATATAGAGGGAAAAGGTTGGGGAAGGCAGGATTAGGGGTTGGGTCGAGGAAGTGGGTGTCTGTGATGTTGAGTTGGTGAGGGGGTGCATCAGGGGGTTTGTGGTCGATGGGGTTGCAGGAGGAGAGAGAGAGATTAGAGAGGGAGGGTGGGGGAGATGGATGGGGAAGGAGGGAATGGTTGGCGCTAAGTTCGGTTTAGTGGGTCCCATGAATTTGTTCCCTCTTTTCCTTCAATTTTTTCCAAAAAAATTTGTATTTTTTTTAATGATTTAATAGAAATAAATGTTCAGGATTTAGACGACAAAGGGAATTGGCCGAAAAAAAAAATTAATATCTTTAATTTTCTATATTAAAAAAATATATATAAGGGGTAAAATGAAAATTAAATACAAATTCAAAGGGTAACACTAGTTGAAAAGTGAGGTAAATCCAAAATGAAAGTTATGATCTAATCTAAAATGTTTATGATCCAAATTAAAGTAATGGGTTAAACACAAGTAGTCCAAGTAAAGAAAAAAGGCCTGCCATTGTTTTATCAGAACCACCTAAATTAGTTTTTTTAAGGGAGTTTCACTAAAACACCCAAAATGGGGGTTGAAATTATAAAAAAACTCAAGCACTATTTAAACATATAAACACACCCAAAACCCATCATTACACACACTCAAAACTCATTTATAAACACACCCAAAAAGTTGACTTTTGGGTTGATTTTGGGTGTGTTTCTAGAATTGTAGAGTGGTGTGTCGGAACATATAAAAATTTGTGTGAACTTTATCAGATAATTTTCATGTTTGAATTGTTCACATAAATAAAGGATTAATTTCTTGTGCCAGATACCACACTTGTTTTTAGGTTTTGCATAATTAAGGAAAGACATGATTTGTTAATTTCTTGTGCTAGATTGTCACATTCCGGGATCGGCTCCGTTGTAGCACAATATTGTCCATTTTGGGCCTCCTCTCTGCCCTCACGGTTTTGTTTCTGGGAACTCACGAGCAACTTCCCAGTGAGTCACCCATCTTGGGATTGCTCTAGCCCCAACTTGCTTAACTTCGGAGTTCTCATGACTCGGAAGCTAGTGAGCTCCCAAAATGCCTCATGCTAGATGAAGGCGGGCATATACATATAAGGCACATCACACCCTCTCCGTTGGTCGATGTGGAATGTTAAATCCATCCCCCTTAGGGGCCAGACGTCCTCGTCGGCACACTCGCACCACACGGCAGAGTGGCTCTGATACCAAATTGTCACATCCCGGGATTGGCTCCTTCGTAGCACAATATTGTCCGCTTTGGGCCCCCTATCTGTCCTCACGGTTTTGTTTATGGAAACTCACGAGCAACTTCTCAGTGGGTCACCCATCTTGGGATTGCTCTAGCCCCAACTCGCTTAACTTCGGAGTTCCTATGACTCCGAAGCCAGTGAGCTCCCAAAATGCCTCGTGCTAGATGGAGGCGGGCATGTACATATAAGACACATCACACCTCTTCGTTGGTCGATGTGGGATGTTACATAGATACTTTTATGTTGTGCGGAAGCGTCAACCAATTGTGAGTGAAAATTAAACAACAACTGGCACGAAATTAAAAAAAACAAACAAACAAAACAACATCAACAAGAACACCAAGATTTATACTGGTTCGGCAATGCTTGCATCCAGTTTGAAGACGGCGGAGTATTCCACTATAATCAAATGAGAGAATACATTAGTGTTTAACACTCAATTTCCTAAAGACCCAAATAACCCAAGCTCACACACTCATAATAGGAAGAGAAAACCAAGAAATATAAAGCAAAGAACAATTTGAGAATTTTCTTCTCTCTGCCGAATGGCTTCTTGCTATTTTTCTTTCCCTCACTTTTTAGTGCAGCTTCTTCTCTGCTCTCTCTCTCTCTGATGCATGCTCCCTTTCTCCCTTTTATAAACCCATGCAGCAACTCTCCAAAAGAGAGTAACCGTATGCAAAAGGAATTTGGTCCAGCTCCCCCAAAGTCCTCCTCAAGACAAGGAACATTAATGACCATATGCCAACCCACGTGATGTCTAGCCGAAAAAGAATACATCCTCCATCATTTCACCGTGCATTGTCTCCCACCGAAGATACATTAAAGAAAGAAAGAATTTATTCTTTCTTCCACAACTTTCAACACTTTAAGCTGACACAATTTATGGTGGCCATCATGAAGACACATGTGGGTGCAATTTG